>NC_056731.1:1720782299-1720929799 GCF_019279795.1 Protopterus annectens | reverse complement strand
TATATATATATATATATATATATATATTTTTTTTTTTTTTTTTTTTTTTCATAAGACACATTGTCTTGAGATATACTTTTTTCATACAGTGTGCTGAAGTCTTGCTGCAGATATACTTTGAACATTAGTATTTTGTGACCAGAGCTCAAACAGCACAACCCCAACTGGTTGGTCACATAGTGTAGAGGGATAAAGCACTGACTACAACCCAGATGACCCAAGTCCAGATAACTACAGTGGCATAGGATAAGCCACTAGAGGAAGTGTTAGAGGCTACTGCAAAATCCCTAATTTTTAGTATTAGTTCAGAATTGGAAAACAGTTTGGCTGCTGCTGCTGTTATAATGGTCAGAACATGCAAAACCAAGTCCCAGAAAGGGGAGACTGAATGACTGAAAATCTGGACTTAAATATAATAAATCTGACACCGCCATTTCTCTGAATATTCTGTTTTGTTTGTGGTATGATGATCTTGGATTGGTATGTGTAGGTTGAGGAGTATGGGGGAATGCCCCCTCAAAAAAAAGTTTAAAGTAGAAGCAGCAATTTGTTGAACTGTGTTTGTTCAACTGCCTCTTCTCTGGTGGTCAGAATGTATTTGTTCAAAAAGGTTTGCCCGTTTGCAGTTTATCAGTGTATGTAAATATATTTGATATTTGCTCTTCTGTATTTTTGTTCTTTTTTATTGGTGTTTGGGATTCAGCATTGAGAGTCCCAACATTTCAAAAGAGAGCCATGATAGTTGTTTCCTACTGACTTGTAGCATCTTTTATTTTTAGATGGTTTTTGCCCCTGTTGCCTGCCAACCATCAGGCAGTCTTTAACTTAATCAGTCTGTTTGTTCCCATGCTAGATGAACACCAACCAAGAAGGGTCATCAGCCAAGCAGCCATCAGGGGCAAATTGCAGATTTTTTTCACCTTTTCTCCAAGTTTTAAACCTGCTGAGGCTGTTAAAGAATTATACCTAAAGAATGTTAGAAATAAGAAAATTAAGTCACAGCAAAAATTAGACCATTCAACTACTTTATGTATACCTACCATAAAGTCACTCTGAGGAAACACTCCAGATTTACCATGCTGATCACAGCAGCAGCAGCAACAGAAGAGTTTTAGTGATAAGTGACTCTTTCAGGCACTCACAAGGATGTCAAGGAGAGGGTTATAGTGAGCTGTCTTTCAGACATCAGGATCTCTGACATTACATCACCCCTAATGAATCTAACTTTAAAAAAAAATGACTGCAACATAGTAGTGGGACATGCAGAACTGAGCAAATTAAGATGTAAAACCCTGAAAGCCATGCAAACAGATATGTAAGAAATGTCCATGCATGTTACAAATGCAGTAAGACATCCTGAGAGAAATCCTTTCTTCACTTCAAATGATGCTTGGATACAAGGAAAAGGTAACTGGGTTCAATAATTGGTTAACTATCCAAGAGGATCAAGTATGTGTCATAATGAGGCAATATGCTTAAAAAATCTCTTTACTTAACTCAGGATGGCCTGCACCTCTTGTTCCAAGGCTTCCATATACTTGCTAAAGCCATCATTGCCCCTAGTGCCTTTTTCTGACAGAGTCTGATGGACACTAGCGTAACTGACGTATCAATACTGAACCAGTTTATACTAACCTGTCTCTTTTCAATACCAGAGGTCTAGACAATCCATTGTCTATTCTTGAGACAATCCTTTATTTTGAAAACATCCATGTCTGTTTAGTTAATGAGACTCTGCTTAAGTCTAGAGAGAGCACTCTATTTTCACTTTGGTTTTATGGCTCTCATGTCTTCAGGCCTGATGGCATCTGTGGTAGATTCTGCACATTTTTAAGGAATATATTACCTTCAGGCAGATCCCTAGAGGCCTGAAAACTGAACACATTGAATACAGATCACTCCAGATAGGATTAATTATCAACTAATAACTTGTTGCAGAGACTTTCTTTGTCCCCTGATGATCACACAAGGTTCTCAGTGTTCTAAATGATCGCTATCAGCAAAAACATATTTTGGGTGAATTTAACTAGTCTTCATTTAACTGGGACACCTGTACTTTCAATGTAGGATATGCCCCCAAATTCCTAGACATAATAAAAAACTTCCTTGAGTAATTGGTAAATAAATCTACTAGGTGACACAGCATTCTTGCCCCAATTCTTAAAAGTATGGCCACCTCTTGCACTACTGCCCTGGTTTTTCCTTCCCCTGTGAAGCCTAATCACAAACGTGTAACCTTCTTCTCTAAACTCCCAAAAGCCCCTGTAGCAAACCACATTGAATTTAAGGATTGCAAACATGCCAACCTCAACCTTCTGTATGATAAAATGTCAGAAATGCACTTATGATTGCACCACACCTGACCTTGATACAGAAGCAGGCCTCACTAAAGAATTCTATACCCATTTAGAAAAATGGGCACTACTAGCATACCTGACCAGAAACAATTACCATGGAAAATTCAGAAACAAACTTCCCTGTAGATACACGACCATAAATAAACTGTACAACAGAAGAAAGAAGCTCTTAAATTACATAGCCGATCCAAAATGTCTCTTCTTAACAATAATATCAAAAGCATTACAAAAAAAATGAAAAACCCTTAAAATGAGCCCATGAACTTAGAATGGCCTTTGAAACCAAAGATATAATAAATCTCTGGCGTTGTTAAAAACCTGATAAACAATACTGTACACAGCTCTCAACCTATTCATAATGATGCCTCCCATTCTGAGCCAACAGACATTGCCAATATCTTTGCAAACCACTTTAGATTAAACGTCATCCTGAGACTTCTGTCCAAAACCTTACAATATCTGAATCCTTTACTCAATTATCTCTAAACATTAGTTACTGAAAGTGCTAATCAAGACCAAAAATACCTCCTCCTTGAGACTTGATAATATATGTGGTTGCTTATTTAATAGTGTTAACGATGTCCTTGCAGACCCACTCCTTAACTCATTACAGCCGTGTGCCTCCAGGCACTTCTGCAGTTACTTCCTTCTCCATTTCTAGGCGTCAAACGTTGCTTGGTCATATTTGTGTTAATAATTCCAAAACCATGCTACATACAATGTATCAGAAGACTTTCCCCAGGATTCATGAAGCTCGGCGCAAGGCCGGCATAAGGCTTGCACCGGCTGTGCGGCGTATATATGGAGTAGTCACGCCATATGCATATTAATGAAGGCGCGCAGCCGCCACAGCCACATGCATAGGAAATGTGCGCGAGTGCATGGGGCATATCAAAGTTGCGCACGGAGGCGTGTCAATGTCGGCTGTCGATGAGCAACCTAAACTGCTGAATATTATATTCTGCCTGCAATAGTAATCACACCTATCAGTGTCCATGAATACTGAAACGTATGCAAAGCATGCAAGATAGTCCCTGCGAATAGAAAATGAAGAAGCAAACAGAAATGCATGGTAGGGAATAATGGGTCCCTACCCTTGACCAAATGACATGAAAACCGTGTGCCCGTAGTCCAACGTAGTGTTGATAGCTATACCATGTGGAAGTGAAACGTATCATATGTTAGCGCGCTGCCAGTAGGTACGTCCAGCCCAATGGAGAGGGTCACCAGCTGACCCATAATGTGAGGGAGGGTACATAGCTGGGCAGATGTGTCCATAACCAAATACACGAAGAGAAATGTAGATATATGTAGTGACCTTATGTCCGAATCATAGCCCACAAGGCATGTAATAGTCACATACAAAAGGTATATCCGTATTTCACATACCAAATGTGATAGGAAATAGAATACACATGTAAACGAAACAGAAGGAGCATATAAACAGCTACAACAATAAGGACACATGTAGGCCGAAAGGAACAGTATGATCCGTACCGTCGACTAAGATTACTACCTGTCCCATTTTACGAGCGACAGTCCCTCTGTGGGCAGATGTGTCCTAACACAAACTTGTAAAATTGGAAAATGTACAGAGATTATAGGACATAACTATACCTTAGACGTCATGTAATAGTTGCATTAAACAGTTTTTCTCTGTACGTATATTACATAAATGTCATAAGAAACAGAATAAGCCACTGAAATGCTACAAGAATAAGCCTAGATATAGGCAAGAATTGTATGTTCTATCTGCCAAACTGACCGTGGGTATGTGTCGGCCTGTAAAATGTGCTGTGTTCACCGCAAATGTCACACTGTGGCCAATTGAAAAGGTGGAAATACTACCGTCGACTGTGGGGAGGCATTGTCCACAACAGTCTGATATGTGTAAAGAATAGCTTGGACATAGGAAAAGGTGCCATCCTACCAACGGGTACAACAGGCTGGCAAAATCTGGAAGTCAGCGGTATAAGCCGAACTTGTTTGTGACACAGTCGAATGGGTAGTACCCGGGTATACCAACCAAGTAATGAAAGTGAAGTATGGGTGTGTACCTATATGCGTGAGGTATAGCATGTGGAAAGCAAACATGGCAGGGTAGTCCACACAACCATAAAGGTACCTGACACATGTAGGGTAGTCAATGTGTTACTCTGGCCGTGTCATGGGCCAACAACCAAAGTAGTGATCTATGGGGTGTGAGGAATTTGCGTGCGAGGGGTGGATGGGTAATGGTAAAATCCTCAAAGGCGATACTGTGTCATATGCAGAAAAGGTGAACCGGAGGTGTACGAGGGGGCAGTGGATGAAGTGGAAAGAAACACAAACACATGTAGAAACAGCTGCAAGACAAGCAGACAGGCCATAGTGTAGAACACAATCCCACAAACATATGAATATGGAAATGTGCAATACAAATGTATAGATATGTCACAGTCACATACCCACAGATTAGTCCTGATGGAACTGGCCATAACAAATGCAGCACACCTGGATGCATAATGGCCTACCCAGCATACCCTCCACATCACACAACCCGCCCCTGTACCAGAACGTCCACCAAATCCAGCCGTACTTGGCGTACTGGTTCGTTGCAGACACAGCTACACATAGTGACCCCTATGCATATGTAGTACGTATTGTCACCCTAGGCAGTGTCAGGATTGCAAACCATGTATCCCCTGCATGTAAAACCCCCTGCACATTTTCGTAAAGCCACAAAAATCTTCGGTATCTGCCTTGTTTTGGTCATGACCAATTTTTGGGATATCCCTCATTGGATAACTAACCTGTGTAAATAGTAGAATGGGTATGACGACATGATGTCCAATCCTGTAGATATCTGGACACAAGTCAGAACGTACAGTAGAGGTCCATGACACTGTCCAGCCCTAAGTGGTCATGCATAACCTACTACCCAGGATAAAACACCTTCCCGTGACGCACGTGTCCCGACACGAATAGGCGGGAGAATATATTGCACACATTCGCATAGTGGCAAACGGCATAAGGGTGAGGAAGACACTGACGTAAACAGGATAACCCTGATCAAGTGTGAGAGACACTTACTGTGTGCAGGAGTGACCGACCATACCTGTCAACCTGTGTGAGCAAGATATCTGGCAGAGCCGTGAATACAAGTGAGACAAAGGTCCAAAAGCAGGGACAATTTGTAAAGATAGCTCTTAGAAACATAGACATATGATAGAATAACAGTTTGCACATTGGTATCAATGTCCGGAGTATGAAGTTTGAAACCCAACTGTCTGTCAGCACGTTCCGACTTCAGTCTTTAATGATGAGCTACTGCTGTGCCAGAACACAACAGCGTATTACAGAGGTCCGTACCATACCACTCAACTGTCCAGACATTCGCAGAATGACCAAAGTTTTGCCTCACATTGTTGTTGTGTGCCTCCGACAATCTGCACCTGTCTGGTAAATAGCTGAGGATTGATGTCACTAAATAATGAGAAATATGTTGAGTTTAAGACTACACATCCTTCAGAAAAGTCATGCTAATGCAAAACCTAGTATTCTAGCAATGTTTTTGTCCCCCCATCGGGTAGGTTTTGCACAGATTTGTTGCTCTAAAAAGTTGAGAGGTATGGTCCATACATATTTACAGTAACAACCCTTCACATTTGTGTAATGTACAACTGCATACCTGTAGTCACTTCATGTCCAAACCAATAATCCCCGTATGACTGAATACAGGTAATAGTCAAATGTGAATGGGAACACCCCTCACCATGGAGTATGGACCGTAACAACCCCACCCATAATATGTATTGCCAACAGAATAAGCTGCTGACAGGTGCCCAAACACCTGTGTCTATAAACACAGGTAAAAATTCATAATAGGGAGAAACTCCCCATCCATATGCTTTGTCTGACATTTGAACTTGGCCAGGGAAGTTCCGTTCACCATGAGGACAAGCCTAAACCCAGATCACTACATGAACACCCTGACAATCAAAGACCTGTATGTGCCAGGACTATATGCCTTGGTGTTCTGCATATCCTTGGAGTGATTAACAATGCAGTTGGGGTCCACAGCAGTAGGCAATGGGGAATGTGTAATATGTAGTACCGTGTTTTTCCCAGCAGGAGAATGGATGCCTGTGTTGTAAGTGAAGCGGTGAGGCATATGTTGATGTAGCTAAGTACTACGGGTATGCATATCAATGAGGCAGAACACCAATAGAATAGTGGTTCTGGCATCCGGCCAACGTGAATGCAGTCCCGGTTGACCTACAACCACTGCACATTTAAATTTAAAGTGTAATGAATGCGTTCGTGCTGTACACACATTTAAATATGTAAAGGTGAATGTTTGTTTCGCATCAGTCCATAAACCGGAATACAGATATGTAACTGTTACGGTCAGAGTTATGAAAGGCTACGTAAGCACAAATATCTATTAAACATATGTAACCCACAATAAGGATATGCAAGTGTGCCTGTGCGTGTGTAATCTGCTCACAGCATAGCAAATGAATGCTGTTTTCTCCACGTTATATATACATGGCTCATACCTGTTAACCCCGTAAAGTACGAAACCGGACAAAGCCATGAAAACAACTGGTACAAATAAGGACAATCCCCAGATATTGCCCTAACAAACATAGAAAGTGGATAGAATAACAGGTGTGTCACTAGCATGGATTCTCTGAAGGGTATGAAGTCGTAACCTGAAATGCTTGTCATTATTGTCCAATGTCAGTCTTTAATGATATGCCACTAAATTGCCAGATAGACACAAGGTTATGAAAAACAGACCAAAGATAAGAGGCAAGCAGCTGTACAGTTACCGTAAATCTGTACAGTTGAAAGGTATGATATGGATATATATATCTGTGCATACACATATATCCTCCTTGAGCCAATAACCTACGACCACAAGTTAAAAAGCACCTTTATTCGATCCACATAAAATTGTTGACTGTGCAAAATTTAATCCACAAAAGCAGATCAATAATCCACTGTGTAGGAATAATCCACAAAACAGGTCAAGCGCTTTCATCGATAGACTTCATCAGAACAGTTAATAATGCATACTGAAACCATTTATATATATATATACCTAATACATCAGTTAAGAAAAACCAATTAATAATTAAAGTGACAGTGTTTTTTCCAAAAACCTGAAAACTTAAAACTCATCATACGAAAATAGTATTTCTAATATATAGTTGTTTTCTTATCAACTTTTTATATGAGCTACATTTTCTAAAACCAATTTTAAAAATAAAGTTGTCAGAGTATGAAATATTAGTACATAAAAACAGTTAATCAAAATTGTGTTGCTCGGTGCCTCAATTCAGGTTTTAAACTAATATGTTCATTTAAACCTGGTAAGACTGTGGCATTTAACCTTAACTGCCATCTAACCTCTGCCCAAAGCAACTGGTTACCCCAGTCACCCCCCCTAAAATTCCTACTTACAATTTCCAGAATGCCAAATCTAAAACAGTGGTCCACATTATTAGCCTTAATATGTTTATATAAGGCACTATTATCATCCTTTTTCGAAATATTGTACATGTGCTCATAAATTCTCCTACTCAAACGCCTTTCTGCTTTTCTGGCGTAAAAATGACCACATGTCTGACATACAGCTAAATATACCAAACCCTGAGAGGTACATGTACCTGCCACAAAATTAACCACTATTTGGTTAAGTCCAAGTGAAATTGAGGGAGTATCTATAATAAACTTACAATACTCACAGGCCCCACATTTATAAATGCTTCTTCTATTACATTTTTTATCAGGAATTTGGTTTTCTAATAAATACTTTAAATTTCTGTTTACCCTGTATGTAAATTTAGGCCCTTCACCAAGGGTTTTGAGTAACTCCATATTCCCTTTTAACATCACCCAGTTGTTCTTAATAATATCCTTGACTATCTGAGAGGTTTCACCATAAGTTAGTACCATGGTGTGTGTAAAATCATTATCTACACCCATGTTATAACTAACCTTTTCCTCATCTTCACCTAATAAAGGTCTAAACCTAGTACCCCATTCAGAGCACACCTGGTCCTTAATGTTATTAATAAACCCTAATGGGTAACCTCGGGCCCCGAACATACTAACCAGTTTATCTACCTCTGATCTAAACAAATCAAAGTTTGAACACATACGGGCAACCCCTACTATCTTCCCTTTTACTATGTTCCTCTTCACAAACATTGGGTGGTTACTTGAAAATTCTAAGTAGTCATTAGAAAATGTAGGTTTTCGGTATACACATGAAGTAAAACATTTAATACTTTCTTCTTTCATTAGTTTCACATCTAAGTAATTAATAAATGAATTTCCACTATCATCAGTGAATTTCAAATAATCACAGGTTCCATTCAAATATTCCAAAAACTTATCATGTGTCTCACCATCCTTCCACAAAATAAAAATGCCATCCAAAAATCTGAGGTAAATTAACCAATTTTCTTTGTATAATGATCCAAACACATACTCTCTTTCCCACTTATACATAACAAGGTTAGCAAACAATGGGGCACAACTGTTCCCCATTGCTACACCCCTTATTTATCGGAAAAATTCACCACTAAAACAGAAAAGGTTGTTTTTAAGTATCACTTCCATCAATTCTAGGATAAAGTTAATCATACTTTAACTCAAACTAGTCTTCTCCGCCAGAATTTCATGAAAAAGCTCTAGCCCCTTATCATGTAGGATTGAAGTAAAAAGATCAACCACATCAATGGTGGAAAAACATACGTTCTTGTCATAGTATTGTCTCTTGATCCTCCGAAGAAAGTCCCATGAATCTATTAGAATGTGATCAATAGGTGCCAATGCTTCTCTGACCATACGGTCGATAAATACTCCTAATGGATAGATAATACTGTTTGAACCTGATATAATAAGCCTATAAGGGGGGTCAGTAACATCCTTGTGTGTTTTAGGGATGCCAAAAGCTATAGGAATGGTAGGATGTTCAACATTCAAAAAATTAAATATCTCCTCATTAATTGCACCTTGGTATAGTGAATCCTCCAATAATAGCTTGATCTTTCTATATGAAATATTAATTTCATTCCTAGAAACACATTCGTATTTTGTTTTGTCCTGTAACATACAAGAGATTCTGTTGTTGTAATCCTCTGTATTTGCTATTACCATACCCCCTCCCTTATCAGGTTTCATAAACCTGATATCAGTATTACCTCTGAACCTGTCCAGTAACTGTTTCTCAGTCTTACTTAAATTAAATGTTTTTGACTTATACTCCCTAATATTTTTATATATCTCTTGGCAGCATACATTCTCAAAAGAGTTTAATAAGGGGTGTAATGGGGGATTGAAACAACTCTTCTTCTTACCACAAACATTTATTTTGTTGTTAATATGTTGTGAGCCCTTGAATAAAAATTTTAAATTTAACTTCCTCACAAACAGTTTTAGTTCAATCAAAGTATCACAAATGCTTTCCTTAAAGGCTGGGACAAATTTGACCCCTTTCATAAGTAGAAGGAACAAATCTCTGTTAATTTCAACCCCTGCATAGTTAAAAATATTAAATCCCCTATAGGTATAAACTATACCATTACTATGGACTACGATTGTTTCATCTGTTCCTATATCAGGACAGCTAACATTTTCTATGACTGGTGGTAACTGTTCTTCCTCCAAACATTTTGATTTCTGTAACTGTTCTGTCTCCCACCCCCACCTGTTGCCCCTAAAAAAGCATTATTATCTTCCCTATATTTATATTTGTCTTGGAGCCTTGCTGATCTTCTAAGTGGTGGGTAATCAGAATCATATGTACTGTTAGTATTATTCGATCTATTTCCTTGTGTAGTCCGATAATGGCTCCCTTCGTTGTTGGGCTGTTTGTCTAATATTTCTTCCCCTTCCAAATAAGCTTTAGGAAGTGGGAATGCAAGATGATTTTTATACTCATATTCATCCCTTAACAACTTTTTATTTTTCCTTTTTATCTTAACATTCACTTCGTTTTCTACTTTATCAAATAAAACATTGTACTTGTGGTTGTGTTTATTAAAATCATTATCAGTCAAAATCAAGTTATTTAACTCGTCAACCTCTTTCAAATATTCAGTAATTCTTTTATTATTAATTTTTATAATAAACTCTATTAGTTCCAACCCGTGTCTATCAAACATTTGTAACAATTCTAAACATTCGGGTTGCCCCTTTTTAACACAGTTTGGAAACCTAAAAACTCTGAGTCCCTTAGGAACTCTCTTTTTATCTAAGCATTCATTTAAATATGCATTATCACATTGCAATCCTTGCACTTTTAACAATTTTGCCTCAAGGCCAACTAACCTAGAGTCAATACAGTTTGTTTGTTCCATTCTGTTGCAATCCTGAAGAAAAAAGTGGTGGTCGTTTTTAATCCACTCTTTTAGATGGTCGTGCACCAAATTAGCCCCTTGGCAGCCTGTCCTAACTGCTACATTACTTGAAGAGGGTTCCACATTATTCTCGTTGTTCTAAGCCCCCTGTTGACTCTTACAAACAGTCCTACATGGCAGTTCCCTTCCTTCCCGGTTAACACTGACGTCCAAAATGCCGTTAACCGGAAATGGTGGATTTTGAAGTTTAATGACGGCTTCCTGCAGTTCTGAAACCTTATTCGTAAGGTTCAAAATGAGATCCATCATCCGATCTCCTCCTTCATTCCCCTGTTGTCCACAGGGAAAAGGAAAGTTGTCCAGTTCATCTTCGAAGACTGGAGAGAGTCCATTCTCCTCCATAGTGGGTCTAGGTGGCTCAACACACCAAAATAAGACTTGTAACACTGAGAGGTGTGTAAAAGAGCGGAAACCACCACAAATAACGTTCAATGAACCACTCCTTGAGCCAATAACCTACGGCCACAGGTTAAAAAACACCTTTATTTGATCCACATAAAATTGTTGACTGTGCAAAATTTAATCCACAAAAGCAGATCAATAATCCACTGTGTAGGAATAATCTACAAAACAGGTCAAGCACTTTCGTCAATAGACTTCATCAGAACAGTTAATAATGCATACTAAAACCATTTATATATATATATACCTAATACATCAATTAAGAAAAAACAATTAATAATTAAAGTGACAGTGTTTTTTCCAAAAACCTGAAAATTTAAAACTCATCATACAAAAATAGTATTTCTAATATATAGTTGTTTTCTTATCAACTTTTTATATGAGCTACATTTTCTAAAACGAATAGGGGCAACAGGTGGGGGTGGGAGACGGAACAGTTACAGAAATCAAAATGTTTGGAGGAAGAACAGTTACCACCAGTCATAGAAAATGTTAGCTGTCCTGATATAATTACAGATGAAACAATCGTAGTCCATAGTAATGGTATACTTTATACCTATAGGGGATTCAATATTTTAACTATGCAGGGGTTGAAATTAACAGAGATTTGTTCCATCTACTTATGAAAGGGGTCAAATTTGTCCCAGCCTTTAAGGAAAACATTTGTGATACTTTGATTGAACTAAAACTGTTTGTGAGCAAGTTAAATTTAAAATTTTTATTCAAGGACTCACAGCATATTAACAACAAAAGAAATGTTTGTGTTAAGAAGAGTTGTTTCAATCCCCCATTACACCCCTTATTAAACTCTTTTGAGAATGTATGCTGCCAAGAGATATATAAAAATATTAGGGAGTATAAGTCAAAAACATTTAATTTAAGTAAGACTGAGAAACAGTTACTGGACAGGTCCAGAGGTAATACTGATATCAGGTTTATGAAACCTGAAAAGGGAGGGGGTATGGTAATAGCAAATACAGAGGATTACAACAACAGAATCTCCTGTATGTTACAGGACGAAACAAAATACGAATATGTTTCTAGGAATGAAATTAATATTTCCTATAGAAAGATCAAGCTATTATTGGAGGATTCACTATACCAAGGTTCAATTAATGAGGAGATATTTAATTTTTTGAATATTGAACATCCTACCATTCCTATAGCTTTCAGCATCCCTAAAACACACAAGGATGTTACTGACCCCCCCTTATAGGCTTATTATATCAGGTTCAAACAGTATTACCTATCCATTAGGAGTATTTATCGACCGTATGGTCAGAGAAGCATTGGCACCTATTGATCACATTCTAATAAATTCATGGGACTTTCTTCGGAGGATCAAGAGACAATACTATGACAAGAACGTATGTTTTTCCACCATTGATGTGGTTGATCTTTTTACTTCAATCCCACATGATAAGGGGCTAGAGGTTTTTCATGAAATTCTGGCGGAGAAGACTAGTTTGAGTCAAAGTATGATTAACTTTATCCTAGAATTGATGGAAGTGATACTTAAAAACAACTTTTTCTGTTTTGGTGGTGAATTTTTCTGACAAATAAGGGGTGTAGCAATGGGGAACGGTTGTGCCCCATTGTTTACTTGTTATGTATAAGTGGGAAAGAGAGTATGTGTTTGGATCATTATACAAAGAAAATTGGTTAATTTACCTCAGATTTTTGGATGACATTTTTATTTTGTGGAAGGATGGTGAGACACATGATAAGCTTTTGGAATATTTGAATGGAACCTGTGATTATTTCAAATTCACTGGTGATAGTGGAAATTCATTTATTAATTACTTAGATGTGAAACTAATGAAAGAAGAAAGTATTAAATGTTTTACTTCATGTGTATACCGAAAACCTACATTTTCTAATGACTACTTAGAATTTTCAAGTAACCACCCAATATTTGTGAAGAGGAACATAGTAAAAGGGCAGATGGTAAGGGTTGCCCGTATGTGTTCAAACTTTGATTTGTTTAAATCAGAGGTAGATAAACTGGTTAGTATGTTCGGGGCCCGAGGTTACCCATTAGGGTTTATTAATAACATTAAGGACCAGGTGTGCTCTGAATGGGGTACTAGGTTTAGACCTTTATTAGGTGAAGATGAGGAAAAGGTTAGTTACAACATGGGTGTAGATAATGATTTTACACACACCATGGTACTAACTTATGGTGAAACCTCTCAGATAGTCAAGGATATTATTAAGAACAAGGTGATGTTAAAAGGGAATATGGAGTTACTCAAAACCCTTGGTGAAGGGCCTAAATTTACATACCGGGTAAACAGAAATTTAAAGAATTTATTAGAAAACCCAATTCCTGATAAAAAATGTAATAGAAGAAGTATTTATAAATGTGGGGCCTGTGAGTATTGTAAGTTTATTATAGATACACCCTCAGTTTCACTTGGACCTAACCAAATAGTGGTTAATTTTGTGGCAGGTACATGTACCTCTCAGGGTTTGGTACATTTAGCTGTATGTCAGACATGTGGTCATTTTACGTAGGAAAAACAGAAAGGCGTTTGAGTAGGAGAATTTATGGGCACATGTACAATATTTCGAAAAAGGATGATAATAGTGCCTTATATAAACATATTAAGGCTAATAATGTGGACCACTGTTTTAGATTTGGCATTCTGGAAATTGTAAGTAGGAATTTTAGGGGGGGTGACTGGGGTAACCAGTTGCTTCGGGCAGAGGTTAGATGGCAGTTAAGGTTAAATGCCTCAGTTTTACCAGGTTTAAATGAACATATTAGTTTAAAACCTGAATTGAGGCACCGAGCTACACAATTTTGATTAACTGTTTTTATGTACTAATATTTCATACTCTGACAACTTTATTTTTAAAATTGGTTTTAGAAAATGTAGCTCATATAAAAAGTTGATAAGAAAACAACTATATATTAGAAATGCTATTTTTGTATGATGAGTTTTAAGTTTTCAGGTTTTTGGAAAAATCACTGTCACTTTAATTATTAATTGTTTTTTCTTAATTGATGTATTAGGTATATATATAAATGGTTTCAGTATGCATTATTAACTGTTCTGATGAAGTCTATCGACGAAAGCGCTTGACCTGTTTTGTGGATTATTCCTACACAGTGGATTATTGATCTGCTTTTGTGGATTAAATTTTGCACAGTCAACAATTTTATGTGGATCGAATAAAGGTGTTTTTTAACTTGTGGTCGTAGGTTATTGGCTCAAGGAGTGGTTCGTTGAACGTTATTTGTGGTTGTGTCTGCTCTTTTACACACCTCTCAGTGTTATACACATATATCCACAGACTTAAACCAAAGCTAATTATGAAATGAGGAATGTGCAGACATATATGAACATATGTATATATATGTACACACACACACACACACATATATATATATATATATATATATATATATATATATATATATATATATATATATATATATATATATACACACACACACACACACACACACACACACAATACATTAATAGATATATGCACAACAAACATATGTCCCTGTAGATATAACACATGTACATAAATAGGTCACGGTATAGCTATTATGGATAGACAGACAGACATGCATGAAAGGTGAATACACTGCTGCTTTCCAAACCATTGCCTGGAAAGTACCAGTGTGACAGGCCTGCAAGTTCTACACTTTAAACATGAATATAGGGGTCCTTTGCAGGACCCCAAAAATTGATTCCATATGAAGTGCGAACCATCATTGATGTAAAGGAGGTCACAGCTGCAACTACGATATAGCTGTACATGCAACAGCAGCAGTTGCAAGGGTAATAACACATGGGTCGATAGAATGTATGACGCACGACCTGATATCCAGAGAGTGGGGAGTACTTAGAAGTGTCTTCACACTTTATTATCACTCACATTAAACATGTCTAATGGGTACTGTGGAGGGGTGTCAGGTATGGGAACCATGGGTATGCAGAAATGGGCCTAGGTGTTGGTTGGCACAGATTTATTAGGTCTGCCCCATGGAAGTGATCAATATACCTATGTGGGTATAGCACACGCCTACATTCTCCAAAAAGGTTCAACCCATCTACTGGATATTGTGTAAACCATTGGGGGAAGACGTAGGGACCTATATCAGTGTCATGTAGGCGATTATCATGGATGGACATGCGTACGACCAAGATGGTAACCATACCTTCCAAACTTTCAGAATAAGACAGCTGGACTAAGGCATAGTACATGAAATACAAATAGGGACTATATTAAATATACCCCTGACAAAGTCAGAACATTGATAGAATAATGGCGTAGTCAGGAGTATGAATGTTATGAGGGTTAGTAATCATGAAATAGAAGTGTCAGGCATTATTATCTAACCTCAAAGTCCGTCATGCCTTGCCAGTAATTTACCAGAAAGGCACATTATTATGACAAATGTAACAAAATCATAGGTCAAACCTCGGGGAGTTTACCCATAATGTGTACAGGTGAGAGGTATGAAGGTAACCCGTCCTAAATAAATGTACAGAACTAGTGATACTAGGTGGACAGGTGAGAAGAAAGACGTCAGGACAAATGACAAAACGTGTACAAGTCATAAGCATGTACTTCGACAAATGTGAATGACAATGTCTCCCCTGTGAAAGTCAATGTGGAAAGTTATTAGACCCAAAAGAAATGTGTCCCTCTGGGTGTCATGCAGTGTCACCGATACAGTGTCCAGTCCCCCATACTCGTACGTGAGCTCTGCCACTGACGGAAAGCGCAAATACCGGGGTACACATAAGGTACATGATAGAATAAGTAGTGTGGATAAGCACCTGTTGGCCTTTGTGAGGAATACAACCCTCTGGGTGGGTGTGTCCTGCAATAGGAATGTAATGGCATCTGGCCTGTGATGCCACCAAATATTGTGTGTATTGGTGTAAGAAACTTGATATCCTGTATCAGAAACATACCTCGCAACTGTACAGATTTTCACAGAATGTGCAGATTTTTGCCTCATATGTTTGGTGTGTTCCTCTTACAATCTGTACCTTTCTGGCAAATACCTGAGAACTGAAGTCATTAAATAATGACAAACATTTGAGTTTAAGACTCCAAATCCTTCAGAAAAGTCATACTAATGAAAAACCTATTATTCTGTCAGCTATCTATGTTTGTAAAAGCAATATTTAAAATCTGCCCCTATTTGTCCCACCATCATTTTAGGCTTTGTCCAGATTTTGTTCTCTAGGAGGTTGAGAGGTATGATCAGAAACAGATACATGTCTGAGGAAACAGGATTATTGACTGCAAGATAACTCAGAAGGTATGACAAGCGCTGCAGTAGGAAGTTCATTATTGGCCGCAGGTATGTGCTGACATGTCAAATGACACAGCAGTCTACATGATGTACCTATAGGGCAGTCATCTTTACAAATGATGACAGTGGGACATACCCACAGCCATGCATACACCACAAATAGACATAGCACACAGCAAAGCCTAGGCCATGATACACGAAGCCTCCGGCGTGTACGCGTAGAGTGAGAGTACAGCAAGGAAAGATGTCTGCCAAGCTATTCAGCAAACTCCTGTAGGGGCGTGTAAGACTCCCCGTAACATGAGCATTGCATGGACAATGTTGGGATTTGCAACATACCCCATTTGTATGTGAAAGCTATGCAAATGATGTAAATATGCGACACATGAAACAGTAAGCTGTCCGTGCAAGAGCAGAGTTATGTGCAGAAAGGTACCCGGATGTTAGGCGACTAACGTTCTGTACGTTGCCAAACGGAGCAATGACAGCTGCAAATACAGTATGAATACAGTCGAAGAAGCATGCCAATGTCCAAATTTAAGGCCAGTGGCATTATTGTTCATTGGATATCAATAAAACTGTAGTTGTCCTCCTCCAATCTCTGGTGTGGAAGTGTAACGCAGCACCACGAGAACGCGCTGCGCTTCAAAACAAGTCCAATATGTATACTATACATACAAAATGTAGGTTTAGTTAGATGTTAGTATGACATGCAGATGAATGGCAAGCTGGAGACAACATGGCTACTGCGTACTGGTTGTTATGTGTGGAAGCGCTCTGTCAGGGATGTAACAAAACATTTGTAGGCAATCTGATGCAAGTGAGGCTGAGGATAGTGAATCACAACATGTCATGCCATATGGGCCAAGCCTCTAAAGTGTAGTGTAGGATAAGGGGACTATTAGAGTAGAAGACAGGTGACAACATGAGTGTGTATGTATAAAACACTGTAACCTTACCAGAGCAGTGTCACATGTTTGCTGTCAGTACTCAGTGGAAGAGGCGTGTTATGAGCTATCCTAGGGAAAGTCAGGAGACTGACGGTGTATGCCATGGATACCACCGATGTTACCTGCAAACCTGCCCACAGTGTGTCCGCACCCGTGCACGCCAGTAAGCCTGAGTAAGCATGTGTGCACGCGTCAGCCCGTGTGCATGTGCTGAAGAATGAGTAAGCTAGTGTACGAATGGTGAAGCCCATGTAATTTCGTGTATGCCAGTGTACACGTTTGTAAGCATGTATACA
This sequence comes from Protopterus annectens, assembly GCF_019279795.1. Taxonomy (NCBI): domain Eukaryota; kingdom Metazoa; phylum Chordata; order Ceratodontiformes; family Protopteridae; genus Protopterus; species Protopterus annectens. The sequence goes on along the minus strand of NC_056731.1, from coordinate 1,720,912,087 downwards.
TGTGTACTACACACATCACACACGTACTGCACACTCAGACACACATGCTGCCAATACTACACACATCACTGAAATGGCACATGGATGGAGAATACATAATCAGCATTAACAGTGCTGTAAACTATGCTAACAGTGATGGTCATAGCTGCAATGCATCATGCCTGCTGATATAAACATGGAAGTATCACACTTTGTGTTAACAGCATTCTAACATCAATACAGTGGAATAAAGCCACCGTGTGCATCAGCACCAGGTTAGTCTGACCCTGCATCAATGTTACACATCACAGGTGGTGGCACAGGTGACATCATATGCACAGGGTGTGGTGTTACATTTCCAGAGCTGTCATTGAGCCATCCAATTTACATGTAGGTGCATGTGTGTGAGGGACAACGGTTATTGCATGGCCCAATGGTGATGCAATGGGTGTGTGTATCTGATAGCCCTAGCTGTTTGTGGTAAATGTGTGTGTCTGCATATACACAGGTACAGCATGTGTCAGCCATATACAGGAGGTCGTGGGACAGTCACAGACCGTACCTGCCAGGCTGTAGAGATCGCCATTACTGGCCATGGACACCCCTCCATGCATCCAACACAACCCAGTCCTGCACCTGTCAATGTATACACATACAGTCCTGGGATCTGTACCACAACCTGTGGATAAATGTGAGTCAGTAATGTTAACCTGAGTTGCACATTTGCACAGAATTGTCAGTTATTACATACAGATATGAGCCATACTCACCCTCCAAAGTAATAACCACTGCTGACTGTTGCCGAGATGTGCATACGACCATTCAAAGGTGCTGTACTAACATTGTTTCCAATGCCCCTTGTAATACCCAGCAACACAATAACCGGTCACTACACAAGTATAACCCACGATCACTACAGCACACAGTATGTTCACTATCACAGAGCCATAGCAGATGTACATACATCCAAGGTGATCACGTGCAGATAATGCAGCACATTCAAGAGTGATAATCTCAACATATATATCTATATGCAATATATATATATATATATATATATATATATATATATATATATATATATAGATATACACACACACACACACACACACACACACACAAAACACATGTGGCAGGGTTGGGAGCAGAACACAAATGTAACCACTGTACCACACAACAGCATTATGCAGATACAGAACGTACTACCATGATTAGTAGTTCACAGCATTCACACAGGCATACGTCTAGCCTGCAGACAGCAGCATCAAAGGCAAAGACGCCACACGGATGTTATGGAGAGTGAATACTATAAAAGCAATGTACTGTTGTCATTCAGCTGGAAACACACACACACACTTGGCAGGGCTGGGAGTCGAACATACACCTAATTACCCTATCACACTACAACATGACGCATTTACAGAACGCGCTACCGAGATTACTAAACACAGCAGTCCCAGAGGCATACTTCTAGGTATGTGTCATCATCCGCAAAGGCAAAGATGCCGGTAGGAAATATCTCTGGTGTGAGGCGTCTAAAAGCATGACTGAGTCCCCAGGCAGACGGGAGCATGCGCGCGCGTGCACACACACACACACACACACACACACACACACACACACACACACTTGGCAGGGCTGGGAGTCAAACATACACCTAATTACCCTATCACACTACAGCATGATGCATTTACAGAACGCGCTACCGAGATTACTAAACACAGCAGTCCCAGAGGCATACTTCTAGGCATGTGTCATCATCCGCAAAGGCAAAGACGCCGGTAGGAAATATCTGCGGTGTGAGGCATCTAAAAGCATGACGGAGTCCCCAGATGGATGGGAGCATGCGCACGCACACACACACACACACACACACACACACACACACACTTGGCAGGGCTGGGAGTCGAACATACACCTAATTACCCTATCACATTACAGCATGACGCATTTACAGAATGCGCTACCGAGATTACTAAACACAGCAGCCCCAGAGGCATACTTCTAGGCACGTGTCATCATCCGCAAAAGCAAAGATGCCGGTAGGAAATATCTGTGGTGTGAGGCATCTAAAAGCATAACTGAGTCTCCAGGTGGACGGGAGCATGCGCGCGTGCACGCACACACACACACACACACACACACACACACTTGGCAGGGCTGAGAGTCAAACATACACCTAATTACCCAATCACACTACAGCATGACGCATTTACAGAACGCACTACCAAGATTATTAAACACAGCAGTCCCAGAGGCATACTTCTAGGTGCGTATCATTATCCACAAAGGCAAAGACGCCGGTAGGAAATATCTGTGGTGTGAGGCGTCTAAAAGCATGACTGAGCCCCCAGGCAGACAGGAGCATGCGCGCACACACACACACACACACACACACACACACACACACACACACACACACACACACACACACACACACACACACACACTTGGCAGGGCTGGGTGTCGAACATACACCTAACTACCCTATCACACTACAGCATGACACATTTACAGAGCGCGCTACCAAGATTACTGAACACAGCGGTCCCAGAGGCATACTTCTAGGTGTGTGTCATCATCCGCAATGACAAGGACGCCGACAGGGATTGTATAGAGAGTGATCAGTCTGAAAGCATACAGACATATTACTGTCCCATGGTAGACGTTGACAAACACACGGCAGTGGTGTGTTCAGGGCAAGTAAAGATTTACAGAGCACTACAACAACAATACATAGACACGGGACACACCACAGACAGTACACCCTTCAAGATAGTTGAAAAGTGTGTACTCGGTAGGCATCCATTGTAACATTGAAAATGGACATCTGTTGCCTGGATGAACACCATGGCTATACAGGATGTCAACGGCCATGCCCATGCACAGAGGGACATCACCAACACAAGGTGTCACTGGCCATGGCCACACACTTAGTAATACACGTCCGTTCGGACTGTACTGTATGTTGATCTACACAACGGCGTACTGGGCATGCTCACACACTTAGCAGTTGCAAAGGGCCGTCTTGCATGCAGATGGAGTCTAAACACGGAAGGGCACAGTAAGGTATAACTGTCCCCACGCACAGGGCGGTCACACACATGCAGCTGCCATCACAGCTGTCACAGGTGCAGATCACAGATGTACACACTGCAGTCCACACTGTAGCCCTCAAGACATCACCATGTCATTGGTGCAGTAATACACAGCCGTACATTAACACAACACCATGTGACACATGTCCAGTGGACTGTACAGAGGTCTACAGCAACTGTACAGAGTACACATGCACCGACAGGGTTCCAACAGATGTTATGCATTGCAATGATACCACTATACATGGCCAGGTCTGCTCAAGACATACCAGGGGCCCCGGGTCTTACACAGCTGTGACAGATGAGTGTTGCTGTACACCAACGAACACACATGTTTGGATATGTCATACATGTGATTGCAGTGGATGTGTGCATGGACCACACAGACAACACATATGTACATAGCATAGCCTTTGCTGTCCCCCATGCAGAACAGTGGACTAAGCAATCATATGCATGCAAATGGAAGGTGGGTCCATGTCTGTTGAATGCTTACAGTACAGGAGGTAGCAATGTTGACCGAGGACACATTCCCCTGTACTAGTCACCCATGACACCCATGATATCATACCGCAGTCCATGTGTTATGTATGTCAATACACATGTCCACCAATAGCAATGCATACAAACATGGCTACAGGAGACACATGTAGGACCAACACACATGTACAATCTGTACTGTGCATGCAGCAACCATGCATGTGTGGTGGCCGATGTCCGTAACACAGCTGCACCTAACTACGACATGCAGTCGCAATGCAGCCCCATCATTGACACCTGTATATGGTGACATACAGACAGTACGGTTGGTTGTACATCACGTATGGAGGGATGTGTGTACATAAAGTGGTGATCCACCTGTGTAGATCTATGTGTGCTGGGGATGGCTCACAGGTGTGTCACACGCCATCCTACCATGCCATGTGCAAACAGTATGCTATGTCACTGTTACATGACGGTGATGACATAACGCATACACAGCGGTCAGGTATTACCAACTGTATGTCACATGACACTTGTAACACTTACATCCTCCCATGGGCATATAGCAGCACAATTGCCAGCCATAGCGTTGGTACACATAATGCGGACAATACCGCTGCATGTCTATCAAACGTCTCATCATATGGCAGGTGTATCATTCCCAGCACTGCCATGTGTGTCTGCTTGTGTGACCACATATGCCACATATGGTGGGGATTACGTCCCAGTTGTTACATATCCCTGTACACCATTGTAGAGATCTGTACATACTGCAGTGTGGAAAGCATGACATCGGCAGATGTGGTGCATCACACACATCAGCTATCTGTTTACACATTTCTGCTCACCACAGTGTGTGTGTGTGTGTGTGTGTGTGTGTGTGTGTGTATGTATGTATGCATGTATGGCTGTCTGGTGCTTGGTGTGAGGTGTATGCTACCATACAGTGAAAACAGGATCACTAACCCCTCATGGTGACTAAACCCTCATGGTGATGCAGTCTACTACCCTGTTGATGCCATCAGTCCCAGCAGTACTGGCTACCTGTGCATGTTCCTTCTCTGTGTCACATTGTGTGGGTGCAAAGTACAGCAAGGGTGATGACCACATAGGCAAGGGTCCACACCTCAACACTATGGGGTGTGCATTATAGTGATGTAGACCCCGTGAATGTGGCCATGTTCCTGTAACGTGACAGGGTATTACTGCTACACAGTGTGGCTTCATGCTATCAAGTGGCCTCTAATGTCATCATTGGCCAGACCGCTGTGTACAACCCCTGCACCATGTCAACATACCTGTAATGTTTCCTGGTATGTATGTCACGTCTCTGTCCGCCGTAGCCTGTTCAACTGACCACATGCTTCAGGTGCAGTATATGTGTGGACATCTGTGTCATGTTAGACTTTCCAACAGTCAGGTTGAGGGTACGTTTAGCATGCTGATATTGCCATACGTGCCTGTGAGTACTCCACAGTTACACATGGGGGACTGCAAACACTGCTACCTGTAGGCACATGCCAGTACACCATAGGAGGGAACCAGGGCATCATTACCAACATGCTGTTACTGTTGTAACCGAGACACATACTGTGAACATATCACAATACATGCTGCACCCAGACTAAATGGTATGACTGGTGCATGTCGACAGTACACAACCAATGTCACATACACATCTCTCAGTATTCACACACAACCAATGCAACATACACATCCCTCACTATGCATACACAAGTAATGTTAGATACACCTCTCACTATTCTGTTCACCCTGTGCATCAGACCATTTGAGCATATCCCTGCACCAATGGTGTGGATGACAGGGATGCGGCACAGGCTTCATCATATGCACAGGGTGATACTGTTTGCCAGGGGCATAGGCTGCACCAATGGATGACATCATGTGTGTGGTAAGGGCCGGTGATTTGATTGGACATGTCTGTTCCATATGCATGTGGGTGTTGTGGAGCCCTACAGTTGTGTTTGCTGTGTGCGTTTATGTGTGCAAACAGTTCTGTCATTTGTGAGGCCTACACAAGGGTGTTATCGACAGCACCATATTGTACAGACCAGGTTGTACAGCTCACTGTGACTGGCCATGGCCACGTGTCCTGTGCCTGCCAGGAGTTGCACGGGCACTACCAGGCAGAGGTACAGAATGGCTACTGTCCGACGAGATATGGCCACTGGAACCGTGTCCCCGCCAGGAATGTCCAGGGCCATGTCCATGTGGCCTGCTGTGTCCTGGTGTGGACAGGGCAGCACCAGCTGCACTGCTACTGCTACTGGCACTATGTGAGTGGCCATGTGAAGTGGCACACTCACGTTGACCTGCACTAGGAGATGTAGCTGGCCTATGCCCAAATGGCCTATGCCTCACCCCTACCAGATGTTCCAGCACAGACAGCTCACGCTCGCCGATTGCCATGTCATGGTCAAGGATTTTGACCATGTCACCCAATCACCTGTCCAGAACATCAGCAGTCTGCTGTTGATCACCTGCCAATGCCTGGATGTTGTTGCTTAGGGTACAGATAGCAGCCCTCTGCAGCCTCTGTCCTTCTCTGTTCTGCCGTTTGGCATGTGCCTGTGCTACCATTACAGTCTGGAACATGAGTCTGGTGATTCCAGCTGCTGTGCTATGTCCTGCAGGTACATGTCTGCTAGAGGTCCTCCTACGAGCGGCACCAGCCACATGCCTGTGTGGCACATCTGCAGTCAGTACACTGCCACCATGGTGTGGAGACACACCTTCTGTAGCTACCACACATTCTTGTTCAATGCTAACAGACGCTGACTGTCCTTCCTCTATGGCCACTGGTGATGTGGTATGTGTTGGCAGCTGAACTGTGTGCGGAGAAGAGGGGGACATAGCTGGGATGGCAACTGTTGGCACAGATTCAGCCCCTGACATCCCTGCCTGTACCTCATGCATATGTTCATCACTGCTAGCATCTGTGGGGACACTATCAGGTGGACCGCAGGAGGGTAATGCACCTACATCACCTGTGAATGCAAAGACAGACTCTAAATTACAATAGACACACACACACACACACACACACACACACACACACACACACACACACACACACACACACTGACACACACACACACACACACACACACACACACACTGACACACACACACACTGACACACCATGCATGTGATATGACAGATGGCATGCAGCATGCTTGTGATACAGCTGACAGCATGCAGCTCAGACATCACTAGTGTCTGTAAGCATACCCCCTGGAATGCGCACTACTACAGGCAGGTGTCATAACATTATCCATGCAATTCACACGATCATGGTAGTATTCATGCATCCCCATGATACACCATGTGGACCAGAACAGGATAACAGTACACATCGCTGACATGACCCTGACATGTAATCTGCTGACGTGTGCATTAACATGCATGCATGCCTGACACAATGGTGTCCTGACACATGTACAGTGTTGTACTGGGTATCACATTGCAGTGTTGTCCATATGCCCTACAGATAGAATGCATGTTGAGCAAATATGCATGGGCATGGTAGGGGAGTGTGAGCCATCTACATTGCTGTACAGTGTGAAGTACAGACACTGTGCCATTGCATGGCATCATGAGGCGTCTATATTGCTAAACAGTGCATGATATGTACACATTGCATATCCAGAACTGCATGCATACCCATGACATACCTGTGGATTATGAGCCACGATGCTGAGGTGTATACACACCACACCAAACCATGCTGTGTCATGTGACAAGTCACTGGAGGACATACAGATGACACCCCTGCACAATGACTACAGAGTGTTAGCTGCCTGGCAACCATGTCCACACATAGTGGACCTGTCATGTCACCATTTCACACATGACATTGATGTATCACGCACACAAGGTGCACAGCTAACAGTGATGTCCTACGGCAGCAAGGGAAAAGTACAGTATCTGTGGCTTCATGTCACTGTCAGTGGAATCTGTAAAGGTGACTACTGTCATGCTATGACACAGATGTCATGTTCAACACATCTTATGAGGTAGACATCATGGACACCCCCACTAGCTGTGCACAGGCATTTAAGATGTGCAGCGTACCACATCACAAGTACAATTGGTCTAGTACAGCTGTAATTGGACCATGTGTGGACAAAGTGGGACAGGGTGTATCCACATCCCATCTACTGTGTGGCTACGTGTCTCCGGCCATCCTCCATGGCCATGTGTGCACATGTGTTGGTCATGTATGTGATGGCCATCTATCACACATGTCTGTGTTGTCCCATATGACATAGACCCATAGATGTTGGATATGTCACCATCCACAGGGCTATGCAGACAACAGGTGTATGCATGATATGCGGGGTATGGGTTATGGGAAACTGTGACAATATTGCAACCAAAACGCTACGTGTCTGAGACATGTCGGATGGAACATCACAATGTGTGAACCCATTGCTGGGGCATATAACACAAAGGTGATGCCTGTGGTCTGCCCATATCACTGCTCACTGTGCGGTACTGTTTTGTGTACCACACGTTTTGTTCCACTGTATAGTACATATGCCTCCATTGTAGAACACCTCCACCATTGTATGCACAGCTGGACACACATGTAGCAATGACAAATACTGTGGTGTCATGTCTGTGTGTCATTTCATTTGTATATATTGCACATGGGTGGTCTGTGTGGATGATGGGTGATGCGACCTGTATATCCATGTATTAACTGGCCACATGGCGAATAGATCTATGCTTTGACATGCCTGATATGGATGACAGTCTCACCTGCAATGGACTCTTGTCTGTGCGGCACACCAGAGGTACCTGTATAGGGTGACACAGCAGTATGAACATTATCCATGACTATATAACAGCCACATGGTGCACAGTGCAAGTTAACACATTCACCTGTACAATAGCATTTAGTAAGCACATGTGTGCATACCATACCTCTTAACCTCTTAGAACAATAAATGTGGACAAAGCCTACTATGATGGGGGACAAACAGGGACAACTGTGACATATTGCTCTTACAAACTTAGACATTTGCTAGACTAATAGGTTTGCATGCACATGGTTTTTACACGGAATGTGCAGTCATAAACACAAATGTATGTCAGCATTTAATGACTCCATTCCTCAGCTATTTGCCAGAAAGGGACAGTTATTAAGGAGAACACACTGACAATATAAGGCAGACATCTGGACATCCTACAAATACCTGTACAGTTCAGAGGTATGGTGCATACACAGGTTAGCATAATGTAGCATGCAGCATGTGTGTGTCCACATACCTTGCATATGTTGTTACATTACATGATGTACACTGACACATGCACGTACGTGGGATATACTGGCCATATGTTCAGTACTGACTTACCAGGCAACTCCAGGCTCATTGGTTGGGAGACACCCACCTCCACAATGTCAGCTAGTGTTTGTGGGAGCTGTTCCGAGGGTGTCCCCAAACTGGCCAGTAGCTCCTCTGTGTGTGTGAGTGGCGGCTGGGTTGGTGGCCCACCACCTGTTCCACCTTGTTCCCAGGTGATTGCAGTGGCACGCTGTTTTACATGCCATATAAAGTCCATGCAGTGTCTGTGCACCTGCTGGTAGGTGCAGTTGTGGCCACCCACTTCATTGACCCTCCTGCATAGATCCTGCTACAGGTCATCCCGCTGCTGTACGTGCTGTGGCACATGGCTAAATAACACCTCGTAGTTCTCATGGAGGTACGGGATTAGAACATCATCCTCCTGTCGGCTGTATGCTGGTAGGCGTGTATAAGGCATTATCTGTAAGACATGATGAAGGTGACAGGTCACATTTACAGACATGTACAGTGATACTGCTGCACATACATTTCTAGTACATCTGCACAGTTATCTTTGCAAATCAACATGACACTAACACGACTGGCATGTATGTGTTACACACATGTAACACCAGTTATGCACTGGATATCATCCCCATATATGTGTGTCACCTCATTAGTGTTCCTACTGCATGTGATATCTGTCTTCATGTGGGCTTGTCTGTTTGCCTGCACTGGTGTTCCTACCTATCTGCACATGCCTAGATGTATCCACGGTAATGGTGTTGACCTTGATGCTGTGTATATGTCACATATCAGCACAGACACAGCCTTAATGGACTTGGGCAGTGACAATGCACCAAGTACGCATGGAAACCTATACATGCATCTGTTTTACCATAGACATCTACACTGCACTGTACAGCTGTTCAACATCCTGCCATGGATCGCCTGTGTTGCACATGTGATAGACATGGGACAATGGCTAGTCGGACATCATTCGCAGATAAGGTTGTCAGCTATAGCATGTACGGGCTGGGTTTACTAGCTGTATCCAACACCCATTATGCCACCATGAGGGGCATCAGTAACACATTACTGATCCAGATAGTTTATACTACATCTACCATACGGCCATCACACCATGTATAACAGGGATGATATGTGCAGCTATGTGGACAAAGCTGCATGGTATGGTGGGAGTATGTTACAGGTATGGCACAGGGATCTGTCCAGAATGTGGCCATCCTAGTCGTAGGACGGTGGTTTTCCATGACGTATGTCTTTCAGATCAGGCTATGGACATGTAGCATGTCCAACAGCATAGTGTGGCATATGTCTGTATGCTAGGTGGCTAGCATGCTGCATACTGGGGGTGAGTATTGTGGAGGCTGGTATCGGCCATCCACGCATGGGCCCTACCCCTGGAGGGTGATATGTGTTCCAATATTGGTCACACAGGTGCTGTGTATGCCTGTCCAATTATCTCCGTGCTCATGGATACCACCCTGTCATGTCATGGGTACCTCGGATGACTACTTAAAAGGCCAGGGAGATGTCTCCAGCTTAGGGAGGTGTACTGCACAACACCATCCCTAACACAGTGTCCATAATGTTGACCACAGCCTAGGTGTTACTTAATGGGTACAGGGGTATTCCCCTAGTTGTGTCATTGCTGATATCATCCACCAGAATGTGCACATATCTCACACACCTCACACACACATCCCATTCTGTATGTTGTTCACAACACTATGACAACTATTGCCCATAGGTCATGGCCATTCACATCCTCATATACACAGATGGCTGACATTTGTCTGTGTGGTATGGGCTACAATGTGGGTGGGGTACAACACATTAACCCTGGTTTACTGTCGCTGATACTGTGTGATATGCACATGTCTCTGTAGTTCCTTTAGTAGTTGTGTGTCAAACATCCGTACTGTCTTGTACATCTGTACTGCTAACATCTACATTGATAATAGTTCATGGACTTGCAGACCATACCCGGCAGTGTTCTGATGTGGTGCCACCAATCATGACTGTCGTCAACACGTGCGGGTTGCTATTATCCAACACCCTATCTGTATTGTATGGGCATGCTCGGCACTTGTTCAGAGCTTCTTGGCATGTTATGAGCTACTGCTTAGTTTAGCACCCATTTCACACCAATCCTCACAGGTGCACTGTCTGTCCATACATTTCCAGCTTGTTTACAGTACAACAGCTGTTGTACACACATCACTCACATATCTCGTGAGACATGGTGGTTTATACAGCGTGTCCACCTGGCACGTACCACTTATATACAGGCATGTCCAACTGGCACGTACCAGTGCTATTGCCTGTCACTAGGATGACTATGTTGTACATGTGGCAATCCTCATGTATGCAGTCAATGCACACCTCCCAACATACAACAGTACAGCCTGTGGGGGATGCACATATGCAGCCCTGCTGGGGGTTATACTGTCACCAACCCTGACTGCACCTGACAGTCATGTGGGAATGTGCAACATTCGCAACATACCCCACTCATCACATAGTCTCACATGATCCCCACCACAGGCCACACATACGGAGACACCTTGTACAGTACCCTTCCATACTCTGTGTGGGCACCAACGGCAGCCCACATTGCCAAACACAACCCCACCAACCTATAGCCCACAGACACGTGTGCCCATCACATACAGCCATTAGGGTGTCATAACATACACAACACACCTGCCATAGGTGACTGTCAGCAGTCACACTGCTGTTCCAATCAGCAGGCTACACAAGGTGATAGTCACTTACATCCTGCTGTCAGGTAACTGGTTCTGCAACATAACTTATGCACACATGCCACAACTCAGCAGGTACGATGTGACTGTCATTTTCCATGTTTGTGTGACTGAAGTTGTATCTCAGGGCACAGACTACGTGTGTAGGGACATGCAATAGCCCACCAGTGTTGTAGCCCTGATGGTGTGGTCCGAGCCCTGGGGAGCATTTTGTGGTCATCCGGACCTGTTACCACTGTACAACGAGCGACTGTGTCACTCCCAACAGTTGTCCATGCTTCTGCTGTCATTCCACAGGCATCTGGTATATGTCCACTTTGACAGACCTGGTCAAACAACATGATGCTGTGGCACAGTTGACCTGCACCTGTCAGCCCTGGGAGTACGGATCACATGTTGGACTCTTGCTGCTTTTATACTGCCTGTCTTGCACAGTGTCCAATAATAGTCACCACCAGAACGGGAACTGGCTAGCGAAACATGTGGTCATGTAACACAATGCTTGACATCATCCTCTGTGATGCATGCAGGCAAGGTACACCTGATACTACACCACTTCAATATCTCTGCAGTGACTGGGACCTGCCTCTTGGCTCTGCAGAGCACAACAGCAATGACTGGTTATAGACAGACCGTACCTCTCAGGCACGTACCTGGACTGGCACACCCACGTCTGAGGTGTCCCCATATTCCACTATGTTGTACACACATCCCGGCTGCTTACTTAGCCCAATGCATCACAGGTGATCCACGTGCAACTAACTGTGTCCAGAACTGCTATTCACAGTATTACCAGCTGCGGATTGAACATACCCCATGGTTACCAGACCTCATTTCATGGTGTACTGCATAGTTGGGCTCATACTGCTGCTACTGATGTGAGACTGACAGTAGCCCACACTTAACTGTGATAGCCGCACATGTACCGACACATTAGGCGTACGCTGTCCGTGAGTCATAACCTCCGCTCGGCTGGTTCGACCCATACACACCACCTCCAAGACCAACAGTATCCTTGACATGAACACTACCAACATGTGACTGCTGTTCCACACCTGGGGTTATCCCCTCATTGGCGGAGTCCGAACATATGCTACTCACTCTTGTTAGCCACATACCGGCACCATACACTTCACGGCATACACAGTAGATGAGTACTACAACACCTACTACAGATGTCGTATGACAGTGGTACTTGACGTCATGACACACGTGCAGGTGGACAATGCACATACAAATGCTGAGACATACCCCAGTGCACTTCACTAGCATGTACACAACAATATGGATCATGCTATTCCACACAGAGCCATGATGGTACACACCAGATAACAGACGCCACTCTGGGGGTGCGGTTCTATGGACATACTTTACAACAGGTGGGGGCTGTTGCACAGTGGTGTACATTCCCATGGGTGGGGTAACTCACTGGTCAGCCTCGGTAGGGCCACGGGATCCCTCATCACATACTCCATAACTAGCTACGTACACATTACTGCGACACATTCCGAGATGTACCACAAGGCATTATAGTGGTATGTCAGTAGTCGTATGCAATACCCACATCTGCTCACACATACAACTGTCACTCTGGAACATGACAGTAACAGGTGATGTTGGCAACATGCTGTCTGATGGCTTCAATGCTAACATTACACCCTCTCACTCCCTACGGGGCCACATTCCTTGCAGGAACATTGCGGTGTAATGCGGTCACACCTACACAGTACTGACCTGCACTCTATATGTCCTAGGACACTGGCCCCTTGTCACCCTACAAAATCCCAGGCTGTGATGTCCACAGACCTCTGAATGACATGTCTCCCCACTGGGACACCATATTCAGTAATAGCCTTGTACCAGACATTGTGGCTCCTGACTGGCACACAGCAACAGTTACACTCCACACAGGTGGCGCCACAATGTACAACTGGGACTATTGCCCTACACACCTTACTGGACTGTTCTGCATGGCTATAGGGCACATCATCATGGACAACATTTTCTGAGTCTTTTGTTGTGCTCTGGTCCTTTGATGCCAGCTGAGTTGGTCCTGTTGGGGCCACAGCGTGCCTCCTACACCTGTTGAACACCTTTCATACAGTCGCCAGAGTAGTTGATGATGACACGGGGGTCCACACAGCCTACATTGTTCTCTCGCTGCCTTACAGCACCATTCTCCATTCTGGTATTGACAACATACACATCCACCTGCACATCAAAACATATGTCTCAGGATGTTATGCAAAGTGGCTAATGGATGGGACACACACACTGAGGGTGGCATACCATATCATATACTGCATTCCAGTTACACTTGGCATACCACAGTCCTCAGTCATGGGTCCCTCATGTTCAGTATATGCTTCCCTGAGGTACAGGCTACCACTGAGGGGACTTCCCTGCCTAACTTTACAGACCACTGCATACCAAGAACCGTTGTTGATCCACCAGCTGATACAGACCCCATCCATACAGGTATCACTGTGACGGATACCTGATATGAACATCATGGCCTCAACATGCATGACATTTGGTATGAACATCACCTTTGCAGTACACCATCCACCCACTGGTTATCATATAGGTGTTAGTCCCCTACATACATGTCGCATTGTACGTGTTCGTACTACACATGTATGTCGCACACACTCCTGTGATTACCACATTGCCACTGTGGTGTGGATATCCTATGTGTCCACACTTGTTTGTACTGGGTGTGTAGTTGGTACATAGGCACCCATTGTACCTCTGAACACCGGACCTATACACACATCCATGGGTACAACACCCCACTTAGGGTGTACCTTACACAACAGCTACAGCTTTACATCACTCAACATTAAAACGCCATGACATTTATTGAGCTACGACAGTTAAAGTTTGCGGCTGAAGTACAGACACCACGTCTGCACACATTTGCAGACTACATACTCAGGGGTGACCTCTGCTGCAAAGACAGGGCCCATCTCTGCAAATATGTTAATGGATATACTCTGCATACGCGACATACACAATAGCCGCTGTGAGCATGATGCTCATGGATATGTGCACACACGCGACAGTGTGTGGGATGTGCTTGGGGGTTGCATTCACATACTGGGCACTCACCATGCTTTGGGACAAGATTATTATGTACATCACGCATGGACAGTCAGTAGCAGTGTTCATGTGATACCTCACTTGGTGGATGGTGGACACATGTACGCCAGAGATCACTGCAGTGGCTGTACTGTGCAGAGATGCAGGTTACACATGGCTCTTCTGTTCACAGGACACTACCCTAGAGAGGTGCCACTGGTGTGCACACTGTAGTTGTTGTTACACATAGACTTGCCAGACTGCATGGTACCCCACTATGAACCTGTGGAGCTATTACATGTCCTCTGTGCATGGTTACTGGAATAGCCCTTCCATTTAGATTAGAGCTGTCATGCTATTACAATGTCCCGTGACTACAGGCCATATGTATCCTGTTATTGTACACGCCAATCATGTTCTTCTTTGTCTGTCACATCTCTTCTGCTATTCTAGTATGGGAGTAATGTTTGCGCCCTTTGCAAATGCACAGAGTGGATTACATTATTTATTTCATCATAACTGTTTATACATAAATTAATTACATACTACTCACATCACTATACGATACCTTTGGTATGCATCATATGCCTGTTCTCCTGTGTAGCATATCTGACATATCAATCTACTGTACTATACATTACGCATATGTTACATGGTATCCCATAATTCAAAGCATATTTGCACAGCGAGACCACCTTAGACATGTCATTGACGTTATATGCCCATACACATGCGTACTGTTACAGTATAGCCACATATACGATCCCCTGCTGTGGCACATACTTGTTGGACATACCCTGCCACTGATGGCGGGTCGTATGACATTGTTCTGTTTAAAGCCGTCATGTTGCATCCCTTGTGGTGTCTGTGCTGTTTACCTTGTGGCCCACTGCTGGACGCACAACTTCTACAAGCGTTAGTATGATCAGCAAGACATCACTACATAAATACCATTTCCCACTTTATGCATGGTGGACACTTTTAATTAATGCAAACCAGGCTATGCATACACTGACATAACTTAATATGGAACATACTATACATACAGTTAGTGTTCTCCATACCTTGATATCGTTCCGGTATTTCATCTCTATCTCATTCTTCTGTATCACTCTTTAAACTGTTGTACGGCATGAGCATACAGTTTGCATATCTGGCAAGTCATCCTTATATAAATTGATACCTGCAACATGTGGTTTACTGCTGCCAATTGGTATTCCAGTGTGACTAATTACATGCACTTCAGCTGTGCAGCTACTCCATTCACCAATTAGGCGGCAACAGTGGGGTATAATTGAATTCTCCACTTGGGCGTTGGCCATTTGCCCTGCCTTTGAGGAGATGGCTTGTATTGTGTTTTATTGTGTGTAATTGCAACTTCTATGTGTAGAGCCAAGTGTATTTTGGAGTCATGTCCCCCATGGATTGTGTGTGATGGCTTGAGTATGTGGTTCTACCTGTGACTGTACCTGTCATCCCACCCATCTGATACACCTGTAACATCGCCATTTGTACCGTTATACGATGGATACAATTTTGCATAGCGCCTTTAAATGTCACACTTACCTTACCCGCACCCTATGTCCGACACTACCGCACACTCACCTTTCCCGCACCCTAACCCTAAATCCCACACTATCTCACACTTACCTGTCCGCTCCCTAATGCTAAATCCCTCACTATCGCACACTTACCTGTCCGCTCCCTAACGCTAAATCCCTCACTATCGCACACTTACCAACTCGCGCTCACACGTTGCCCATGTCGGTGTTTCAGCTGTCGGGATTTCACCTTGTCGATCATCTGTCTCGTCGGTCTTCTCGAGTCGGTCTTCTTAGTGTCGGTGTTTCGGCGTGTCGATCAACTCAAGTGGACCCGTGTAGCTATATATATATATCTCTCGGACAGGGGTGGTGACAGGCATGCTACGCCTTTCATTGTGTGTTTGTCAGTGTATACTGTGTTTCCTGGACTCCATACGTTTGTGTCTGTACCTGTCACATTACACACCTGCCATAGGTTAAGATTACCTCCTGTCCCACTTTGCGAGAGACAGTCCCTCTTTGTGCAGTTGTGTCCTGCGAAATATTTGTGAACATAGCAAATGTCCTGCGACTTTGGGACAAACATATTCCCTATAGTTTATGTAATAGTTTCATAAAACACTTATTCTGTCTCTGACCCACCTACATGTTACAGGACATGGAACACGTACCTGCGACCATTACTAGAATAAGCGTTTTATCTACGCAAAACACTGATGTTCTGGTTTTCGTACTGGCCGGGTGTATGTGTTGGCCTGTAGATATTTGGCGTATGTCCCACATTGGTCATTTGAAATGTGGCAACCCTACCGTACGTGCATCTTGGCTAGCAATAGTGTTGGGTGATTGTATACATGATTGCCTGTTCCACTCCTGGCAGTTGTCGTTTTACCCTTCAGAGCAGGCGCTATTTGTTCAGGGGGTGACTAATGCTGGTTTCACCTGTTCTGTACATCATTGACCGTGATCTGTGCAGTGGTCAGTGAAGCTTAGCCCTGTTTTGCGCATATCCGTATAGTTGTATTTAAACATCGCTTACCAGCTGTGGGCAACGCTTATTCCCGCTAACGTGTGCTACACTTATTCTGATGACCTGCATCCGGAACGCATTACCAGTGCTGTCGAGATTACGTTACATCCCTTGCCGGACGTGGGACCGGGAACATGCATGACAGTCACTGCCTGTACCACTTGGACAGCTGGAGGTTGTACACGTATTATGTCATTTTGTATGTGAAGTACACTACAGCAGTTACTCCACACTACACTCACATGGATAACTCCGTTACTTTACTAATTGATGAGTCCAGTTAATGGTATGTCCTTGTGATGTTTACTGGCTGTACTCCGGCATTGGGTAAGTATATCACAATTAGCTACACCCGATAATGTGCTACTCCTTCATACAACCGTGGATGCAGCATGCTGGGGTGACGAATACCTGTCATGGGTACATCCCCTGCCTTGACACAACATCCATGATTACATTTTGTTGAGCCCCTCAGTAACGTGTGTGTAGGACAGTGCTTACACACATGTGCTCCCACGATTGCCTCTGCTCCAGTAAGCGACAGTTGCTTACTCGATGTTATGGTGACAGGAGTCACTGTTTGCCCCATTTGGTGTTTTGCCTCTGACAATCGGGCATGTACCTACTGATGTACCTGAGAACCTATATACACAGCACCGACAGATGCTGATAGGTGCATCTACTGTTCAGGTGTTGACATTTCCGCATTCCAATGGCTGTTGCTTGTACAATGTTTGAGGGCTGCCTATGTAGGACTCCACAGTGGGCCACCTATACATCACAATTTACAGGTGGTCGTGTTTGTGTGCCATCCATTGTACTGTGTGTGCAGGTGGAGAAGGGTGTCAGTCCATGGGAGCCTACACTGTCAAGGTATGTGCTATACATTCCCTCTTTGCCAAGGCATAGGCATATTGGGCACGCCTCCGTCTGCCTACTGGGGCTGACACAGTGTGTCCGTGGTCTGGATCCATCTGTGCCTGTGTTGGCCTTGGCAATTGCGGTGGGCTATGAGGCCCTCCCCCATTTTGACCCTGCTGCAGCTGTTTCCGCAGGATCATATTGTGTAGCATGGCACATACTATGAAGATGTGGGCACACGTGCCTGGGGAATACTGCAAGGCTCCACCAGATGTGTCCAAGCACCAGAACCATGATTTCAGCATCCCGAACACACGCTCTATGATGATTCTGGTTTGTGTGCGTGCCTCATTATGGCGTTCTTGCATTGGTGTGTGTGCATTTCTGATGGGGGTCATTATCCACGGCTCCAGTGCATAGTCAGCATCCCCCACAAGGTGGCCTTGTGGGATGTCCCCCCTGACAAATACCTGATAAAGCTGTGAGGCATGCCAGATATGGGAGTCATGGTAGCTTCCAGGGCTGCCAGCGCACACATCCATGATAATGCCCTGGGCATTGCACACGACCTGGCATTTGATGAAGTGGAATCCCTTGCGGTTTATGTAGCGCCTACCATACTCACCGGGTGGTGACTTGATTTGTATGTGCGCTCATTCTATCACACCCAGTAACTCTGGGTAGTTTGCCACATGGTGGAAGTGACGTATATTGCTGGCCAACTCCTCCTGAGTTTGGGGGAAGTGTATATGCTCATTGGCATGTGCCAACATGGCATCCAGGAACCGGTGTAGTACCCTGGATGCCGATGCCTGTGAGATCCCCATTCTATCTCCAGTTGGCCTTTGAAAGGTAGCTAGTATTCGCAAGCTTACACATACCTTTGTGTCCACTGGGATGGGTTCCCCTCTGTTGTTTCTTGTTCTCAGGCATGGCCAGCACAGCTCTACTGTTTGCTGTAAGATGTCCCTGTCCACCCTGTAATGCTCTACTATCTCCAGATCATGTAGCCCCTGGTAGGTTACCCTTGGTCTGAACACTCTTCTCCTCCTCCGAGGCCTACTGTGGTTGTTGGCATCATCCTCCACAACACCGTCGGTCTGTAACACATGCTGATGAATCACAGCTATGGCAGCTCCCAACATGTACATTTTAAATATTCTCTGTCTGTTTACACCTATGGTGCAGTGTTTGGGAATACACAGGTGTGTGTTGGCTGCTTTCACACTTTATACTATTTTGCTGTGAACACTGATGATGTCATAGGGTGTGTATGTACGATTGTGGCTAGAGGGTATCTTCTGTGCTTTATTAACGGAACCACTATTGTGCTGCCTTTGGTGTTGCATTACATTTGGCTGCCGTGAATTACCTCCTGCCCTTCCATTTAAATTTGTGCATGTTACACCTACCATTTGCTGGCATGCATCCAGCAGCTTGCTTTCCTTTGTACTTTCCTAGACCTGGCATATCTTCCGTAATGTGTTCTATTGCCAGTCTACTGTGGGTTTGCTTTGCTCTGC
Source organism: Protopterus annectens (assembly GCF_019279795.1). Taxonomy (NCBI): domain Eukaryota; kingdom Metazoa; phylum Chordata; order Ceratodontiformes; family Protopteridae; genus Protopterus; species Protopterus annectens. Next base: position 1,720,892,386 of record NC_056731.1, on the reverse strand, counting down.
TATGACAGTTCTCATATCTTTGCATTCCAAGTCCTCCCCTCCTTTCTTTGCAATCCTATGCCTCCTCTATCCTGTTTTGCAGGTTTCTGTATGCAGGCTTGTCTACTGCCGTCGATTGGCCACCGTGAGTTGATTGGTGTTAATTGCTCATTAGTACGCCAATTACCCTGCTTTGGCATTTCCTTCTTTTCTTCCCATGACCTTCCTGTTTATGCTATTGTTCGCGGTGCGTGCATCTGCTTACCGGGTTTTGGGCATGTTTCCATCCCCATACACATGAGCTTTCAGACACCATGTGTGCTCTCAGCTAAATGGTTCTATACCTTCCTCCCCACCCCTGTCCTGCAGCTTTGCTTGGCAACGGCCAGGCCAGATTTGCATTGCTCCAATGTGCTTACTGATATGGTGGCACACCCCTCTGCTGATGTCATGTATCACCTCTGATACACTCCTCGGTGTTATAGTGCTGCGCCGTCAGGTACATCCTTAATCCGGCAGGACATTTGCGATTCAGTATTACCTGCCTCAATTGCATGACATTGACTACTAATTCATAGTTACAGTGCCAAACACTGTCGCGGGCCCTTGGCAACCCTTGCACCTTGCTTGTGGTGTGCCATGCCTACCATTGCATATTATGGTGAAATCCTGATTTGTCTTACATTGCGATTTTATGACATTTGTATATATTTCCTTTGTATTCCTGTTTGGGCACACATGCCCTGCGGTTGTACTGTGCATTACTGTGGACATGACATTAAATGTTGTTTTTTAGGTGTTGTGCATCTTTTCTTGTACCATTGGCTGTGTATTTAGCCATTGGAATATGTTAACTTTGTAATACATGAGTCTGATCTGCTTCCATAACTCAGATGTTCTGTTTGGGAAAATGTAAACCATGTTTTTTGGCTTACATTTCCATGGGCTTGCGCTACACCTGCACCACTTCGTGAATCGCTGTGTGCCTTCATTAGCATGGTGTGACACTGCACATGGGGTGATTTGCATACCTATGCCGAGGGCTGTGTAGATCTGACATACACCGGTGGTGCACGTGGAATTGGTTCATACCTGAATCGCTCAGCGGACATATTTGGAGTTATCCCGCATACGCTACGCCTGCACCTGGCGCAAGCTTCATGAATCTGGGGGTTTATTTTGAAGCATACATGATGGTAAACACAACTATACTAATATTTGACCTCTGTATAATGAAGCTAAATAGATATTAAATATTATTTGTATACTGTTTATTTGTATTGTAATAATTTTTATATTTCTCTAAGTGTCTCAACATTCAGGTAACTCAGACAGAACCACATAATGTCATATGAAAGCTCACAGCTATATGAAGAAAATCCTGCTGGCAGTACTTATCTTGCTTGAAAGGTTACTGAGATATAATATGTTTATGCATTACAAAATTAATATTCACTGCCTTTATTTTGGATTACAAAATCCAATTTAAGACATTGAACTGAATGAATGCCAGTAATGTAAAGATTCATTTATCCTGAATATTTTGTCATTTACAGTTTTCTTTAACATTTATCGTTCCAGAGATATGAATATGTGTAATAAGCTGATAATTTCATTTTTTTAAAGGCTCAAGCCACACTTTATGAGAGTTAAAAGTACACACTCAAAAGAGCTGTACTATAGGGAATGGGTTACGCCATTTATCCAATTTAGCTAGCGTTGTTTGTCCTAATGAGCAGCAGTCTCCAGTGGTAATGCCTCTCAATAAAAGGTGGCCTTACAACCGACTCAGATAATTACAGCCTTACAAGCCTCATCTGCAAAGCAGTGGAACATATTATAACAGAGTTCATAAATTATGATACCAAGAATCTTATTAGACTTGACCCCCCAAACAGTTTAGCTTTGTGAATGGTAGAACCCATCTACAGAGTCTGATAAACCTCTTCAAAAGACTTACGGAGTCCGTAAATGGTGACCATGTGATACAAAGCAAATAGCATATCCTGCCCTGGGCAAGGCCTTCAGCACCATCCTTCATGCCATCATCACAGAGACAGGACCCACATAGTGCAAGCTGCAGGAGCTTCAGCAGAAAGTATGAAAGTGATTAGCAGTGTCCCTCAGGTCTTGATGGTGGGACCACTCTTTTCAGTAATTACTTCTCAGATCTCCAAGCAGAGAGACAAAATCTCTGGCTAACAAATTTGCAGATGACTGCAAACTAGTGGTTGTCATTAAGTCACTCTGACACCCAAAGCCTCCAGAAGGAACTCTTCCTGGTAAATACATGGTGTAACAAAAATGGATTCAAAGTGAATGCTAAAAAGACTAGCACCATCAGTTTTGGTAGACAGTCCTTCCCTCTCAATATTTTATAGACAATGCACCACTACAAAATAAAATGTATTCAGGGACCTAGGAACTTGGGTTGATAACACCTTCACTTTTGACCATCATGTGACAACAGTTGCCAAGAAATCCTTTTATTTAACACAGCTAATTACATAAGGAATATGATCAAGATCTGAACAGATAACCATTTCCTTTTACTCCGCATTGATCAGACCAGTTTTCAGTATAACATCCCCTTCAGGATGTAACTCACTAAACATATCAAATTTTGTCAATGCAAATGCTTTGGAACATTAGAACAGATACCCCCACAAGAGGTGATAATATCTTGGACTTGGTATTAACCAACATGAGTAACCACTGCAGCATCCCTGCAGTATCATCCGCCCTTGTAAGATCTGACCATAAAGCAGTCACATTTGAAGTCACCATCTCCCCCAACTCTCCTCTAGCTAGGGTCAAACAAAAAACTTCTCCAAAGCTGATTACAACCTCCTGAGGGATGGTATAAACAGCTTCACACCCCCCCTTTAGAAACTGGCACCAATATCCAAAATGATACCAAATTACTATACAAGCATTTATATAAATAATGGAATCAGGAATACCTGACAAAACTAAATCATCCTGCACAAGGAAGAGTAAACCTGTCTGGTGGACATCTGCAATAAATGAACTCTATAACAAAAGAAAGAAATTGCTGTCCAGGACCAAGAAGGAGCAGATGCCCAAGTGGAAGCAATCTCTCCTTAGCCTAAACAAGCAAATAAGAGCACTAGTGACATCCTTCAAAGCAAACTTTGAGTCCAAATTGGCCACATCTTCTAGAGAAAATCATAAGGCCTTCTTCACGCAAGTCTGTAATCTTAAAGGTAGCACCCAGATCTGTTCAGAACTGGTGGTCAAGGACACCACTTATACAAATGCTGTAGATATAGAAAACTTGCTGGCTGACAGATTCAGCAAACATTTCACCCCTCTGTACCCCCATCAGTAAATGAGGACATTCCCAGTACCTGCTCTCTTCCCATTATATCTAGGGATCAGGTCATCACTGCTCTCTCAAAGGCAAAAAATAAAGCCTCCATGGGACCCGATAACATCCCAGGCTGCATCCTACATGAACTCAGGCAGGAACTTGCAGCACCATTAGTCACCCTATTCAACCAAAGCCTGAGTACCAGCTTTGTCCCAGCTGAGTGGAAGACAGCCACTGTCACCCCTTTACTTAAAAGTGGAACGTCCACCGATCTAGGAAATTATAGTCCCATCAGCCTAACTAACCTGATCTGTAAGGCCATGGAATGGATTATCATGGAACCCATTGACAAGGGCATTGGTAACCTTCACACACTTGATCTCACAGTTTGGCTTCATCAAGGGGAGGTCATGTCTGTTAAATTTGGTCGACTTTTTTGAGACAGTCACCAAAGCCATGGATGAGGGGAAGACAGTGCACACTGCCTACCTTGTCCTGGCCAAAGCCTTCTACACTATTCTCCACTCAGACATAATAAAAAATTCTCTCAACTAGTCATCAATCCATATGTTACCAGATGAGTAGCTAACTGGCTCACTGATAGAACCCACCTAGTCAAAATAGGGGAAGCCACCTCAAGCAGTAGACCCGTATCGAGTTGCGTACCCCAGGGATTGGTCTTGAGGCCTCTGTTATTTGGTATATATGTTTCTGAGGTGCAGGCCAAAACCAGTGGGCTATGGCTGACCAGGTTTGCAGATGACTGCAAACTGGGCGCTGTCATCAATTTGCCTGGTCACGTGGATATCCTCCAAGAGAATCTCACCCAAACAAATGACTGGTGCCAGAAACATGGCCTCAAGCTGAATACAAAAAAATGCATCATCATCCCCTTTGGGGAGAGTGACATCCCTACAAATTATCGCATTAATAACAATGTCCTAAGCATGCAATCAGTTGTGAGAGATTAGGGCACCCACATTGATAACAACCTGACTTTTGACCACCATGTTGCTTTCATTGTACGGAAAGCTTTCTACATGGCCCACCTCATAAGTAAAGGTATGTCATCCAGTGACAAGGAGGTTATAACATCCCTGTATTCTTCACTTATAAGGCCCATTATTGAGTACAACACCCCATTTGGCATGTACCTCGCAAAGCACATGCAGCAGCTAGAGAGACCACAGAGGTTCCTCACCATGAGAATACAGGGCCTCAAAAATCTACCATACACAAATAGGCTATAAACCCTAGCCATCTACTCAGTTTCATACAGACTCCTTAGAGGTGACCTCTGTCTGGCATATAAGGTGATCTCAGACCTCGCCTTGATGGGACTTCTGCATATCCACAAGTCAAGCTCCACTCAAGTAACCCGCATGCGCAGCCTCAGCCTGGTCTGTGATATCAATAAGACTTGTTGGCGGGACAGATTTGTGTCCCAGAGACTCCCCCATCTATGGAACAGACTCTCTCTTCATATCAAGCAGAGTACCTCCTTACCCCTTTTTAAGCACAACCTGGATAACTGAATGGCAAATAGAAAATATATCAGTGGGATTCCACCCATTTCCTTGCTGGTTAGGGGCATCAGGTGCTGATTTGTCTAAGCATGGGCTAAACTCTTGGCTAGGCTTATAAGGGCCTCATGGCCAGTAGCCTAGTAACTTCCTATGATCCCATGAACAATTAGAATGACTCAAAAAGTTCCTAACCAAAAAGATCACAGGCCTAAAGTCCTTGAGCTATCAAAAGGTTGGAAGCTTTATGAATTTATTCAGTGTATTACAGACTTTTGAGAGGAGATGTCTGTCTTACTTAACATGCTAATAGAGGCACAGTTGTCCTGGACCTTCTGTATCTCCCAAGTTCATCTTCATGAGTACCAATCCAGATATCTAAATTTTCTCTAATAGATAAAAAATACTGTGATCTAACAGGTTTATAATCCAGCATCTCCCAAACTTCCACAGAAAACTCCCTGTTTCACTATCTTCCTTTAAACATAACCTTGGTAACTAGATGGGCATCCATAAATTTACTCTGGGATTGATTAGTATAGACATCCAGAAAATAGGAGGTACAGTCTGAAGGAGGGTACAGCCAAAGCATAAGTGATCATAAGACTCAATAGCCTTGAATATATATGAATCAATGAATCCATGATCAATGACCCTAATTCACATGCACTTAGCATGTTTCCAGAAAAGGGATGTGCACTTGGCTGACAGCAAAAGGGTGTCCCTCACTTCTGCAAGTGGAGTTTCCTCCAAGTAGCCCTGACACTCCACCCACAGCATAAGTAGTGGTAACCCCTCTCTTCACTGTGGAGATTGCACTGTCCTGCATGCTTCCAAGTGCATACAAACCCCACACTCTCCCCATAGGAGGTGGGCAGTCCACAGTCCTTTACTCCATCCCCTCCCTGCCTGAATCATTTGTTTCTGGGGCCACTAATCAGATCCCAGTAGTCTAGTTCAAAGTTAGGGCTCCACCAGTCTATGCAATGGAGCCAGACATATTATGACCTTTTGTTGCTGACTCAAAAGTGGACAAACTGGTGCAAGACCAAAATATTGTTTTCTACACTGAAGAAGGCATTGTTTTGCCGAAACCGGTCTGCATAATAAAGTTATCTATAGTTTGATACGTATGTATCATTCTTAGTGTTTTTCTTCCTTATCTGACACATTTTTCTGCTGGCCTCCCGTTGTTAATATGGAATACTTTGGCCGTGCATTGACTTACGTGCATAGCAGCATGTTTGGTTGTTAATTATTAGCAGGCACAAACTGAAAAAGAAAGTTAGAATACATAAAGTCTGTGATGCCAAATGTCCTCTAAAACAAGAGACTGTCTGTATGAATCCATATGGCAATTGTCTTATGATAGTCTTTGATAGTGTCATGCCATCATAACAGGACAACCATATAAAAAATTATAAACAGACTTGTTCCCTCAAGATTCCCCTTCTTAATTTAAATAGCATAATTGTGCTATCAACACAATAAAATATATAGTTGTTTCAGTAATGAATATTAAAGGGTTAATTATAGGCACAGAAACAGCCCTACAAAAGTCCAGTCACTGCTGAATCAACTGTTGTCATTTTTTATTTTCAAGTGCTTTCAGTAACAACCTATTTTCTTAACTTCCCAGCATGTAACCACATCCAGTATAGTTTTAAGTATTTACATTTTATAAAGTTATGCACCATGTGGTCTAACTGCTATAAATGAATGACTCTAATATAAACTTTTCCATGTCCAACAAACCAGGCTACTACAATGAACAGTATTTTTCAAGATATGAATGCCATTTTCTTTCTTCCACATACAGCCAGCTCAAATGTGCAGCCAGTTTTGGCCCTTATCTCTTATGTGTGACTGCCACAGGATGAATAACTAATAACATTAATTCTGAAATTTAACAAGCTGTACCAGCTGGCCAACCCACACCTTTAAAATACCAAGAAAAAAGCACATCTATGGTTTAATAAATACTTCCTCTGAAAACATTGCCCACCAAGTAGATACTTTATTTCCTTGAGTAGTGTGACTGACCATAAAGTTATACAGTACATTATCAACAGTAGCAATGAAAAAATTCATTAACCTGTCACACTGTATAAACCAATAACTTCATATCAAAAACAGCATGCCAAAGTAACAAAATGGGCACCTTTATTAAAAATGTTGAGTGTGTTTGTCTAACCAGAATTCAAAAGAACACTGGTTAAAGAAAAGCACTCAGCACTGTGAATAAAGCTGTCCTTTTCCACCAAATGGTAACATCGACCATTCTGAAAGGTAGTAGAATTGCTGTATATCTTTTAGCCTTGAAATTGTATGCCATTTCAACAGACTTTCATCAGAACAACATATTTTGCAATCAAAATATAAATAAAATAGAAAAATCCACTTTACACATCTTTAAAAAAGGTAAAAAAAAATGTACGCTGTTTCATTGCACATGATCTTTATGGACACACTAACTGTGAAACACACTCCCTGGGATTCAATGAGGGGATTTCTCCATGCCAGAATAGTGCAGCAGCTTTTGCATGGAATATGGCCACCGAGCGATTCAGTAAACAAGGCTGGGGGAGTGCATGATGATGAGCCTGTTAGCACTATTCTGGTATGGACACCACTGAATAATGCTAATTACCTCATTTACTGGTGAAAAACATGCAAATGAGGTGAATTAGCGATTCAGTAAACAGGCAGGCATCCGTGCCAGAACAGTGTCCATTGCAGAAATGTATTAGGTTACTGATCGTGTACATTTCTGCAAAAATCAAAACGGGGGCATGACAGCTCAAAGTAAAGCATGTATACAATCATTAAGCATGCCAATGACCAAAAATATGGCCATTGGCAAGGAAAAGAGTTGCAAAATTATAAAAATCAAAGTTTATTTTTTTGCACAATTTCGGCCGTTTAAGCAAACGAGATTGTGCCAAAAATAAAAAAAAAATGTGAAAAGACAATTTTAAGTGAAATCTGCATTTTGCCATTATAGAGGGTAGCATGCAGAATCAAAACAATAACAGGTAACACTGGTTGCTAAGGGGAAAAGCTCTGGTGTAGTGGTGTAACAAGGGACTAAGGCAGTGGGGTATGCAAATTAGCAAAATTTACTGAATCACAAAATGGGAGAAAATTGTTTAGCTGCAACTAACCATGTAGGAGCTATAAGGCAGTGGTGTAAGCAGGAGAAGCAGCTGACATGAAAAGGAGATGTGTCATGCTTGGTGTAAGCACATTGGAGCTCCAAGGCTTCTATTTGAGCTTAGCTAAGCACAGCTAAGGAAGGGGGGGTGTCTGAGGCTGTATTTACTTATTCCATGAAATGAAAAGCGTGTTCGCATCCAGGGGAGGGCCATTTCTGCTTAAAAGTGTTTTCTTTAGCTAAACGTGTTTGTGCAGCATGCACCAGGTTTTAAACAAAACAAAAAGGAAAAAAAAACTTAAATAGCAGAACTGTTTACATTTGGGAAACAGGTTTGCACGGCTTGCCACAGGGCTTAAAAGGGGTGGAAATGGGAAGGGAAAAATATATAAAAAATGGGAAATAGCAGAATAAAAGCAATCAAGTACAAATAACATAGCTGGCAGGTGGAATGTATCATAGTCAGACAATCATACAGGCAGCATCTGCAGCACAACAGTATAAATTGTGCAAACACCTTTCAGTCTGGTTTTTCCCACAAACTCTGCACCATTGGTGTACACACTCGGGGGAATTTTAACTGACAAAATGTTAGGGGCTGCTGTCGCTTTGATACATCAGTATGTGCTAGAGGCTAAGGGTATAGAGGAGGATAATGCTGACAAACACGCCAGACTGAGGAGGAGAGTGTTCAGACCCAGGGTAACCTACCAGGGGTTACATGACCTGGAGATAGTAGAGCACTACAGGGTGGACAGGGACATACTTCAGCTACTCATCGAGCTGTGCCGGCCTCACTTCAGACCCAGAGCCAGCAGAGGAGGACCCATCCCAGTGGATACCAAGGCATGTGTAGCCTTAAGAGTACTATCTGCAGGTACTTTCCAAAGACCTACTGGGGACATCATGGGGTCTCACAGGCATCTGCAGTGTACTCCACCAGTTCCTGGATGCCATGCTACCATATGCCAATGAGCACATTTACTTCCCCAGCACCCATGAGGAGAGGATCAGCAATATGCACCTCTTCCACCATGTGGAAGACTACCCAGAGGTACTGGGTGCCATAGACTGCATGCACATCCACATCAAAGCACCACCTGGTGAACAGGGTAGGGTCTACCTAAACTGCAAGGGCTTTCGCTCCATCAACTGCCAGGTCCTGTGCAATGCTCAGGGCATTATCATTAATGTGTGTGCTGGCAGCCCTGAAAGCTATCACGACTCCCACATCTGGCATTCCTCACAGCTGTACCAGGGATTTGTTGGGGGGACATCCTGTATGGTCATCTGGTGGGGGATGCTGGCTGTGCACTGGAGCTGTGGAAGATGACATCAATCAGAAATGCACACACACCCACTCAAGAAATCCACAAAGAAGCACATACACAAACCAGGATCATTATAGAGCATGTGTTTGGGATGGGCAAGTCACAGTTTGGCTGCCTTGACATATCTGGTGGAGTACTGTATTACTGTCCAGCCACTTGTGCATGCATGTGCATAGTATGTGCCATGCTACACAATATTATCCTGTGGAAACAGCTGCAGCAGGAACAGCATGGGAAAGGGTCACACAGCCCCATGCCATTGCCAAGGTCCCCACAGGAACAGAGGGACTCAGTGGAGAAACCCCCTTAGCCAGCTCCTGTAGGTAGATGGAGGTGTGCCCAGTATGCCCTGGCATTGGCAAAGAGGCAATGCATAGCACACACACTGACACTGTAGGGACCCAGGGACTGACAACTCTCTCTCTGACTCACAAACACAGTAAAATGGATGTCACACACATCACACTACCTGTACCTTACCATGTATAGTCAGTGTACTACATGCATCTGACATAGGCAACCCTCAAGCACAATCCTCACAACTGCTGCAGGCACAAGGTAAGTCAGCCTTCTTAGCAATAAATGAATGGATTAGTATGTTCTGGTAGCATATCTATGGTATTGCTGCATGCATGCAAGGGAATGGGGTGACCTACTAGGATAGCAGCAGACAACTGACGGCTATGTGGGACACCAGGAAATGTTTGCCCAATACTGGCTTCCCCAGACTATGCAGTAGTACCTAAGGTGACAAATTCCACTGCAGTATATGAGGGGGTCAACTAACTGGGTGGTCATAGGTCACAGGCATGGATGTCAGTGTGGGGGTCCCATACTCACCCCTCAGCCTTACCCAGCAAGTCAACTATAGAAAACCATAAAGAAATGTGTGGCAAAGGCTCACAAATGGTGGTAATGATGAAATACCCCCCTACAGACTTACACTGATAGCACAACAGGTCTTGCAGTTGCAGTAAAGCTCTGAAATGTAAGAAGCTGAAACTCAAATGTATGCCATTACAATCTGACCTGTGGTCTTTAGTGATATGCCTCTAGTCTCCAAGACAGGACACAATACTATGCTAAATGGAACCAAAATGTAAAGCAGATTTCAGCACAGTCTATGCAAATGTGCACAGTTGACAGGTGCCTCCCCTCCCCCACACTCATATTCCCATGGAAATGCAGTAACATGTATGTTTGCAGGGAAATAGCAGCAGAGCACACATTGGCAGGGCTGTCCCAATCAACATGAGAACTTGTTGCATGTCCACAATGTGCTATGTATATGTGCAGTTAATACTGCCAGGATGTGGCCAGCATCTACTCCCGGCTGTTGTGTTGTACTGGCCTAGGTGCAGTGCTGTCTTTGACATGGCCATGTTCCAAGAACTGCAGTGCCAACTATTCTGCATGTCAGCTACACCTATGGTAGGAGTTGTACACACTGTCCAGGTGTCAATACCTGTTAATGCAGGAAAGCTGTACAGATCATGGACAGGGGGCCACACATATGGACAGTACACAGCTTGGAGTAACCTACACAATGCCTACCATACCTCTCAACTGTACAGACCTATTTCAGAATGTCCAGAGGTTTGCATCATAATTGTGGTCTGTATAATATGAAATAGTGGCTGTCTGGCAATTCATTGGCAAATCACGTAAGACTAATGTCAGGAAATAATGACAGATTGTAGTGTCAGACTTCATACCCTATAGTGACATGCATGGTAATGCAAAACTTGTTATTAAATCACCTTTCTAGGTTTGTAAGGGCAATACTTAACAATGGTCCCTATATTTAAGCCTCTGTCTCTCAATTACTTATGGCTTTGTCCAGATGTCTGGCTCTCAGAAGTTGAGAGGTATGGTGCCTAGTCGGACAGCAGGTACCTGAAGGTCAGTGTACTGCCAGTGTATAAAGGCTGCCATCTTTGCATGTCAGCACTGACAACATGTCACTGGCCAACAGCCATACCCCTGGAATGTCACAGGTTGTCACAGAAGGAGCACAAGTATGCCTTGTATATCTGTTCTGCTTGTCCTAACATTGCATTTGCCTGCCAACTATTTGCAAAACAAGAAAGGGTCATTTCGCAACAGCAATGGCAGACAGTGCGGAAGCAGAAATCATAACCATAAGAGCAAACAAGCAATTACCAAACCGGTCTCCCAACTGTCTATGTTTGGCAGAACATTATTAATATCCTGTCCCCATGTGTGGACCTTTGTCTGACTGTCATATTTGGGCCTGTCCAGATGTCAGTCTGTGATGGTATGAGAGCTAGGCCCACATGTAGCCTCATAATAACATATAGCAACACAAGCCATCTAAGGACCACAGCAAATGGAGTGGTGCAATGATGGATGACCTGTTAAATAGGTATATTCAGAGATGTGAAGTCCATGACCCTGTGTGTGATATAACAGCATGTACCCCACCCATATCGAACTGCAAATACTTAGCAGCCACTGTGGCCAAAGACTGTGACAGGATTACAGAAGGACAAAGAGACACACATAAGGGGAAGGAGAACCACTGGCCAGATAAGTAGAGAAAATGCACACCAGAACACATTGTGCAGTAACATAGGTGCCATGCTGTGTAAAGAGTCAGTAAACATCACCTGCAAATACACAACACACACCCATGTAAGTGAAGGTCCACAACAAAACAAAACCCAAACAATGGACACCTCATAGGCAAAATCACATGAGGACTCCACAAACATACATACCACAGACCATGTAGACTCTACACACCAGGGTCTTGCAAACACTAAGGCCATACTACAAACTCCAAACACCTACCCTGCACAGATAGGCTAACAGCACTGTCTCTCTACTCCATTCCACACATACTCTGCTGAGATGACCCCTGTCTGGCATGAAAAGCAATCCAGACCCTGCCTTGATGGGACTGTTGCACATCTGGAACTCAAGGACCACTACATCAACCTATAGGTGCAACATCAACCTGGGCTGTGATATCATTATGGCTTGGTGTGACAGATACATGTACCACACACTCCCCCATCTGTGGAATACAATTCCTGTCAACAGCAAGCCAAGTGCCTCAATACCCCTGGTGATGTGCTCCCTGCATAAGTGCATGGGAAACACAAAATACAGTCCTGTGATCCCACCTGTATCCCTGCTGGACGGGGACTCTGTGTGATGACATGTTGTAACATTGGGTACACTCTCTTCTGTGTGGGTTATAAGGTTTTCAGGGACAATACCCTACTAATGACATAGCAACCTATCAACCTATACACAACTCTCTGTCAGTGGTTCACCACATTACTCTGTACTGCTCTGCCACTGACATACCTGGAAGTCACAGTGCTATGTGGAATATACTACACATATAATGGACATTTCTGCACAGTAGAATGCCCTCTTTACCCACACCCATACCTCCCAACCTCTGACAGCAAGACATCTAGAGGCGGCCATAAATAAAAGTGGGACAAAGGCACAATGATAGGCATGTGGTGTAAATATTGCCCTTATATACTGAGAAAGTTGGTGGAATAAGGGGTTTTGCATTAGCCAAAATTGTCTAAAGGTTATGAAGTCTGAAACACTAATGTCTGTCATTATTTCGTAACATCAGTCTTCAATTATATGCAATTAACTTGCCATAAAAACACAAGTTTATGTAGACTGGATGAAACTTCTAGACAAACACCTGGACAATCTGCCAAAAAATGTACAGTTGAGAGGTATACCCACACAGGATATGACTTTCAGGTAAGAAGAATACCACACAAGCAGGAGATTCCCCAGCCAGTATATTGCCAAGTTGCTGGACTGTTTACACAGCATCATCAGTCAACCGGCTGTAGCCATACCTCTCAACTGGCCTTTTTGGGCAAAAATTTACATAGTTGGGCTCATAATCTTGGTCTGTGCATCATACATCTTGTATTCCTCTGGTAAAGCACTGTGATGATCTGAAGATGTCTGTCACAAGGTAATGACACAAGACATTGCAGTGTCAGACTTCAGATATGTCAGAAAATGTCTACTAAAACAAACCCAGTACTGTTAGGAAAGTCCTGTTTACTTTTGAGAGGTATGGTTGTTCCACAAAAAATCCCAGATTGGAGTACAACCGTCTCTGGAATGGAGTCCCATTCTCACTATTGAAGGTCATATTGGGCATGTTCCTACACTTAGAGAATCATAGGCCATGTTGGAACCCACAATGGACTATATAACTGTATTGTGCATATATGTCTTTGCATACAGACAGCTATGTACACCTTAACTGTCCCTACACACACCCATCAGACAAGATTATCCTCAGCTAGCTGTAGGTGGCCCATGTGTATTATATCTCCATCTGCTGCATGTGATATACAGACATATATATGGACAACAGATAATATGTCAAGCATACATACACATAGACGTGGGGAAGAGAGAGAGACAGACAGTCATAGAGAGAGTGACACAGGGGGATACACAGAGAGTTAGTCATACACACAGATACCCTGCGTGGCATAGAGTGATGTCCTGCTGCGGACAGTGGCATACCGGTCATAACCAGTCACACGTGCCAGCATGAAAGCGAGGTCCATTGTGTAATAGTACAGAGGTGGGGGTTATGATATCACATCACCTGCCTTTGTGTGTGTGTGTTTGTGTGTGTGTGTGTGTGTGTGTGTGTGTGTGTGTGTGTGTGTGTGTGTGTGTGTGTGTGTGTGTGTGTATGTGCACGTGTGTGTGTAGGGTTAAGTATTAGGAGGCTGTTCCCACTCAATACACTTGCCATTGCCCTCCTTCACAAGATCTGCTGCTGTCATTGATGCTAGAAGTACCATTGGACACCTTTCAGTCCTATAAGCTCTGTAGTTCATGCGATAACTGCGTAACACTATAGTACAAATAACTAGAGAGGGAAGGATTCTAATCTCAGTCCTGGCAAATGTTAAGTGTGTCTTTGTTTGTAGGTGAAACAGTTTTAGGCCATTCGCACACAGTACACTTCCCAGTCCCCCACTTTAGCAGTCCTGCTGATGTCATTTCCCTTAAAAGTACCTTTGCACAGCCCCAGTCCTATAAGCTCTATGGCGCATGCAATAACAATGTAATAGTATAATCCAAATAAATAGATAGGCAGAGATTCCATTCACAGTTCTGGTAAGTGTGTATGTTTGTAGGCCGAAGTATTTTGAGGACTTTCCCACCCACAACACTTCGCAGTGCTCTACGTTAGCAGTCCTGCTGATGTCATTCCCCTTAGAAGTACCTTTGCACAGCCCCAGCCCTATAAGCTCCATGGTGCATGCAATAACTATGTAACAGTATAATACAAATAACTAGATAGGCAGGGATTCCATTCCCAGTTCTGACAAATGTGTGTGTGTGTGTGTGTACATGTGTGTAAGAGTGTATGTTCATAGAATGAAGTATTTTGAGGAATTTCTCACCCACAACACTTCCCAGTGCCCTACTTCAGCAGTCCTGCTGATGTCATTCCCCTTAGAAGTACCTTTGCACAGCCCCAGCCCTATAAGCTCCATGGTGCATGCAATAACTATGTAACAGTATAACACAAATAACTAGATAGGCAGGGGTTCCATTCCCAGTTCTGACAAATGTGTGTGTGTGTGTGTGTACATGTGTGTGTAAGAGTGTATGTTCATAGAATGAAGTATTTTGAGGAATTTCTCACCCACAACACTTCCCAGTGCCCTACTTTAGCAGTCCTGCTGATGTCATTCTCCTTAGAAGTACCTTTGCACAGCCCCAGCCCTATAAGCTCCATGGCGCATGCAATAACTATGTAACAGTATAGTACAAATAACTAGATAGGCAACAGTTCTATTCCCAATTCTGGCAAATATGTGTGTGGTGTGTGTGTGTGTGTGTGTGTGTGTGTGTGTGTGTGTGTGTGTGTGTGTGTGTGTGTGTGTGTGTGTGTGTGTGTGTGTGTGTGTGTGTGTGTGTGTGTATCATATCTTTTGGGGGTATGGGTTATATCATTGTGAGGCATGTACCACCCAGTATACATCCCATTTCCCTTCTTTACCTGCTGATCTCATTCACCTTAGATATACCTGTATATTCTTCTCAGCCCTCTAAGCTCTGTGGCATGTGCAATAACAGTGTAATACTATAGTGAAAATAATTAGATAGGTAGGGGTTCTAATCTCAATACTGACAACTCTAGTAGTGTATGTGAAGCATATCCCCTGTGACTGTTGTGTATGTAGGCTATACCATTTTAAGGCCTGTTGACCCCCTACCCATGACATTACTTTAAATAACCTGTTAATGGCATCTGCTTTACATGCACCATGTAACACTATACAGCTCATACCAGTCATCTCTACAGATGTACATGGAATATACATGTTTGAAACCCATATGGGGTCTGTGTCCCCTAACAACAAGCATTTCTGTGATATCATTGCCAGATATGTCACATCTACTGTAGTGGCACACATGCCAGCATCAGATATTGTACCTGACTGACACATCATGCTGATACAAAGTCTGTCACTATATCACTTGTGCAGGCTTATAGGAGCAGTAGACGAGATCAATCACTATGTCTGGTGGGTTATGCCACCATCCATTAAGGCATTTACAAGATTACCTGTTGTAAGAGGTTGCATGTTAGGTCCCAGGCATTTAATCTATGTGGAGCATGTCATGTGTATGCAGCACTACAGTACATACAAGTGGATATGTAGGGTTACTAATATGTCTATTGGCAACTGTGTATGTGTCTCTGTATGCACAGCACCTGTGGGTGTCTTCAGTGTGTGTTTGTGATGGCTATTCCATTTTGTGTGCCTCTTCCACCCTGTGAACTCCCACATTGCCAACCTGGTGTCACCCCATACAGATGTCATCCACCACACAAGCACAGTTACAATGTTTTTAACACCAAGCCACTGTGGCGCATGCAATGGTCATATCACTGTGTATTATACATTAATAGATGGGTAGGTCATCTACTCTGATAAGTGTTACCTCCATGTGCATGTGTGTTTCAATGCATGTTCCCATGCACCGGTGTGTGTGTGTGTGTGTGTGTGTGTGTGTGTGTGTGTGTGTGTGTGTGTGTGTGTGTGTGTGTGTGTGTGTGTCTGAGGGCTCTAACATGTTAAGGTCCTCTGAACCCACCATTGACAATCCTAACAGCCCCTGCAATTGTCACCCATTTCAATAGTAGTGACAGACACAGCCACACTACAGTATTGCTGTGCTATCTGTATTATGTATAAAGCACTATCATTTGTAAGACTGTGCTGGTAGGGATTGTCATCAACCCTTTGTCAGCTGCCCCATATACAGGACTATGACTGTGTGCACTACCAACACAAGAGGCCAGACATGCATATGTGATAACAAGCACACATGCTGATGATTGTCAGAACACAGGCTGACCTGTGTCAGGAATACATACCCACCACCTGTCATACACAGTGCCAGGCATGCCCTCATCAACTGCATGATGGTCGAGTGAATGTGACAGAAATGGCAGGGGCAACAGGTGCTGATAGCTGAATCTGTTGCAATTAAAGTAATGGCTAAGCTTGTGAAGGACCTAGTGCTAGTACTCAAGTAATCTCCTCTGTATGTGTGAGCCTGTGGTCCTACAGAACACCCAGGTGACATGTATAAAGGCTTGGTGGCTGTATCAAGAGTATGTATGCAAGGTCACACTGTCTGCCACAATTGTCCCCATACTCATTTGCACATAAACACACCTGGCAAACATGTGCATACACAGCTGTACCTTGGCTATGAAAAGGTCACTGTGTTTCCACTCCGTCTTACTCATCATTGCTACTGTCAGCAGGCCCACAGCCTGCAGAAACACAGACACCTGGAACTCAACCAGAATACAGTACATGACACTACAGTCAGTCAGCAGTACTAACAGCAATAGTGCATCGTGGCTAACAAGGTACATACACCTCGATGTGTACCCATAACTATTGCCAGCAGACAGCACCTTACACAGCATGATATAGCTACACTGTACCATAGTCACCCTGTGCATCAGACTCATATGAGCATGTCCATGCATTGATGATATGGATAACAGGGTTGTGGCACACATATTATCATAAGCACAGGGTGTGGTGTTGAATTGCCAGAGGCCTAAGCTGAGCCATACAGCTGATATCATCTGTGTGTGTGTGTGTGTGTGTGTGTGTGTGTGTGTGTGTGTGTGTGTGTGTGTGTGTGTGTGTGTGTGTGTTTCTGGAGGGATGGTGTTCAACTGGGCCTTGCAGAGGAGCTGTGCATGTCTGGTGGTGACTAGCCTGTGATAGGGATTTGTGAGTGTTTGTCTGCACACCATCAAGCCATGTGGATGCCTGACACAGGGCTATGTTGGATAGCCATGGAACATACATGCTAGGATGTGCAGTTCACCATCTCCCAGCATGGACATTGGGACTGGTTCTGGCAGGAGTATCACTGGCACCACCAGGCCCAAGGACAGATGTAGCACTACTCCCTGATGGTGACTGCTGCCTGTTGGATCTGCATCCCTGATGGGACTCACCAGGACAATGTGCCTATGGCCTGCTTCAGTGTGGTGTGGACAGCACCCTCCTTTTGGTAGTGCTGTTGGTACTGCCACTATGGGACTGTGAATGTGCACAGCAATGTGGGCTCACAGTCGATTAAGTTGCTGACTTACGTCCACCTGACCGATGCCCTACTCCCACCACATGCTCAAGCACAGACATTGCATGGCCAAGCAGTGATAATATCTCACCCCACTGTCTATCCACAACATTGGCAAGATGACATATGGCATCACAAATGCTGTGGAGGTCATCATGCATGGCAGGGAGAGCTGCATTCATGATCATGAGCATCTATCTGGTATTGCAGTCAATATGCACCTCTGCTTCCATGGCAGACCGTAACATGCATCTGGTGACACTTGCTGTGGCACATGCAACAGCAGCTTGATGGGCAGCAGTTCTCCATCGAGCACCCCTGTCCATCTGCCTGTGTGTGATCTCGCCTACTTTCTGGCTATGGCTGCTGTCTTCACTCACACTTGCCATACTCAACATACTAGCCTGTTCCATGGCACCACCCTTAACCTGTCCATTATCCATGGCTGCTGGGGACTGGGTATATGTGGGCATACTGACTGTGTGTGGGGACATGGTGAATGAAAGTGGGATACCAAATAATGGCACAGATTCAGGCACCAACAACCCAACCTGTGCCTCACTATGACAACCATCATCATGGGAGTCCACTAAGACACTGACATCAGGTTGTGAGAGGGAGGGACATCCACCTCTGTGTTCACCTGCGAGGGAAGACAGCATATGTAAATTAATACCCTGCAGTTTTATGTTTGCTGATACACACACACACACACACACACACACACACACACACACACACACACACACACACACACACACACACTCACACTCCTGGTACAGTCTGGCACAGGTGTGACACCTATGGGCCCTTCAGGGCAGACCTTATGGTAGTTCTGCTTGCCACAATCCATCTCTTTCACTGCTACTGTTAGGCCCACAACAAAGGGTGATAAATCCTACTGTGTGATGGGCCTACTAGTAGAATGGTAATTGTGACCAAGACCAAGGCTATTGGCGTGAGCTATACAGTGTCACCAAGTACATACGCATGTACTGTAAGAGCTGACTTACTGCTCTACAAACCACACACAATAACAAGGTGTAATTATGTGTGATGATAACGGATGAAGGAACAGGAATATACACTATCACTGCAGCATCTACACAGTTCAGAATCACAGGGATTCATTTCAGACAACATTGCAGGACAGTCTGCAATACATGCAGGAAACATGTCAAGTACTAGGTGCATAGCCTCATAAGATGATACCATGATATTGGCACTGATGCCCCCATAAGCCTGGCCCAGAATTTCAGTTTGTGGTAATGCTCCTTGCACCAGTCATTAATTGGGTGAGGGCCTCTTAGGGGATGCTCACATCATTAGGGCAATATAAGACGCTTGCCAGCTTGCAAGCATCTGTAAACCTGGTCTGCCACAGACCACTTCTTTTGTCATCTCAAACAGTAGAGGCCCCCAGACCGATCCTTGGGGTACACCACTTTGGAAGATTCTAATACTAGAGGTGGGTTCCACTACTTGGACCGAGTGGGTGCTATCACTAGGCCAGTTAGCTACCCATCTGGTAACATACAGGTTGATGCCTAG
The DNA here is from genome assembly GCF_019279795.1 of Protopterus annectens. Lineage (NCBI taxonomy): Eukaryota > Metazoa > Chordata > Ceratodontiformes > Protopteridae > Protopterus > Protopterus annectens. Next base: position 1,720,872,847 of record NC_056731.1, on the reverse strand, counting down.
TTGTGTAGGCATATGTATCCTGGCTGCCTGTGGATTATTGTGAAAGAATAGGGCTAGGTGAAGGTAGGCATTGTTCACCATCTGCCCCTCATCCTTGTGTTTGTTGACCACTTCAGAGAAGTCAACCAGGTTTAACAGGCCTGATCTCCCTTTGACAATACTACACTGTGTGGCTTCAGGTATTTTCAGTTTGCAGATGTCCCTGTTCATAATGTCCTTGATATTGCCTTCCATGCCTTTGCAGAGCAGACTAGTTAGGCTGATGTGGATATGATTGGCTGGGTCAGCTGATTGCTCCACATTTGTGTATAGGGATGACAGTGGCTGTACTCTGTGCAAATGTGATGACATCGGTGCTCAGGCTTTGGTTGACTACAATCCATACTGGCTCTGAGAGCACATGTTTGAGTTCACGTAGGATGCAGCCAGAGTTGGTATCAGGCCAATGGAGACTTTTGTGTGTTGCTTTTGAGAGGGCATTATGGACCTGTTCCCTGATGATGATGATGGGAGGGGGCAGGTGCTGTGCATGCACATGTGTACCGATAGGGGGACAGAGGAGTGATGTTTACACCTCACCTGTCAGCAGCAGGTTACCTATATCTATGCCATATGTATATGTGGTGTTATTGACTACTACTACAGAGCAGATTTGTGTGTTGCCTCTGGGACTCCAGAAATATGTGTAGAAGGCCTAGTGATTGGCCTTAGTGGATATGTCCAATTTGCACTCAATTATAGCCTTAGGTTAATCCACCTGTGACCTTATTTGCTTGTGCAGACCAAGGTGACATTGCTTCCAGTAAGGCACCTGTTTCTTCTTGGCCCAGTCCAGCAATTATTTCCACCTATTATGGTATTTATGTATTGCTGCTGTCCACCACAGATGTTTACCCAACCTTGAGAGGGATGATGTTGTCCTATCAGGTATTGCTGAGTCCATACAACTATGTAGGTGCTCATATAGTATTTTAGTGTGAGCTTGGATACTACTGCTAGTTCCAACTGGTGGGATGTTGGCTGTAAAACCACTTCTACCTGTTCTGAGGAGGTTTATAGTCATTTGTGTAAAGTTGATTTTGTTTGAATCTAACATGGGGGGGGCAGGGGAGATGTGACCTGAACAGTGATGGTGATGTGCTCAGATCTTACCAAGGAGGATGACACTGTAGGAATGCTACACTGGCTACACATGTTGGTTAGGACCAGGTACAGGATATTTCTGCCTGTCATAGGAGTGTTGACCAGCTGATCCACTGCATTGCCATTGACAAAGCAGAGGAATCTCTGTGCATTCATGTTCAGGTGGCACAGGTCATGTATACTATGGTTGGGTAGTTGAAGTCACCCAGGAGCAGGGTAGACAATTGAATCCTGACAGATTGCAGCAAGTCACAATAGATGTGGTGGGTGTCCATAGTCATGGTTGGTGGCCTGTAGCTAGCTATGATTTGAGCAAGTGTTTTGCCAATTGTTAACTGCACTTGGGATGTTTCCCGTGTGTCATACTGTTTGGCCAGCCTGGAGGTGTGTATGTTTATTCAATGTTTAACACTCCACCCCCTGTGGCTTTGCAGCCCTCCATTTGGGATCTACATGTATGATGGGATGAGTAACCTGGCAAGGTCAGTGTGCTCTCCACAGCTGCAAAGCAGGTGTCAGTGACTACACAAATGTCGGCATCCTGCAGGACAAGGTACTCTTGCATTGCCATGGGTTTCATGGCAAGACACCTAGCTCCTGTCAGAGCAAGGCATCTGCACAAAGGCACACATCACTGGTGGGCAAATTCATGCTATTATGTTATGACTTCAATCTTAAATGGGCTGGCAGTGATGTGCCAGACGATACACAACTGTAAGAGGCATTGACTACAAATATGAGACAGACATGTGGTCAGTCTGCAAAACTCTGGACAGTTGTCAGGTATGGGCTCAGTATATAACATACAGTTCAACACACACTTCTGCACCTATTGTGTAGTATGCATATACTCTATATAAGTCTCTTACATTTGTAAGACAAGCATATGCATCATAGTAGCATTCACAGGTGAGATATGAATATTTACAACATCTGAGGTAGTTGGCCTAGCAGTGTCATACTCAATATTGGACAATAGACACTCCAATAGTAGTCATATATGAGCTGACCTTTGCTGGGGTGACTCAGGGGCCAGAGATGTGATCCATGTCACTGCAGACAGGGCAAGCAGGAGTGGCCATAGGTGCCAGACATCAGCATGTGAGTCCAGCAGGTGTTAATGCAACCTAGTGTTTAACTTCCTATTTCACATTATTGCATCCCGACTTCTGCATTCCATTACAAGCTTATGTGATTGGCATACCTGTTATAGTGCTTAATGGTTTCCTCAGAATAATGCAGATGGTTAGGTTTGTGCAGTCACAATCTGTCTTTGTGTAAATGGGTTCAGACCTGTGTTGCATAGGCAGCAGTTAGCCTTTTGTAAGTAATGCTCATGAGCAGGTGATGGCCTGTGCACCAGGCAGTGTCTCTCACTTGCTACTTGCATCTAGAGAAGCTGTGTTGTCTTTCCATTAGCCAATGCCATAGCAATGCAGTGCTATAATTGAGTCCTTTATGTGGGCCTTGCCCCTTTTACTTGCCTGTATGGAGGACATTATGGAGGTATGGGGGCTCCAGCTTCACAGACAGTAGGTGGAATTACCCCTCAGGCAAGACATGTGGAGACATCCCAACAACATGGGGGACAAAGCTCCAAAACTGGGTACAGATTGTAAGCATTGCTGTTATCCACAGAGGATTGCTACATTAACATGGTTTGTCTGGACATGCATTTTCTGCTTGACTTGACGTCTGACAGTGATATGTCTCTGACATACCTCTCAACTGTCCAGATGTTCACAGACTGCCCAGAGGTTTGCCTGTTATGTTTGGTCTGTTCCTCAGACAATATCTGTTTTTGAGAAATCAGTAGGATAATGTGAGGATTGTAGTCAGTAAATGTTGACATCCATTAGTGTTTCAGTCATCATATCCTTCAGGGATGTTATGTTACAACAAACCATGTAACACCAGCAACTGTTTCAGTTTGTAACACCATTATGTGAGATATGTCTCTCTTTTTGGCCCCCTGTCCCCCAACTATCTCATGCTTTGTCCAGATGTCTTGCAGTAAGAGGTTCAGAGGTATGACATATCATTATTTAATGACTGCACTCCTGATATCATTTGAGTGACTTAACGGACTCCTGGTAGTGGTATGTGGCAGTGGCCATAAATATGGTCCCTCACCCTGGACATTCTCTGGAAATCTGTAAAGTTGAGAGTTATGTATGTATGGCCTTGTTAACAGACTGCCAAGACTGTGTAGCAGTGTTGTGTGTAAATGTTTGTTGGGCTGAATAGGATGAGTAGCTGATGTGAGTGTCATAGATCTTTTTCTATCTGATTGTGCATGCTGCTACAGTTGCTGGTGGTCTATCAAGTGTATATGTTTGTAGGGGCAGACTGAGAAATGTCCTGTAACACCTCAGGATTCTCAGTAGACTGTGAGTTGGGCCAGTATATGTCTGTGTAGTGTGTGACTGGCAATCAGGATATGTTTGTACAAACAATGGTTCTCCTCTAGAGTTCATATGGGGTACTGGTATATTGCTGCAACTGTGGTGCAAATGGTTGTGGGGGAACAATTTCTCACCAATGTCTGCTTTTCCCTATAGTTCTATTTATGTAGTGCATGATATATTTGGAAATACATGGGTAATTCCCCAGACCTGATTTGGAGTAGTGCCGTGTTGGTCTTACTGTGGTTCAGAAAGTGCTGGCTGAAATGGTTGTCATCTCTCAGTGTTTTTTCTCTTCTGTTACATGACTGCAGTCATACCTCTCCATTGTCCAGATGTCTACACACTGTCCAGATGTGTGGCTCATATGTTTGGTCTGTTCCCCATAACAGTTGTGGGTTTCTGACAAATCACTGGGATGATGTGAGCACTGACATCAGTAAATGATGACAATCATTTGTGTTTTAGACCTGGACTCTATCAGGTCTAATATATATTAAATCAAGCCATGCTACTCTAGCAGACTTCTATGTGTATAACAGCCATATTTCAAAGATGTCACTATTGTTTGCCCATTACCCCCACATTGTCAGGCTTTTTTTGCAGATGTCTTGCAGTAACAGGTTGTTTTATATATATATATATATATATATATATATATATATATATATCTATATATATATATGTGTGTGTGTGTGTGTGTGTGTGTGTGTGTGTGTGTGTGTGCACGTGCACGCGCGTGTGTATGTGTGTGTGTGTGTGTGTGTGTGTGTGTGTGTATATGTGTGTATATATATATATATATATATATATATATTTGTATTTATATATGCATATATATGCATATAAGAGTACTACGGGTATATATTTTTCCCTTATGTTAAATAACTGTAGTGCATGATATGTTTGTAAAAACATTACATATTTCTACAGCTCAGATGGTGTAGAGGTGCATTTCTGTGATTGTAGTGCAAAAGGTCCTGGGTTCAAGACTTGATATTGCTGACTTTTTTCACTCATGTTAAATGACCATAATGCATATGTTTGTAAAAGCATTACAAGCCCTTACAGCTCAGATCATGTAGTGGCACATTGCTGTGATTATAGTGCACATCATCCTAATTTTGAGACTTGACAGGGCTGATTATTTTGTTGCTGGTCAGAACAAGGGCTGATGGAGACAGACTGATTAAGGCACTTTTAAGTAGTTGTAAGCAGGTTTGTGTGGTGCTGCAATGCTAACAGATGGTAAAGTCTTCTTAGTTTCACTTAGCACCACTTACTCCTGCTTACACCCGTGCTACTTTTAATTACAGAAAAGAAAAAAAGGGTGATAGGAATGTGGTGAAATGGGGGCAAGCAGGGGGTAAAACATTAGGAAAACCAGCAAGAGATGTGGAGGAGGCATGTAGGAAAGGACCATATCTCTACATTTCTTCTGCAGCAACAGCTGTGAATAATGTGTAGAATTTGGAATTTACAGCCTCACATGCCACAGGGAGGGGTGTTGGTGACAGACATTTGTAGAATAATTTGTGTGTAGACTGACTGATTTCACTGGACATGGGAGTGAAAAGTAGAGCTATGTATGGGGCAATGATTTTTTGTGGGACAGATGCCTATTTTTTTTTTTTAGGTGAGATTGGGATGTTGGGGAAGGGCTGTAGGTATGTTTGGGGAGGTAGGTTGGGTAGGATAGGTAGAATTTGTAGACAGACAAGACACACAAGGCAGCAGACAGGGGCGGTATATGACACATAAGGGGGGTGATCCAGGTTGGGTCCCAGAAGTGCTGGGGCCCAGTGCCATAGCCAGATGGGGATGGACAGGTGGACCTGCCAAGATCTGCCTTCCCAAATGTACTATGGTGTTGTGGTTTTCACAGATATATTGGTTAGTCATTAACAACACATTTCAAAATTAGTTATAATAGCATGCATGGGTGTTCCCATTAACTCAAACCAACAGATTTGAAGTAGTTGCATAGCAAACAGAATGCATGCATACATGGAACAACAGTAAGCATTTTAACAAGATGCAGGTTACATTGATGATGACAGGCCACCAATAATGGTATTTGAACAAGATATGTTAATATGCAACCAATAAAATATATGAACAATAATGGAACACATGTCCCAGCGATAGGTTTTGAAAACAACATACCCGTATTATACAAATAATAATTATTGATGCAGATGACGGATGGGGGGAGAGAAAAAAGTCCATTAACAACTGTATCAGCTTCTATTTTTCGCAACAGTACTGCTCAATACTCTACAGGTCTGCTCTCACTTTAGATCTACCTATGGCCCATAGCTTCTGTGGCACATACTTACCTGTTAGACTGTCAACTTGTAGTGGTATGGGGCAGGCTGGGTGAACTGTGGCTACTTTACTGGAGGGGGATTGTACATGTCAGGGTTCCATACTTGACCAGGAATAGGTACCCTGCAATGATATTGTATAAATCTGCTACTAGCATAGTTTACATGAATTCCTGTCTGTGTCCAAGGTGATTGGCAGCAGTGACCACTAGCCATGACAGCGTGACTCTTGAGAGACATGTATCAGGAAGAGGGCATGGTGCATGTACCTATCCTGCTGTCATTTGCAGGCATGGGGTTGGAGAGTGGGACAGTTGCACATGGTGCATTGTTATACCCTTCAAACAGCTACTACAAAGATTTCATTACCTGTAAGACCTGTGGAGAAAATATCTGTTACCACTATCTGACTGTTTCTACAAATATTCAAGATATCTTGAGTGTATATATGCACATATCTCAGTACCACTCCCTGAATTCGAACCATGTCTGGGTGTGCTAAAATGATCTATAAGGCTGTTTCTCATCACACTGAGCTACTGGGGAACTGCTGTCTCTCATTTGACTGTTTTCTGCCTAATACTCCATAGATTAGACAGTCTGATCTTGTAATCTTGCATGACAGATAGTTAATGTACTGTGTAGTAATCCTTTGAAATTATATGATCTGGAAAGCAAAGGTTAATACAAGGCACTGCATTTGAAATTAATATTTGGGGTTTGGGTCTTAGTGCATAGCATATGTCATATTTCATGTATATCTTCATTTACAGCACTACGATCTACTGTTTTGCATACTAGCTGATTTTCAGAACAGTTTCTGTTAATTCATGGTGTCACGGCCATATTTTCTGTGCAGAACCTGTACACATTCTATTTCTCAACAACATACCAGAATAAACACAACAGTTGGTGGTTTAGTTTTTTATTGTAGTTATATGACACAGTGCTCTAGTTCTGCATATGCTGTAGATGACTAATAGTCTGTCAAACTTTTTTTTAATCATTAGACACAGAACACAGAAAACAATTTACTCCTTCTTATTAATTTCACTCAATACTGCAAGGTAGATCTGTACTCACCAGCCTATCGGCACCACCTTCTCAGTTTGTCCACATGGGCCTCAGCATTGCCAGCCCTCTTTGCTGCAGCTGTAGGTGGAGAAAACAAGCATTATGCATACCTGTCTATCACATACGCAGGGTAGAATTTGGTACAGCTATATCTGTGATACTTACAAACAGCTGGAGTTTGGTTGTCCCGAGTGTCTTGAATCCACTGGGCCAAGAATGCCCCTTCCTTTGCTTTTGGTCAGCATAGTGATGCAGTACATACTCATCAGTTTGGGGGATGCCAGTGGCACTGGTTAAATGTGTGTCAGATGCTCCCAGGCCTCTGCTTTATACTGTGAGCCCTGGTACTGGCCCTGCAGCAGTCAGTCATCATGGTTTGCTACAAGAAGCCCAGCCATGAATCTGGACACCAAAATGCCTCGGTGCTGCACTCGAAAGCATGAGCCCTCACCAATGCCTGCCATAGTTCCTACTCTGAGCAAACTACAACAGATTCTGGCTGTATTCCCACCTGCACCATTTAAATAAGGCTATATTCCTGCCCTTTGCTATCATTGGACCATTTTAAAAATGCTGAGCTCAGCTAAGCAGTGCGCAAACCCTCTAAGTTGATTTGACCACTGCTTAAATGGGTAATTGTTGAGCACTGCTTAACAGTGCGCAAATCCGCTTACTGAGCTGACTGCTGCTTAGCATTTACAGCTAAGCAATGCTTAAACCAGCTAGGCATAGCTGAGCACTGCTATCCATTGCTTACTTTTAATTTTTAGGAAAATATCAGAATAATAATTTAATTAATAATTACTGGCATATTAGTAAGTGTATATGATTTACTTTACATGACGTCCCTCTATGTGCATTCATTACATTACCATGGGTGTGACTATACTGTATGGGACACTTGTGTATACATGGGTGATTTCACATGTTATATGCACTCACACTTACATTTTAGACCAGCTACACTACCCTGGTTGACAAATATCAATTAGTACATAATTTAAAATAAGAATAATTTTAACACTGCTTTCCCATGTAAAAATAAAGTGCCTGTCTTAGTACTTGAACCGCAAACACCTGCATGCAAAGCCAGAACTCTAACCACTACACTATCTTAGCATTAAGACTTTCTCTGTATATTTCTTTATTTATCGCTTATGGGATGTTTAAGCAATGCTCAGCAGAGGGCCATAATGTGCACACCCACTCAGCTATGCCTAAACATACTTTACAATGGTAAAAAAATGAATTAATTAATAAACCCACTTTATTTACATGCATCTGTACTCCTTGTCAGTCACAGTAAGGTAAATTGTAAGGGGATACATAGAGACAGATTTTAAATATTGCTCTTACAAACTTACAAAGTGTGACTGTGGTTTTCTAGCAAATCACTGGCAAATAACTTGGGGTTTAAGTCAGAACATACTGACAGGCATTTGGGTTTTAGACTTCATACCCTTCAGGAAATCCGTGCTAATGCAAAACCTGTTATTCTATCAACTGTCCGTGTTTATAAGGGCAATATTTAAAATGCGTCCCTATTTTTGGGCCTTTGTCCCCCCATTATTTATGACTTTGTATGGATTTCTTGCTCTAGAGGTTGAGAGGTATGTGAGGCAGGCATCTGGGCATTCTGCAGAAATCTGTACAGTTGAGTCATATGGCCGTACGGCTCTTTCACAATCATTGCTTCCTATTAGGATAGACGCTTTCAGTGTCCGCCGACACTGAAAGCACTTACAAAGTGCCATACTGCACTTTGACAATGCAGTAGGTGTGTGACAGTACCTGTCACACACCCCCTGCATTGCTTCCTATACAGACTTCCTGCTTTCAGTGTCCATGGACACTGAAAGCACTAGCAAAGTGCCATACGGCACTTTGACAATGCAAGGGGTGTCTGACAGAACCTGTCACATACTCCCTGCATTAATTTCTTGCTCCCCTATCTATGTCAGTGTCCTCAGACACTGTTTTAATAATTTATTTGATTTTAGTGTCCGTGGACACTGAAATGCATTTAAAAAGTGCCGTACTGCACTTTCTGAGTGCAGGGGGTATGTTAGATGTGCTAGCACTACTGAAACATGCCCCCTGCACTCAGTAGTGTTCGTGTCCATTTAGCCTTAGCAGTAGTGCTCTTTCATGAATATGCAAGGTGCACTGCTGTTAAAGCTAAGGGTAAACAGACATGGTTCATTCCATGCAGAAATAGCACTATTCCTGCACGGAGTTTATTGAATCCCGGGGACTGACTTTTAAATGCCTGTTGATACACAAATCTTTATTGATGCATTCAAAAAGGTACTCCTGTTTTTTCTAGTTAGTCCTGTTTACATTTGTTATAAAACTTGTTTGCTTCATAAGTTCAGTGTTTCAAAGTATAGTTAAACTCTCCATTTATGCTGTACTGACAAGCTGAAAAAAGATGAAACACGTCAGATGCATAGTGAGAGTAACGTGGCTTGTAGGCCTGATTGTGTTCATAGGGATTTGTGTGCCTTTCAGCATTCAAAAGCCAGTGAGAAGAAATACTTCTATATCTTTAATGAGAAAATTGCATATGTTCTATGATTCCTCCTTCAAGGGAATATATATATATATACACATAGCCTCTCCCTTAGGTCGACATCTGTTTAGATGACAACATTTTACCAATTAAACAGATGATTGATAGTTATGGGAGATTGTACAATTCTTAGTATAGGGAAATATGCCCTTTTCCCAAAACTGTGAGATCCTGGAGTTAGTAAATAATTATCAACTGGTATGGGTGCAGATGGGGCTTGCCTACAAGAAATGGTATTTTCATCCATTTTTCTTTTGTAAATCTTGCATGCACCAAAATTGCTGACTACATCATATGTAGTAGCATGTAAGCATTTGCAAAGCCGATCTTTTACTGTCAACTTTGTAAACATCAAGATTTGGGTGTTTTGATCTATATTAGTACACCCATATATAGATCAATGTGTGTGTGTGTGTGTGTGTGTGTGTGTGTGTGTGTGTGTGTGTGTGTGTGTGTGTATATATATATATATATATATATATATATATATATATATATATTTATATATCAGAATTTAGATCAGTACTTAAGTAAAGCTTAGAAGGTCGAAAGGCTGTTTTCAACTGTTGAAAATTTTTGACTCCACATTAGCAAATGGTAGTGTGCATTCATGGTTTACTATTAAAATGTCGAACGGCACTACGTCGACTGTACTATAGTCGAACACGGAAGTTCGAAAATAGTAATGTCGACGTCAAAAAAACAGTCTAGGAATGGTTTTAACATGTATCGAGGTAGGTGTTCAGTATTATTCAGAACTACAAACATCTCCCCTACCTCAACCCATGTTAAAACACAGTCCTAGATTGTTTTTTTGTCGTCGACATTACTATTTTTGAACTTCCGTGTTTGACTATAGTACAGTCGATGTAGTGCTGTTCGACATTTCAATAGTAAACCTGCATTCACTAATGTGGAATCGACGTTCTGATACCATATTGCACTACAGTAGTGTGATCTCAGAGTTGGAATATATAATGTGCAGGGGGTGTGGGGGGGGGCTGGGGGTGCAGCCCCTACAAAAACATTACCGGTTACATGGACTTTGGACATTGGGACCTCCGGTGTTCAAATTTTGATTCTGTGTTACCATTAACATTTATAATGATGTGGTGTTAGGATGTTCCTTATAAATCTAATATTTGTTTTTTAGAAAATGTATCATTTTATGACAACTAAAGTTACCATTCTAATGAACTAGCAATCTAATACTTTACTTTCTTTACTTCTCCTGCATATTTGGTGGGATTATTATGTAAAACACTTGGTGACAGCTATTAATGCTGAAGATATGAGTTGTATTTCTATACTCCTATTTCTAAACACCTTACAATGTTATCTTGTATGCATAATGTAAATATTGTAAATAGTCGACTTTCCCTTTTCTTCCCTCCCTAACATTGTACTTATACTGCCATCACAAGACTCAGATACTATGTAACCACTGAAATACTCAAGTCATCACATGACTCAGGTGCTATGTAACCAATGTACCACATCATGTCTCTGATTTACAGTGTAATTGTATCTTTAAATCTTTTTATTTTAATTTGTTGTATCTTAATGTTTACGATGTAATGTGGAGCTTTTCTCCCCGAGCCTCCACTGAAAACAGGCTCCTGAGCCCAGTGGACCTTCCTGGTCATCAAACTGAAATAAATAAGTAAATAAAGGTAAAATGATTAATTTTCATTTTCCCCCATCTGTTGTCTAATAAATCTTCATGGTGTGGGCCAGCTTATTCCCTCTAACAGCTATTTTTATGTATTTTTGCTGTTTTCATAAGGTTGCACATTTACTTTTTTCTGTTTATCTTATATAATAAAGTATTTTACAAAGTATAAGAAATACATAATAATATCATTTAGATTAACATTTATTTTATCTAAACAGAACTCATTAAAAAATGATCTAATGCATACTTCTTCTAATCCTAGCCTAGATTATGTACATCTACACACAATACTGATGATAAGGAAGCTTGACACTTTGTGATCACTTGTACTAGTTTTTTTTTCATAATTTTAAGTAAGTCAGGGGTAGGGGGGGGGGGGTGAAGCCCAAAAAGAATGTTGGTTAGTTAGGTTTTTAGTAAGTCTGTAGATTTCTATAAGTTTGTATATTTTAGGGTGGGTTTAAAAAGACATATTACATAATTTTTAGTGGTTATTTATGTTTAGATGAATCAATCTACAACTAGATATATATATATATATATATATATATATATATATATATATATATATATATATATATATATATGTCTATACGTATTGTATGTTCAACCACAATTGAGACAAAAATATATAAAGTAATGTTTATTTTTAATGACTGGTTAATATAACAAAACATATGGCCAGCTTGGTTCTGCTGTCTCACACCATTATAGGTACAGTAGCTTACTGTGTAAGTCCAAAGAAGATTATCCATTTTTCAAAGAATGTTGCCAGATAGCCTGTCCAGGTCCTGCCTGGGTAATGGTCTCCTAAAACCTCTTTTATCCAGAATCAGAAATCTTCACCTGACATAATGCCCAGGCCAATATACATAACAGTCCCAACTGGACTTTGCACCTCAGGGTACATGTGCAAAGGTTATAACCCTTCTATCACCATGGTGTTGGTCCTCAGCATGAGGAACCATCTTGCTTTTGGGTTTTACAAAATATGCATTATTGCCCTTGTTTAACCACAGTTTAACCATCACCATGAGAAACTACCTTTGTGGTGATGTGGGTTTAACCCACCCATTTTTTCCAAAAGTCCCATCCAGTTAACATCCAGTTTTTTGATAATATATGCATATTCAAAACATCATTACATACTTATTTACTTATTTTGGTGATAGGATCATTGAGGCAACGAAAAGTGAAGTACAGTTCTTTATATGACCCATTAGCTCATTGTGAGCCTTGATAGACTTTGAAACATTAAAAAAGTTAACACTTGGCTTCATTAAACAATGAAATAAATAATCTTAATGTAACAACATCTAAATTGTGAAAAATACCTATAGTGATCTATCAGGACACAAATTTTGTAAAGAAAGTGAGCCAGTTAAATAAAAGTATTTACACATTTTCTCACCTTTCTTAATACAACATACATCACATAGATATATATATAGGGCTTCAGTACAATTCAAATCAGATAGTCAAGAACAAGCAGAGTGCATCACACAGAGAGTGATGAAAGTATACCTAAGAGATATAACATGCTGCCAGTGTAAGAGACATCTGTCACTCTATATATCAGCAGTCAGTATGTCTATGCTGTATGAATGAGAGGTTGTGAATAATGGAATCTGTTGACAGTAAAGGTGGAGGGGATTAAGGACAGGTGTGGGTCATGAAAGACCAGGGCATGATATGTTCTATGATGTAATGTCACCCCTTTCCTGTGGAAGGGCATGAGGAGTCACCTGTACATACTGTCACAACATCTCTCTCTGGCATGCTGCACCAATTTATACCTTTAATGAAAGACCCCCATTGCCAGAGATTTTTTGTAAATTTTTCACTGTATTCTGCATAGCAGTTGCATACTATACTTTTACTTTCAATATGCAGCACTTGCAGCTTACCTTTTGGCATCATCATCAGTATTGTTTGTTACATTTTAAGCTTTAGAGCAGCATTTGGGGAATTACATCAATTGTTTTAGAATCTGGCCTTTTGTATCCATACAGTCAGAAAACTTTTAGGATAAATGTTGAAGTTGGCATTAAGACCTCACCTTTTTAAAATAATCCAAAAATATTTTTTTAGACAGAGCATTGTATTTGGGCATATTTTTTTCCAAGAAATTAATCACAGTCTGATGGTCACATGAACTTTTAAAAAAATCTGGAACAGATGCAATGTTTTACTGGTTTACATCTAACCAATCATTAGTGTCACTACTGGAAATGGTTTACAGGAAAAAGATAAGGGTTCTCTTATGAATGAAATATATTGATTTACAAAATATTTTTACAATGTACGGTTTCTAGAAAGAAAATTTACCTACAAAAATTAATACTCTTTGTATTTTATTACAAGAGCATATTCTGTGATTATTGCAAGGTATCTGCATGAAAAATGTATTGCAAGTTTATCCTGCCATGCAAACTCCACACAGAAGGCGATTCTCTGCTGGAGTGCCTTCTGCGTGGAATCTGCATGTCCTCCCCGTGGTCGAGTGGCGTTCGAAAGACATGCGTAAATGGGCGTGCCTTCATTGAAGGTTGGGCGTCAAGCTGGCACCTTGGCACCATAAAAATCTACTGCCAATCATTAGCAGACTGGAGTTCCGCTGTGGCGACCCCTAACCAGGAAAAGCCGAAAGAAGAACAGTAGGCACATTATGCTAATATTGATACTAAGATATGCTTTGGTTATACTAACAGAATGCTATGCATTTTGCAGCAAATACTGTTTGCAAGAAAAGAACCAAAAAAAGTTTTGATATTACCAGAAAATTTACAAACCTTTTGCTTTCTTAAAAATATTGATATCAGTTAAAACCAACAGGAAGTTATCGATGCATGCAGGTTGTGTTTGTTGTTTACAGGAAGGCAACTGTCCAAGGGTATGGCAAGGTGACTTTAAACTATGGGGATGTATATATTATCTTTCAGTTGTCCCTTGATGTTTTCTTGATTGATAGATTGCTTTGGAAGGGATTAAGACTGAGAAAAGCTATTATAAAGTAAAATAAAAAATAGAAATTAATAGATTCATGTTATAGACCACACCATTTGTATTTTAGATTTAATAATATAAGAAGTTATAGATTTCTCCTTGAATAGATGTTGCTTAACCTTGCTTTTATTTTTGAGTTTCTTTGCAAAGTGAGAAGCAGTAAAACAGAATTAACAGACAATTCCCTATAGCATTATTCTTTTTCCAGGAAACGGATTTTCTAAAAATATGAAGTACCTGAAAAACAACAGCCACATGAAAGAAGCACACTTATCCATTTAGTGTAGAGGCCGGAGGGAAGTACTGCATGCTTAAAATAAACATCTCTGAGATGTGCATCTCTGATAAATAATGGTGCAGTCTCAGAATGAACTCACTGTTTCCAAGTAAAACAGATTTTTACTGTGATTCAATGAAGACATTTCACTCATTTGTCACTGCACCACAGTTGGTGAATTGCCCTTTTGCCCATCCATTTATTTGTTTTTTTAGTGTGCTGCAATCAGAATGCCTGATTTATTAAAAGTTTCTATGTTGCGTCTGATTTTATATATTATAATGTACTTTAAAAGTCACTATGTTGTAATGTCATGTTTATTTATTAATTTTATTTGCAGCTACAAGTCTTATCCAGGTCCAATTTTCATTGAAACCCATTTTAGCAATCATGAGCAACACAACAATCTTGTTACTGGAAAACAACAGCCAGCCTCCAAGTGCTGGTATAAGGCAAAATTCCTTAACTCCGCCTGTCCTTCCAAGCATTGTTCTGTGTCCACAACTCACTGAAACAAATATAACTCTGTGGTTGTTGGACTTGCAGTATTTGCTGCTAAGAGGAAGGGAAGTATGCAACTGTTACTTTCCCATAGATTATTATCTGCAGTTCTCTGATTTTTAGCTTTTCAAACAATCCATTTCTTCAAAGAAATGTTCTCAGAGCAATCATTCTGTTCTCAACCATGAGCGTTGCTCTGGGTTAATTGCTATGTTAAAACAACAATGTAATTATTTGAAGGTGTGTCACATATATTTTGGGATTATATTATAACCGCAACCCTATCTGCTACATAGCCAGTACTTCTGTATAGGTTGATATTTTTTTAAAGTTGCCAACAATATTTGCAAAATGATAAATGGGAATATTTATAATTTTTCATGTGCACATATTTAGCTTAGAAAGACACACACATACTCATGACTCCATTCTCTCATATATACCAAGAGGCAAGTTAGTGTCACAATCAATGTGCCATCATGTCTTTAGAGCGTGTTGTGAAACTAGACATCCCAGCAAAAGACTACACTAACAAAGGAAGAAAATGCAAATGGCACACAAAATATACCTCAGCCAACAACTGAGTGATTGGCCCAAGTGCCATGAAGCTATGATGCTAAGTGTATCTAACTTTTGATTTCTGTCAAATTAACAAATTCAGTCTTACATTTTGACTTATTTGCTCATGACATCGTTTAGATATCTTACATTACTTTTTAAATAAAATCATTTTATTGATTACAATTCAATATTTTAACATCTTATACAAAAAAAGTAACTACATAAGAGAAAGAAACAGCTAACTATAATGCTTAAACTTCATATTAATATTATCCAATATTGACTGCCCCAAACACAAAATTATGCACTTCATAAATAATTTATCAAACCATAACAGAATAATTTCCTCATTATAAGAACTTGCAAAGTACTGCTGTCAAGAGATAAGATTTATACCGATGGGAACATGTATATAAAAAGACGCAGCAATATTCATTCAATTTATTAACATTCTAGTCATTTTGGAGTGCATTGCATGATTGATTACTGCAGCAATAAATGTATTTGGCTATGTATTTGTCAAATTCTTTCCAAATTCCTTCTAATGCTGAAAAATAATGGCAGACTTAATAGATTGCATATGCAGCAATCATTTTCTTTCTGTGCAGTCAAGGAAAATTTGAGGATAGAAGACCTAATAATAAAAAGCTTAGATCATGTATAGAAGGAATTAACTTCCTGATAACTATAGTAGCTGTACTGCAGTCTTTGAATGAAATACAAAACACAGAAGGGCATGACTAAAGCAAGTAGAAGTAATAATTCCACTTTTTATTTAGCACTGTTGTGAAATGCCAGACATTATTATTTTTTATGAGAAGTAAAGTGGGTAGATTAACATTGTAGCCCTTCCCTAGGATCAAGTTTGTGTTTCCAGTGATGTTTTCTAGAGGAGCCTGTCACCTTTACAGGTGGTGGAGGGGCAATAACTATCCAGTGCTTTGTAAAACATCGCAAGGAGATGCAGCTTACTGCCCAACTTACAATCATCACTGCCAAACATCTTCTCCAGTGTGTTTGGCAATCCTGTATTCCCTTACCTCATGCTTATTAATTATAAATATTGAAACCAGTCAATCTCACTGCCTTGGCATCTTTTCCTGAAGTTTTCAAGGGATAAAGGGCCATTGCCTCCAGCAGGGCATAAGTCTAGCCAATAAAGAAAGTCTGCCTTCATTCAACCTTCCCAGTAAATTGGTTTTCCCATTGCACACACCCTTATATTAGTCAAGATCCAGTCCCGTATACACTGAGAAATCCTACAAAGGTTGAGCCTTATCAACAAACAAAATATTTTGTTTTCTATGCCCCACCAGATTTGCTAGTTGGACTTGAATAAGACTAAACTTAGGGAAAGTCCATATCAGTCTAGGCCTGGATCTTGTATGTACTAAATGTACAAGGTTGGCAATTTGAGAGATTCTGAGCAGAACTAGCAAAATTAGTCCTCCATAGTTCTTTGAGGCCATCGGTTTCTTCCAAGACAGTCTGTGTTGCTTGTTGTCCCATGTAAGACACATCAAAATTTTCTGCAATCTGAAAAAGATTTTGTAATTTATTATTTAGAACCACTGCTACATCCAGCACCCACCTCTATCACATACACAGAGTGTATATAATCTCTGTTCTGTTCTAAATTACTTAACTGTTATTTTGTACTGTTATCTCAGTCCTTTAGTACAGTTCTAGACAGAGTGAATGTCTGCTTTGAATACTGTTGTTATTTGTTGATATATGTATTACTCTTGATAATTTTTCTTTGTCATTGTCCTGGGGATTTTTCCCCCTGGTCTCCACTGAAATGGGTCAATACATAGCTGGCCATCCTAATAATCAAATATAAATAAAACAATGAATATTTGTACTGTGTTCTTTGATGAGTGTGTATGAATATATTTTTCTGTCTCATACTTTTGCTTCCTGATTTTAGATTCACCGTTTCAAAATAGTTATGAAGTGCAGAGCTTGGGCATGATTTTTGTGTCTCAAAGATTAATAAAAAAGGACAACTTTGACTTTATTATTTTTGCCATCTTTTTTTTCTCCCATTCTATCATTCCAACAGTCTACCCAGTGCTCCACATCCCTTCCTGGGTCTGCCAGAATTCCAATCATCTCCCGGTCCAATACCCACAATTTTGCTGGGGACAGCAAGGAACCTAAGGGCATCCTGTGGGGTTGCACTGTCCAATATCCTTCCATTTTTTTCAGTTTTGGACTACACCTCATTTCTCTCTTTTCTTTTCTGCAACCCCTGTGGTATTGTCTAAGAGGTAGGCATATTATAGATACATATGGCCTATCACCCCCACCTCATAGGCTGCTCAGCTATGTCTCCATTAATTTTCTCTTCTTCAGGCCATGCCTCTAAATGAGCTGTGTCCACCCTCCACCAGAGATTGAATCAGGTGACAATCACAGGTCACCCCCCCCCCAGGAATTGTAACACTCATCTCTCCCTGCAGCTCTATCAGTCACTAAAACCACTAATCAAAACTGGGTTGACTGGGCTGTAGTCAGGGCTTTATCCCTATATGCAGCCAAAGTAGCTTACAACCTTGATTTCATATCTCCCAATAAAATTAGCATTCATTTTATTCTACCATGGAGAGATGATAACAATCATCATATTCATTGATTTTGTCACTGCTGTTTTCATTTGAATGTCAGTTCTAGTCAGATTTTTGGGGTCTTTTAATTAACTGAGATACTAGAGCAGATTAATGTGGCTATAATTTGCTGTTGAACTTTATCCTATAGTTCAGGGTTTAATTCTGTCAGGCTTCATTTCACTGTTGTGTGACTCTGAGCACGTCAATTAGAAAATTCTACTTGATCACAACAAAAAGAGATTTGATTGTAGTGGCATTACCTGATCAACAAACAAATAAAAAATACTTGGTATGTCATAAAAATGATATTAAAGCTTGTCATTAGGAAGACATGTATACTTTTCAGTTAAAGGACATGAAATAATGTCACTGCTTTGTTTGCAGATCTAAGGCTTTCCTTAAATAATTTCTATTTACTAAGTTGTTGTTTTCTTTCGGTGTTTCCCGATTAGGGGTCTCCACAGTGGAACTCTGGTCCCCTAATTATTGGCAGTTGATTTTTATGGTGCCAAGGTGCCAGCCTGATGCCCAACCTTCAACGAAGGTATGCCCATTCACGCATGTCTTTCGAACACCACTCTACCATGGGGAGGACATACAGACTCCACACAGAAGGTGCTCCAGCTGAGAATTGAATGGGAGAACCTCTTGCTGTGAGGCGACAATGCTACCACTGCACCACTGCGGAATAATGCACTAGATATAATCTGTGTGAATAAGAGCTAGTAATTCAAGACTGCAATGTAATGGCTTGTACTGATTTTGTGACTTATTCAGTCTGACTCTAGCTCTAGTTTGTTGACTTTGACATTCAGCACCTGAAGGGCTTCTTCTTGGTTTGTAGATTTCATGATGCCACCCATTGTTTTGGTCAGTGCTGTTGTTGACTTTGCATTGACATAAGAACATAAGACATTTAGAGCCTGAGTGTAAATCGTATCTGTCCATTATGTTTGTGATCCTGCTTTGATTCTGCCCATAAACATAGTTGCATAGTTGGAGTGACTATCTAACCTTTCAACATCAAACTGATCTGACCAATTATTTTAATTCAGTATTACATTAGCCTTCAAATAACCCATATGGTACACCCTAAAGAAGGTACAAGGGCTACTTACAAGAAAAAAAATCATACACTGAGATTCATAAACAAGGTCCGCAGCCTTTGGAATTGTGGACCAAAAAAGTATCTCACTATGCTTGGGCTCACTTCACTCCCCTACCCTACCCCCATTCCCACCCACCCGCACTTCAATTACATTTATAGCTAACCATTTCTGGACACACACCCTTTCCCCCTCCCCTCCTACTGCATTCCAACCTATCACATCCTCTTTCTCATTACACAACTCCTCCATCAACAATTACCTCACTCTATTACTCCACCCCCTCCTCCCTCCAAACTTATTTACCCAAACAACTGCTCCTCTGCTACTTCCACAGGTAATAGTACACATCCACCTCTACTTCTCTACTACTTCCTTAAGTAACATTACACCTTAAATGTTGTATTTACTCTGTTTATACTTTAAGCATAATGCACTATCTATTCTTATCTATACCACTCCTTTATATCCTCACAATATCTGCATCTATCCATAGTCCCCAACCCTACTTATACCCCAGTCCCACCCTTCCATTTTCTCAAGCCCTACAACCTAAACACTTCTTCCAAATGGCACCCTCCCTTTTCTCACATCACTTTACACGTCTCTTAAAACATAAACTCCTTCCTCCTCCTAACAACCTTCCAAAATTAAATCCTATGAACCTAACCCTCTTAAGTTTATTCATTCTACCACCTTACTCAACTTACTTCTTGCAGGTGATATACATCCAAATCCTGGTCATTTCACAACTCTTCTCCCACTGTCACACCCCAGCTTCCTCTTGTACCCACTTCTCCTCACTGTTACATACCACCTCATCTACCAAACACCTCAAACTCTTTGCACTCAATATTTGCAGTACCTTAAGCAAAGTCCCTAATTTATACTCCTGGATAGCCCTACACACTCCAGATATCCTCTGTATCTCCAAAACATGGCTAAAACCCCACATACCAATAAAGAAATCCTACTTCCTAGCTACAATCTTTTCCACCAAGACAGATCAATTAAAAAAGTTAGTGGGGTAGCTATCCTTTACTCAGAACATTTTTCAGTCCATCCCCTATGCTACTCCCCCCTCCCAGCTTTCATCCTGCCAAGATTCTCATAGTCAACTGTAACCTAAACAAGCATAAGAAAATAGCCATTGCTGTGATATATATACCTCCTGTCAAAATCACCAAATAGACCAGCAAGACAGAGCGGAGTTAAATATTCTTTTTATTTTTCGTACTAAAACAAACTAGTTTCGGCAAAAAATGCCTTCTTCAGTGTAGGACAGTACAATCAAGTTCCTTGTCATCATCCATTTAAATACAAACCATGAGCCAATAAGGCAGATAGGTTCATCAATATTAATGAGATGAGAAAACTTTTTTATAAAATCTTTGTAACACCACATACAAAGTGTAACACAACAGTAAAAAATATATGAAAATTAAGAACATAACAACCATTGATAAATGTGAATAAGTGAAATGAAATTTGAAATAGTGTAATGTAACATATATATGTGAAAACATATATATTTTTGACCATAATCAACTACTGCTGAACAAATATTAGTCCATACAAACAGTAATAATTTCACAAGTCTACAACCTATGTTACATTAATTCAGTTACCTAGACCCCCTATACTAAACTTAATACTGATTTAGCAAACCCATGTAGCCAGGTGTCAACAACAAGAATCAACCAAGGCAAAACAAAGATACATATATATCTTTTGCATACGCAAATATGAATGGATTCATTAGATCAAAATAGCCCAAACCCTACAACAAAGTAGGTCTGAAGGGTTACTATAATATGCACATAATCTACTATAAGTGATCATTTAGACCCGGATAAAACAAACCCCCCAGTGTTGTAATCCAATATTTTTCTTTTTGATCCAACAAACCATGCCAACCTTGTTTGTTAGTTCTATCTCCAGAAATACGATCGATGACCATGAAACTAAATTTAGCCTGTGGATGTTTGTGTGTATGCTGATATAGGGCACTAGTCTCCTTATGGTTCCTGACATCACTACGATGTTCATTCATTCTGTATCTCAATGCTCTGGAAGTTTGGCCCACATAAAATGCCCCACAATAACAGGAAGCCAGGTACACCACCCAATCGCTACTGCAATTACCAAAGATCTTTATGTTAAATATCCTACTGGTATTACGACTAGAGAATTCTTTGGATTTGGACATATAGGAACATGAGCCACAATGACCACAGGGAAACGAACCAAAAAGTTCATCACCATGTAGTGTGAGTTGTTTGTAAATAGTACCCCCACTTGCCATATGTTTAAAATGTGACAGGTAGGAGCCTAGGGTTTTTCCTCGCTTATATGAAAATTGACATCGTGGCCCCAAAATGGTTCGCAACCTATCATTAGCCAGTAAAATATTCCAATGTTTATTGATAATTTTCCTGACCATGTTGATGTTTCTCCCATAAGTTGTGATGAACCTGATCCCAGTACCAGAAGATGACTTATTTTTGTTTTTGTATTGTAACAATTCTTCCCTCTCTATACAATTTACTCTACTTTGGGCAAACGCAATATCATGTCGGTCATATCCTCTGTTGGTGAACCTCTGGCTAAGATCCCTGCTGGCTAGTTGGTATTCCTCTTCATTCGAACTGAGACGTTTAATACGAATGAATTGAGATATTGGAATACTTCTAATGGTATGACGGGGATGTAGACTCGAGGCATGTAACAAGGTGTTATATTGTGGGTACTTGCGGAAAACTTTAGTAGACAAGGTATGATCTGGGTTCCTGTAAACAGTGACATCCAAAAAATTGATAGTATTTTTATCATAAGTCACAGAAAATTCAAGTCCCCATACATTGTCATTAAGATATTCTACAAATTCCTGCAAGTAACCCACATCCGCATGCCACACTAGCCAACAGTCGTCCAGGTAACGTCTCCAGATGTCCATCTCAACCTGAAAGATGTTATGTGATGTATCATATATCATGTATTCCTCAACATAGGCCATGAAAAGGTCAGCATATATGGGAGCAAAAGATGCTCCCATAGCTGTTCCTTGTAACTGCCAATAACATTGGCCTTGGAAATACAAAACATTCTTGTTGAGAACATGTTCAGACATACAGATCAATAAGGTATTAAACCCAGGTGTGTACAGATTTGCCCTTTCTAACCAGTATTGGATAGATTGCAACCCAGCCCAATGTGGTATGCTCGTATATAATGATTTTATGTCTAAGGTGCATAAATACCTATCAGGTTCCAATTGAGTATCCCTGATTAGCTGCAAAAATTGGGTGGTGTCCTGCAATCTAGATCTTATAAGACCTAATAATGGCTTGAGATATTTTGTAAGGAAGGCCGATAAGGGTTCAGTCAAGGAGCCTATTCCAGAGACAATTGGTCTGCCAGGTGGTTTTGTTAAGGACTTGTGAATTTTAGGTAAAAGATACAATATTTGTTTAGAAGGTTCAGAAACCTTAAGTGAAGCCAAACACTTTTTATTGATAATGCCCTCCTCACAGGCTAGCTGCAGAAAATAATCAATTTCGTCCTTGAAAACAGACGTAGGGTCTAGGGACATGTGCATATAACACTTAGCATCAGACAATTGGGTCAACCCTTCCTGTATATAGTCAGCAGTGTTCCAAACCACCACTGCACCTCCCTTATCAGCAGGGACAATAACTATATCTTTGTTGTTACATAAATTGTCCAACGCTGTCCTGTCATCCGATGTTAGATTGCCTGCTAACATAATGTGTCCTAAATTCTCAAAATGAATATCCTTCAGAATGGTATCCATGAAAATGGAAACATGTTTATTCATGGGTGGTTGGAAGGAAGACTTACCAAAACTAAAGTCCTCTGAAGGTTTTGACTTGTCATCATCAAAAAACAATTTTAAATTCAAAATCCGGCAAAATGCCTGTAAGTCTTGTACAATATGATATTCCTGACTAAAGAAGGACGGAATATAATTAAGACCCTTATTCAAAAGAGCAATCTGTTCATTAGTTAAGAGAGCTTTAGACAAATTCAACACATTCTGATTAGACTCTGGCATGACCCCTATCTCAGGAGGTTGTCCAGTAATCCCTGGAAAGAAACCTGAGTGCTTGGCCTTTCTATGCTTTCTGCCCCCCCGGTGTCCCTTGCCCCCTCTAAAGGGGAAATTTTATTTGTTTTCTTCCTGTTAGGTGAAACCCTCTCACAGGACCCCTCACCATCCGTGAGAGAAGATTCCTCCCCAGAAGTACTACATGAGGTGTCACCCTTGTTCTTCAAAATTGAACGAGGTCTCTTTTTGGTGCGACTAGGCCCTGTCCTGACCTGATTGGTATCAACAAATCTGACTGATCTGCTGAAATCAAAAGGTTTGCCCCATTGGTAATCTGAGTAGTCCCGATGGAACTTCTTAATTTTTCGTTCCTTAATGGTTTTCTTATGTTCCATCAGATCATGGGAGAGTTTTTTAATATTGTCCTGATATTTCGTGGATGATTCAAACTTTTGAACATCCGAACATAAAGTTTTAATTTCTTGTATATTGGAATCTACTGTCCTTTCATAGTATTGTAACAAAATATTCACAAATGTCATAGATCCCATCTGCAGTGCCTCCTTCCAATCTTGGTTCAATTTATCATCTGGTCTCCCCACTAGAGGTTGAGTACGTATACGTAGTCCCCTGGGAGCCATGTTCTGTGTCGAATATGCTCTGAATAGCTTAAGATGCCAAATATTAGATCTGAGGGTTTTAAATGCTTTGGTGATTGAATGAAAAAACATATCACAATCAACCAAAGATGATTGAACCGAATTGACCGGATCATTGCTTGGCAGGTTATCAATGCCAAATACACCTATGTCCTGCCGATCAGCACATAATCCAGACAGAATACTATTGAGATCCATGCTGTGAATAATATTTGAAATGTACACCCAATAACAGGTTGGAACACAGGAAAACCACAATATAAATATTAACTCCCCAGAAGTCAATAAACAATACTCCAAAGGCCTAATCGCACCAATGAACACTAGAATTTATCCAAAACCAGTACAAAGATTACTGGGACCACCAGGGGAGCAGAAAGCATTAATCTACACAGGAAAACTTTGTTTCAGTGTTTAATATAAAGCTGTTGAATAATAATTATTATATATAAGACAAGAAAACCTCTCCAAAGGTTAAATATTGAATAATCCAACTAAATGATCAAAAAATCCTGTTTGGTATTCAAAAATACCCCACTCAATACTGAAACACACCTACTAGTATAGGTAACAACTAATATTAGTTGTTGAACTCAACCATATAAAACATCAGTAATATTGAATCACAGCAAAAATATTTGTAAAAATTAAACTATATTTTTATTGTGAATGGGGGACCGAGCAGGGATCCGCTTCACCAGAAGCAAATAACAATTACAATGTAATGAATTACAAATATTATTACTAGAAATACCACCAGGAAAACTATGTTTGGGTTTCTTGTAAACCACACCTAAATTATAAACTTTAATTGTAGTAACCTAGATTACTATATGTATGTATATCCAATGAAGATTACAATATATATGTATAGTGCTACAAGGTTCTAAATAGTTATACTTTGTTATATTGTATTAATGTATTAACAAGGTTAGTCTCCGATATCCTAGTATAATGTGTTTTACCAAAAACCAGCATATATAACCGAAAGAAAACAATAGCTCTTAATAATACATAAAAATATATATGTAGGTGTATCTGAAGGTCGCAGAACACAAAAGTTGGACCTGAATTGACACCAATATATGGTCAAACAAACATACACTTTATACCCCCAACAATATCGCTACCTAGTACCACTAAGTTTGAAACAGCATGTTCACCATCACACATAAGAACCAAAAGGCTCAATACACAGATAACATTTTGTTACATATATCAAAAGACTGAGTATAATAATCCTTGACTGAACCCTTATCGGCCTTCCTTACAAAATATCTCAAGCCATTATTAGGTCTTATAAGATCTAGATTGCAGGACACCACCCAATTTTTGCAGCTAATCAGGGATACTCAATTGGAACCTGATTGGTATTTATGCACCTTAGACGTAAAATCATTATATACGAGCATACCACATTGGGCTGGGTTGCAATCTATCCAATACTGGTTAGAAAGGGCAAATCTGTACACACCTGGGTTTAATACCTTATTGATCTGTATGTCTGAACATGTTCTCAACAAGAATGTTTTGTATTTCCAAGGCCAATGTTATTGGCAGTTACAAGGAACAGCTATGGGAGCATCTTTTGCTCCCATATATGCTGACCTTTTCATGGCCTATGTTGAGGAATACATGATATATGATACATCACATAACATCTTTCAGGTTGAGATGGACATCTGGAGACGTTACCTGGACGACTGTTGGCTAGTGTGGCGTGCGGATGTGGGTTACTTGCAGGAATTTGTAGAATATCTTAATGACAATGTATGGGGACTTGAATTTTCTGTGACTTATGATAAAAATACTATCAATTTTTGGATGTCACTGTTTACAGGAACCCAGATCATACCTTGTCTACTAAAGTTTTCCGCAAGTACCCACAATATAACACCTTGTTACATGCCTCGAGTCTACATCCCGTCATACCATTAGAAGTATTCCGATATCTCAATTCATTCAGATTAAACGTCTCAGTTCGAATGAAGAGGAATACCAACTAGCCAGCAGGGATCTTAGCCAGAGGTTCACCAACAGAGGATATGACCGACATGATATTGCGTTTGCCCAAAGTAGAGTAAATTGTATAGAGAGGGAAGAATTGTTACAATACAAAAACAAAAATAAGTCATCTTCTGGTACTGGGATCAGGTTCATCACAACTTATGGGAGAAACATCAACATGGTCAGGAACATTATCAATAAACATTGGAATATTTTACTGGCTAATGATAGGTTGCGAACCATTTTGGGGCCACGATGTCAATTTTCATATAAGCGAGGAAAAACCCTAGGTTCCTACCTGTCACATTTTAAACATATGGCAAGTGGGGGTACTATTTACAAACAACTCACACTACATGGTGATGAACTTTTTGGTTCGTTTCCCTGTGGTCATTGTGGCTCATGTTCCTATATGTCCAAATCCAAAGAATTCTCTAGTCGTAATACCAGTAGGATATTTAACATAAAGATCTTTGGTAATTGCAGTAGCGATTGGGTGGTGTACCTGGCTTCTTGTTATTGTGGGGCATTTTATGTGGGCCAAACTTCCAGAGCATTGAGATACAGAATGAATGAACATCGTAGTGATGTCAGGAACCATAAGGAGACTAGTGCCCTATATCAGCATACACACAAACATCCACAGGCTAAATTTAGTTTCATGGTCATCGATCGTATTTCTGGAGATAGAACTAACAAACAAGGTTGGCATGGTTTGTTGGATCAAAAAGAAAAATATTGGATTACAACCCTGGGGGGTTTGTTTTATCCGGGTCTAAATGATCACTTATAGTAGATTATGTGCATATTATAGTAACCCTTCAGACCTACTTTGTTGTAGGGTTTGGGCTATTTTGATCTAATGAATCCATTCATATTTGCGTATGCAAAAGATATATATGTATCTTTGTTTTGCCTTGGTTGATTCTTGTTGTTGACACCTGGCTACATGGGTTTGCTGAATCAGTATTAAGTTTAGTATAGGGGGTCTAGGTAACTGAATTAATGTAACATAGGTTGTAGACTTGTGAAATTATTACTGTTTGTATGGACTAATATTTGTTCAGCAGTAGTTGATTATGGTCAAAAATATATATGTTTTCACATATATATGTTACATTACACTATTTCAAATTTCATTTCACTTATTCACATTTATCAATGGTTGTTATGTTCTTAATTTTCATATATTTTTTACTGTTGTGTTACACTTTGTATGTGGTGTTACAAAGATTTTATAAAAAAGTTTTCTCATCTCATTAATATTGATGAACCTATCTGCCTTATTGGCTCATGGTTTGTATTTAAATGGATGATGACAAGGAACTTGATTGTACTGTCCTACACTGAAGAAGGCATTTTTTGCCGAAACTAGTTTGTTTTAGTACGAAAAATAAAAAGAATATTTAACTCCGCTCTGCCTTGCTGGTCTATTTGGTGATTTTGATACTTGGTTTGGACCGTGCATTCCCCCTTGCATAGGATTTGGTATGTTATATATACCTCCTGGCCATAATATCCCAATACTCAAACACTTCCTTGCCTGGATCTCTCAAACCATCTCCTATGAAACAATTATTCTAGGGGATGTTAACATCGACCAGAATACTCTGACATCTAACTTCCCCAGTGCCGCCATTGAACTATATGGGTTCTCTCAACTCATCACCTCCCCCACTCACTCTAATCATCAATCTATTACTAGCTCCACTCTTAACTGGATACTTACCCCTACCACTGTTATAATGCCATCATTCTCCCTGACAGTCTAAGTGATCATTACCCAACCTCCATTCAATGTCTCCTGTCTCAACCTCCTAAACCTCACAAATATAAGGACTGTCAAAATCTATCTAATTTTAACCCTGATCTATTTTAACCAAATACTCTCATCTATAAGTTGGCCTTTTCTATTCAACCTCCCACTCAAATACGCTGTCCTTAAATTCAGTAACATCTTCCTTAACACCTTCAACTCTCTGGCCCCTATCAGAAAGATTCGGGTTACAACCAATTATGCTCCCTGGATAAGCAAAGAAACTCTCTCCATCATGCAAAAGAGAGACAATGCATGGAAAATCTGGAGTAAACTCAAAACCCCCTCTCATCTCCAAAACTATAAGGAACTACAAAACTCTGCAAAAAAAAGTGTCACCCTTGACAAAAAATCCTTTTATCTTGACCCAAAAAAAGTCCCCACTCAAACCCCAAAAAATTCTTGAGTATTATCAACAAACTCTTACACCCAGGGAACTCAGCCCCTCCTAGCCCATCCCCTAACAGCTCTCCACTAGAAACTGCCACTCTTCTGAACTCCTTCTTCATTAACTCTATACAAAACCTAATTAAACCTAACACAGATACCTGCTTTGATGTTCCTCACCCCCCCACAAAACTCTTTTCTCTATCAAGCCTGTCCTATTTCCATCATCAGATCTTTGCTCTACAAAGTAAAAACGTGCTCCTCCTATGTTGATGAGCTACCTCCTCTATACCTTAAACTTGCTGCCCCTTCTACCGGCTATCCAGTCTCCATACTTATTGATAGGTCATTTCAGGAAAATTCTATCCCTAATATCTGGAAAATGTCCTATATTATACCCTTACATAAAGGAGGTAACTCCACTGACCCTTTCAGATTCAGGCATATCGCTATTCTATCCCCTGTTTAGAAAGATTCTGGAAAAGTGCGTACACAAGTAGTTCATCTCATATCTCATTCAGGAGAATCTCTTTACCCCAACACAACATGATTTCTACCCACATCATAGCACAGCTACAGCATTACAATCATTCACTCAGTCTATTGCTACATCTCTTAATAATAACAGACTAGTATCATGCCTCTTCCTTGACATCTCTAAAGCTTTTGACACTGTGTCTCACAACCTTCTCCTCTCCAAGCTTTCCTCCTTCAATCTCTCTACTTCTCCTCTATCCTGGTTCTCTTCATACCTATCAGATAGAGCTCAGTCAGTCAAATGGCTCTCTGCAACCTCATCTTTCCTCCCTGTCCAAACTGGTGTGGCCCAAGGCTCCATCTTGGGCCCACTACTATTTAACATCTTTACTAACAATATCTACCAATCCTGCCTCCTCTCCACACTTATATAATATGCCAATGACTCCGCCCTCATCACTATCACTGACAGTATACCCCACATAAACTGTCTCACTCAGGACACCCACCAGTCAGTTGAAAGATGGCTCACAACTAATCAACTCCTACTTAACCCCAATAAAATAAAACTTATACTCTTTCTCACCAAATCCCTCCAACACCTCAAAGCCTCCTTCTTGGTCTCTTCTCTAAACAACACTACTATTAAGGTCGAATCTTACACTAAACCTCTCTGAGTTTTTATAGATGACAAACTTAAACTTGACATCCACATTAATAACTGCATCAAGAAGATGCACCAAAAACTAGGACTGCTCTACAGAAATAAAAAATTCTTAACACAAGAATCTTAATTGTCCCTAGCTGAAGCCTCACTACTGCCTATCCTACTCATCCTCACCCCTATCTTCACTAACCTTCAAAAAAAGTTGTCAACCAAACTCGAGCTTACCTACAACAAAACTGCTAGATTCACCACAAACCTCCCCTATCGCTCACATCACAAAACATTACAAAAACTCCACTGGTTAGAACTCCATAATCAGCTTCTTCTGCCTCAGCTCCTTCTGACTCATACTATTCTCCATCATCCCACAGCCTGTCCATCTCTAGCAACCCTCATCTTTCCATATATCATTAACCGGGAACTTCATATCTCTGACCAACACCTCCTTCAAATCACAAAACCAAATAAATTTATAGGAAAATGCTATATAGCCACTCAGTTAGATCCTCTTGTAACCAACTTCCTCTCCATATCAGAACCATCCACAACCCTTGCAACTTCAAACTTGCTATAAAGGAACATCTGCTTAACTCCTGGAACTACCCTTGTAAGAATCCTACTTGAACTCTGCCCACTCTGCCTTATCCCCCCTCCTTTCTGCCACTATATCTTTACAGATACCCACTTCTACCTGTATTCTAGGTTTTCCTGCACTTTGACTGTTTCCTTCCAAAACACTCCTATCTTCACTTTTTACCTCTACCTCCTATCTCTCCCTCCTCATACACTCTGTACCCCTCCATTTTCTTTTCCCTAGTACCTGGACCCCTCTTTCCTGGTAACTACATGCCTCACTACACTTACACTTAGGTTAGCAAATTACCCATCCTAATGATTATTCTCATGTTGAATCTGTGTGTGTATGGCTCATAACAGCTTATATCTATGTTTAAAATTTCTTTCTCTTCATACATTGTATAAAATTAATCTATTTTTCTGTATGATTGTTTGATTAAATACTTAATTTGATTGTATAAAAAAACATTGCTGTAATGGAGCGTTTCTCCTTGTGTCTTTGCCGAAAAAGGGCATCTGCCCAGCCAGACCAACCCAGTTAACAAATGACAAATAAATAAATAACTCTAGCAATGCATACCTGAAACCTTCCAGCACATATGAAGATAAGGTCAGCTGGCACATTTTGCAATTCATATATCTTAAAGCAACATAGTACCAGTTGGTCATATGTAGAACATTTATAAAATCAGAACTATATACTACCATATTTTTTAAGGGAACTTTCCACCTGGCTCTATGGCACAAAGAGATACAGAGCTGAAGGTGACCTAGGTGATCTAAGTGACCAGGCTTCAATTAGCAGCCCCAGCACTGGAGAAATTGGCCAGGTAGTGGGGGGATGAAGAACTGAGGCCTTCTCACCTCTGCTGGGGGTGCGGAGGGTTATGTATTCTCTTGGTCGGGGCACCCTTGGCTATACAATTTCCCAGTGGAGACTGGAGAGACCACTACTCATGCTTCGAAGGGAAAGGCAGGTCTGTTTGAAGGGATTACCCTTTTCAGAAGTCGGGGAATTTCCTTTATGGTCAGCCCACTGCATGTTCCTATTTTGGGCTTCACTACATTTGTAGAGGGAATAGGCTACAAAAACTAGCAATATAATCTCAAACAACCGCCAATAGCTGTCTGAATGATGGCATCCGCCCCAGTCAACCTTCATCCACATGGTGAAGAATAAATGGTCGCATTGGCTGAAAGAGGGCTGATGACTATCAGACAACAATGGTGAAAAAAAGAAAAAAGGAAAATCCAGTTTTCCTCATAAAACTTATACATTGCTCAGCACTGCATAACTGAGCTCCAACATCAGTTAAACATGGAAAGAAAACATCTCAAAATACACTATGGTGTGGAATGAAAATGTTAACTGTGCAGGTATACCTCAAGTTTGCAGTGTAACCTCCCTAAAACTAATACTGCCTTCAGACTATATTCCATAATTTTTATACTACTCATAAAAAGTAACATTGTACTCAGCCCATGCCCAACAACTACCTTTCCTCGGCAGCAGAATCCGTTTCTCCCTACACTGGCCACTGACCCCCTCAATGCACACAGCATCAGAAATAAGCTAGGCAACATAAGTGCTTTCATCCCCCAGCACAGTCCTAGAAGTCTAACAATCACAGAATCCTAGGTCAAACAGGACTCTCCCAACTTTCAATACTTTCTAACCATCTACAAATTTCTCAATGATGTCAGACCAGGTAAACAATCTGGTGGAGAACCTCTAATGATGTACAATTATGCCCACCTTTGAAAAGAAAACTCCCTCTCAGGTAACATGCTTATTTCTTAATATGTAGTCAAGAAAATGAAATTGTCTTGAGTAGGCTCCATTTAGAACAGCCAAAGTGTTTGCCAGACTGGGTCCTGCACTATAGAATACTCTCCCTCCTGAGATAAAGCCAAAAGTCTCTCCAAAAGTTTAAGCCCTTTCAGAACATCCCCACAGTGAAATTAAATGTACATTCTATAGGGATAATGGTTAGTATCATCACAATGTACAGATTAATTAAAATCTATCAGAAATGTAACTTGTATTGTTAACTGATGCACTGAATGAAGTATAAAAAATATTCTAATACAACGTATACGTGATACTGTAACAGAAGTCCTGAACTGATGGCCAACATTGCTTTTCTGAAACATAATATATCCATCATATAAAGTTCAAGTCATACAAGCACCGATACATTATTTATAACTTACTCTGTACACTTTTGATTATATGATTTCCCATACTGCTCTTATCTCAGTTTATGTTATTTTGATGTCAATTTATCTTAGTGTAATTTGCTTTTCAGCATGTCACTGTTAATTGCACTCAAGTTTTCGAATGTCAATGTGATCTATGCTCTTGTAGCCAACTGTACTCATTCAACATTTACAAATGAAGCAAGGGTTGGGAGGGTGGCCTAATGGTTAAGGTCTTTGCCTTACAAACACAAGGTGCAGGGTTTGAGTCTCACAAGGGATAATTGGCTAAGCTTAAAATGGCTTGCAAGGGCAGTTAGCTTAGTACTAGTCTATGAACCTCTATGAACCTAAGTGTCTCTGTGTAATTGTCAAGTTTAAATTCTCTGCACTCTTGCCTTATGAGCCTGGGGCATGACAGGAGTTTTGGTCCATCTAATTAAAAAACAGCAAATAAAGAAAGAAAGAAAAGCTTGACCCACTTTAGAAACTAACATAAATATTGTATATCATACTCTGCTTCCTTTCAATAATGAGCAAATGCAGTTTTCTAATTTATTAATCTGGGCTACTTATTCTTAGCATTCTTCTGTCATACAAAATGCCTGACCTTCTGTCAAGTTGGCTGTAGCCCCTCTGATTTTAGCTTTGACCTCCTTATTCAGACTTCTTTTCCCCCTCAACCATAACTCCCAAATACTGGAAGCTGTTTAACTGTTCCACTATTTTCCCTCCTATCTCAATTCTCAGCTTCATCTGATTTCCCCATTTGCTGTCTTATCTGTACTCAGTTTCATCTCATGTGGCTTCAGTTTTGCATTTCATTCCATCCCTCTGTCCTTTGCTGAAGTTCTTGCTAAGACTCCGTCTGGAATGCCACATCATCTGTATATAGTAACTTTGCTGATCTGTCCTCTCCGACCTGTTTGATAATGTAGTCCATCACCAGTATGTACAGGAGTAGGGTCAGAGCTGATCCTTGATGTACAACCAACCACTTCCACTTGGAACCCATCCTTGAGACTAAACACCATTTGTACTTGAGTCATTGGGCTTTCTACATAGCCTGCATGAATTCTACCAGCATTTCTGTGACTTTGAACCACCCCAGGACTGCCCATATCAGCTTTCTTGGGACTTTGAACCACCTCAGAACTGCTGAAATCAGGTTTCTTGGGACTTTGTCATATACTTTCTGTAAGTCCAGGAATGTCCATTTGGACTCTTTCCTCATCCCCAGCTTCTTCTTAACTATCTGTGTCATTACAAACATTGGGCCGGTTGTGCTGTATCCTAATCTGATTCAGAACTGCTCATCTCTCATCTTACTTTCCACTGCTCTGCATATACATTTATTATTCACTCTATCCAGAACTTTCATGCAGTATGACAGAAGTCTGATACCTCTGTACTGCCCACCATTTTGAATGTCCCATTTGTTCTTGAACACAAGCAATAGTATACTTATTCTCCAGTTATCTAGGATACACCTTTCTCTCCATACTGTTATGAGTATCTTCAGGTGTCATTTCTCCTGTATCTCACCCAACATCTTTATCATATCTGCTGCAACTACATCTGAGCCTGCTGCTTTCCCTGACTTCATTTTCTATAATGCTGTTATTACTTCTTCTAGGGTTGGCTCCTCCTCTTCTTTTATTGTAGGCTATGTCTGGGGCAGCACAGTATATGTTGGGTTTTCTTCATTCAGGAGCTACTGGAAGTTGTCCTTCCATCTGCCTTTGATGTCCTGTGTACTGGTGAGCAAGTTATTGCTGGAATCTCTTATGAAGAGTGTCTAACTTTCTTCTTTATCTTACTGTCTTTACCATACAACCTGATAGGGTTTCTTTGTTCCATCTACTGAATCACTCTCCAGAAGCTAGTAGAGTGCCTGTGATGCCTTGTTTTTTTACTATTGCAACTGCTTTCTTAGCCTCTTTGTTAGCCAACCAGTATTCCTTCTTATCCTGGTCCATCATATCTATCTCCCACTTTTTCTTGCACTCCTTCTTCCTTTTGATGACTTTCTGGACTTCTGCATTCCACCACCAACTTTCCTTGGGTATCTTGCATCAATACCTTGTTTGGATGCACATCTGTTCTATAGTCCTCACACATGCTGTTTTGAGGTGCTGCCATTCTTCTTCAGCTCCATCTATATCCTCTTCTTCCTCATGTGCTAGAACCCTAAGCAATTCATTGAATTCTATTGTTATTTTTCTCTAGCCAACTTCCATGTCTTCAGCCTAGTCTTACAGCCTCCTCTGACCTTGCTTTTGCAAACAGTGGCATATGCTGTGGACCAACTGCTTCCCTTTGGATGACTTTGCAGTCAGTGATTCTACCCCAAATGCCCTTTCCTTATTAAGAGAAAGTCCACCTGAGTATCATGCTGGTCACTCTTGTATGTGATCTTGTGACTGACTCTCTTACTTAACCATGTGTTGTCTCCCATCAAGCCACTTGTTAAACACAAGTTTAGAATGGCTTTTCCTCCTTTATTCCTGTTGCCCACCCATGTGGACCCAGGCAGTCCTCATATTCTGCTTTTTTCTTTCTTGATATCCAGATTCAGGTCACCCATTATCAACACCAATTCATGTTGTCCTGTTATCTAGTAGGTCTTGCAACTGCTATCTGAATGTAGTCTTTTTCTCACTATCACACCCCTGCTGTGGGATATAGATTGAGATTATGAATATGCCCTATCCTTACACTGGTGTCTGATTGCCTTGAGCCAGTCACTAATTCTGATGACAGCCCTCACTGTCTTCTGAATACTCTCCCTCACTACAATTGCTATATCATTTCTAGTCTGTCCTCCTCCTGAGTAGTAGACTCTGAATGCCAAGCCAAGTGGCTTTGCTCTACTGCCCTTCCATCTTGTCTCCTGAACACATAGGATGTCCAGCCTCCTCTTTACCATCTTGTCATCTTTTTCCAAGCTGCATCCTGTCAGTGAAACCACATTGAGTATAGAAATTCTTAGCTCATGTTTGACAGGCTAATTCATTTTACATCCAGCTTTCGCTCAGCAGAGCTATCCCAGATAACCCAAGCTGAGCAAATGGACATGAGCCAGCAAGTAGCTTATTGACCCAGGGCTGCTGGGCTTTATGGTAGGCACACATTGGCCAATAGGAGCACATACACCCCTTCCACCATTAGTATGGATCCCTCGTTTAGGCTAGAATAGGCAGGGTGCTCAACCCATTGATCACCAGCAAATACCCATGTCCATTTTTGGTGGCACCAGTCAACAAAACCAATTTTTACACCATCAAGTGGCTAGCCCTAACACACTGTGCAGTTTGTGATCTGTATTCCCATAGCTAGACAGAAATACCTTACCTGCTTGGAAACATGCAGAAGGAGTTCAACAATATATCTATGCATCTTATCAAGGTACAGGGAAGGAAGGAACTTAAGAGCTCTGGTCATAACAGGAATCCTGGTGGCAGAGAGATGGCTGATAATAACCCTATTGTTGTATAACATGATGGAAGCATCAGTGTGCCCTGCATCTAGGGTTTGCCACTTGTAAGCACTAAACATTATGCAGGATAGATGAACTAGTGCCCCTTCCACTGTCAGTCTGCTATCAATAGGTTTCATAATGGTAGAGTGGTAATTGCCTCATGCTCACTGATAACACACACCTGATCAACACAGTAAATTCTATCTGTAAAACATATAAATACCAAACAATTTTAGAAGCATCACTCTCCAAGTTTACAGATAACAGTGGGGATCACATTGTCACTTCCCCCCCAAACAAATGCAACATTCTCAAACAGATAACACAAAAATGTCATATGATAATGCTGTTAAAAAGTCTTTACCCAAACCTCAGAGCTATTAACAATAGGTATCAGCATAACACCCTTAGTTTATCTACTTCACACATTCTTACATCAACAAGTCATCAACAAACCAAGCATCTGCAAATCTAGTACTCATAAACTAAAATCTGGTGTATTGGAGGCGTGCTTGCTTTTTCATTTGAGGGCTTTCAATAAAAGAAAAAAAAAGTTTTGTAAGATGTGATATAGGCTCAAATGGATACAATAAGAAACAACTATATAAAAGTTCAATCTGCCAAACGGTGTATGCATGTAACACAACGCTGGAATTAGACAAAAAAGGTGTTAAACATAAAAGGTGTGAATAATAACTTTTTAGTATAATGATGTTTTCTGTAATATATTTAAATGCCAATGATCTCACAGATATATACAAAAATGAAAGAATAGTGAACTATATTAAAAATAAAAATATAGAGTGCGAATAGTTATGTTAAAGAAGACACACTTGGAAAGAACTGAACATGTTAATTTGATAAAGAAAGGTTTTCAGGATGGTTATTCAGAAGAATATCTGGGGCAAAGGAAAAAAAGAGTACTCATATTAATTTGAAGAGGAGCTCCAATAGTGATAGAAGAGGATAAAAAAATAATACTGGCAGATTTGTAGTACTAAGGGGCTAATGGCAAGGGAGGAGGATTATACTGGTATGTATTTGTATTCCACCTAAAACTGTTATAATGGAGCTTAAGAAAATTCTGGGAGAAATAATCAGTTTTTAGCAAGGAATATTACTTGTAGGTGGGGACTGAAATTTGATTTGCAGTAGTGAAGATGGGTCTGGGGGGCTGAAACCGGAAAGTACAACAAAGAAAGGTAGATTTTTGAATAAATTTATAAAAATATTTGTCATGGAAGATGTGAATACAGTAATAGAAATTTGGAGTGAATTTACATATTATTCCCCAAGGTATAAAACTGGGTTAGGCTTGCTAGAATTTACATTTCACAGGAACATGTGATTTTAATTGAAGGTCTCGATATGCACCCAATAATTATTTCAGATTGTGCCCCATTGCAGCACCAATAATAACTAAAATAAAAACATAGGGTAATGAAATAAAAATGAGACACTGGCACTTTCCTATCTATCTATTGAAAAGAGAGGGAATGGGTAGTGGAGATTATTCAGGATTTATTCCAGAGGATAGAAATTACTTTTGAAAATATAGCTAGGGAGTGATATAAAATTAAGGTGGAGTTTAAAAATAGAGTGGAAATAAAAGAAAGTGAGCTATGGTTAAGAAATAACAAGAATTATTTAGAGGCACTGACAAATGTTAAAGTATTGCAGAATAGGGGGAATCTCACAGAACAAGAAGAGGAACAACTGCAAAAAGTTAAGCAGAAAATAAGGGATTATCTCAGTAATATGCACAATTTTAGAAAGATTGCTGTTAGGCAACTGTTTTTTAATAATAACACTAGAGCACAACGACTCAGGCAACAGAAAGTAGAAAGGGCTGTTGCCAAGCTTAGGGAGCCTATAACAAAGAAGATAACAAGAGATCTTGCAGAAGTATTGGAAATATTTCAGAAATTTCATGAAAGTTCGTATAATTTAGAGAAATATGGAAATCAAGAAAAGATACAAATGGAAATGTTTATGGAAGAATGAAATATGCCACTGTGACAAGTAGATGAGGCTCAATTACTAATTGTTAGGATAGGAGGAGATGAGATAAAAAATTATGATGTATAACCATTCTACAGGAAAATCCCCAGGAATAGATGGTATTCCTGTAGATGTTTGAAAGGTAGGGGGCAAAAACTGATAAAGATCTGGAAGAGTTTAACAGAATTTTAAGAGGAGGAGAAGTACCAACATCCTGGAAGAAAGCAGTGGCAGCTGTAATACCTAAAGTGGATAAATATCCATCAGACCCAGCTTCATACAGAACCATTCCAATACTAAACCATGATTATAAAGTGTTCATGTTTGCAATGGCTAAAAGAATGGAAAAAGTAATGCAAAAATTGATAGATATGGATTAATGTGGTTTTGTGAAGGGGAGACAAACAGTAACAGAACATCGATGATCCACAGGAAAGCAGAATGGAAGAAAATGTCATTATTGTTGGTGGGTCTTGATGCAGAGAAAGCATTTGACAGAGTAAGCTGGGAGTTTATGAGCAGGGCAATGGAAGCATTTGCATTTCCTGAAACAAAATTATAAGGTTGATTAGGAAGATATGTGAGGGATTGGAGGTGAAATTTAAAGTGAGTGGGGTCCTCTCAGATAATTTCTGCTTGAGTAGAAGAACCAGGCAGGGGTGTCCTCCTTCTCCTTTGTTATTTGCATTATGTTTAGAACCATTGACAAAGAAACTAAGGGACCACAAAATTTAAGGATATAATTGGTATGGTAGTCAATAAAATCTGGTTCTATTTGCAGATGATATAATTTTATACCTGACAAAACCAGAAAGAGACATTACAGTGTTGTGGAACATTTTAAGATGGTTTCAAATCTTTTTGGGATACAAAATTAATGAAGCTAAAACAAACACAATAGTGGTAAATTATGTAACTACACACAAATTGGTTCAGCGATAGCCTTATTTATTGGGACATGATAAAATGAAGTATTTAGGAGTATGGATTAAAAATTATTTTGTTATGGCAACTAAGGATATGTGGGAAGAGACTAAATAAAAGATAATACAAACAACTGAGAAAATAGAAGCTTTGTTATATGGATATGGATAGCAAGATACAAGCAATTAAAATATTTTAGTCTCATTAGTCTTATACATGCATCAGGCATATTTTTATTAATCAGAGAAGAAGTTGTGGATAGCAATTAATAAAGTGCTGAAGGAGTTTATCTGAGTGGGGAAGATGGCAGGATTCAAGTGAGATAAGCTGATTCTTCCAGAAGAACTGGTCAGATTGGTATTACCTGAATTGAAGGTGTATTTCAGAGCTACACAGCGAAGGCTCCTATACATAGCACAAGCAGAAAACTATAATTCAAAATGGAAAGGGATGATGATGAAACAGGGGGGCAGCTCAAGAAACAAGCAGAAACTGTGATTTTGGATGCAGGCCTTTAAGGAGAATAACAATAATCATGCAGAATATTATATTTCTAAAGTAGCAGAAAGTATCTTAAGAACTAAGCCAACACAGGAATGGAGAAAGGTGATAGGGATGACTGCAATTAAGGATATAGACAATAGGCAAGAAGGGGCTGGAATTTATTGGAGAAAACTGGCAAAGGTACCAAGGTATTGGGAACAAATCATTAGAGAGGGAAAATGATAGAATGGGAAGATGCCAATAATTTATGTGGACTGCAGGTCAGAGATTACCTTCCCTATCAAGAATTGATATCAGAGTATAGGTAAAGAAACAAGGGGTCCTAAATGAAAGACCAGCACTGGTAGAGTTTTTAGTAGAATCTAGAACAGAAGCTGCCATTAAAAATAAATAATTAGAACATCATATAAAATATTGCATGATAACTATAAGAATCAATCAGAGGAGATTAGAAAGGATTGAGAAGAGAGATTGAATAAGAAATTCACAAAGAAATAATGGGAGGATATATGTATGTCTCCCAAATATGCAACAAAAACCTAGAAGATTTAGGATTTTTGTTTGGAAATGTTTACATAGATATTTTTATACCCCAAGTAGACTCCAGAGAATTTTTTATAGGTAGACAGCAAATGCTGGAGGTGTGAAGGGGAAGAAAGAGGTAATTGGGAACATATTTTCTAGGAGTGCAGTGAGATGGTGGACTTTAAGTATTCCCTCCGGGATGCACTGTTGGATATGCTTGGTGTGACAAGGGAGATGATTTTCTGATACAGAATCGGAATTGCCTAGACATGGTAAGGCCTTGCTGTGTCTAATTATGGTGGCTGCCATAAGAAAGTAATTACTAGAAAATGGAAATCAAAATCTAAACCAACTTTACTATGAAGCAGTGAATATAGTAACAGAGATAAAACAACTGGAATTGAGATC
The DNA here is from genome assembly GCF_019279795.1 of Protopterus annectens. Taxonomy (NCBI): domain Eukaryota; kingdom Metazoa; phylum Chordata; order Ceratodontiformes; family Protopteridae; genus Protopterus; species Protopterus annectens. The sequence continues at coordinate 1,720,832,888 of NC_056731.1, read as the reverse complement.
ATTAGAAGGAGCAAATTACATAGAAAAAATGGAAATTCTGGGAACAATACATACAGGGGAGAAATGAAGTGAAATTTAAAAGAAGGCAGGACTTAAATGAGCTATGTAATGTTTGAATATGATTGGGTAGATTATAAGTGATGTATAATGTTTGCAACTGGGTGCATATCAGTATAGTTTGTGATGTAAAATGCTTGCAACTACCATTATGTTGGTGTGGTTTGTTTAAATGTATGATAGTCTATGTCATAAGTGATGGTTTTATAAAGATGTTTCTTGTTTATAAAAAGAACAAAAATTGATTAATTTATATATTAGATTATATGATATATAGCAATACATCTGAAGTTTAATGTTTATAAACATGAACTTGTTAATGCAGTTTGATTACATTCATATAAATGTAAATTTGCCTGTGTCACAAGTGATAATTCAATAAACGTGTTATAATAACTAGCATCTACTAAGAGTGTTTTAGTGATTTGCAACTGCATTGTTAGGTATACAGATTCCACACTCACTGAGCTAGACAAGGCCAGGGTTACTGCTAGCTGCTTTCAAGATCCAGAATTGATGACATTTCAAAGGCCCTTAAGATCCTGTCCCAAGTCAAATTTACCTAATGTGAGGGTAAAGGATGTGGCGGGCAAAACCCTGAGGTCGATCCAGAAAAAAATGCTGGAATGTGCTATACAAGTGTCAGATAAGGGTAACCTAGTTCGGAATGGAATCCTCCCTTCACATATAATCATTTATAAATATAAGGAAGATAATTAGTTTTAACAACTGGCTAAACAGCTGGTGTCATTCAAGAGGATCCAGTATGTTTCAGCCTGGGATGGGATAGTAAACGGCCTATCTTGCTTTGCATAGAATGACCTGCATCTCTCATTCAATGGTTTCTACTTGTTGGCTAAAGCCTTTGCTTTACCAATACTGTCTGTTTTAGACTGAATTCATCTAATGAACAAAGCAAATTAGGAAATACATCAAATAACAAAGTGGACAACATTACCATGGCTCTTTACAATGCCAGGAGTCTTAGCAACCAATTTCCTGATCTCATGGCACTTCTGTATCTGGAATATGTCCATGTACATGTAGTTACTGAGCTGCAGTTTAAATGTATGAAAAGCCCTTTCCCTGTGCCTGAGGTTTGTTCCTGCTATGTCTTTAGCCAGTTGGAAGCTAAGGTGGAGTCTATGTGTTTGTCAGGGACTGCATTCCTTCAAGACTTGTATCCTTATATCCAAAGACATCAATACGGAGCTCTTATAACTTCAGCTTACTTTGGGCAAGGCAAACTTCCAAATTATAGCCTGCTACAGTAACTCCTCAGTGGCTTCAAATGATCATAACATGATTATTGGCATTCTTAGAAAACATCTCTCTAAGATCTAAGAAACAACTCATTAATCCTTGGTGACTTAAATTTCCCCCTTAGAAGATTACAGTGTCCACACTTTATGGATTTGCTCAAAGATTTTTGGAACTGGGTAAGCAAAATCTCCCTTGATAAAAGTGTCCACAAACTCATCAGAGGTAGGAACATTCTTGATTATAGTCCTTATTAATACATCCCGTACCTGTTCCAAACCCGTACTTTGCTCATCAGTTGTCAGACCACCAACTTGTGAAATTTGTTCTCAGAACTTAAAGCCCCGAACAGAGTATGCAACAGCACTTTTTCAAAGATACAGAAAGGTGAATCTTTTACAATTACATGAAAAATCTCTAAATTTACCAAAGCCATTACCACAGCTAACCATGGATCCGCCGTTAATTACCCTATGGACGTTTATACCCATTTGGACAAATCCACCAATCTATCATTCCTAGCTAAAACAAAATACATTGGGAAATTTAAAAATACCCCCCCCCCCAAGTGATCAGTCAACATAAACAGTGTTTAGAACAAGAAAAAGAAACTAATTGAAACACCAAGTAGGGCCATAGCACTTCAGTTTGAAGACATTATAAAAAATTCACCAAGAAACTGAAGGACAGTATGAGGTCCAGTAAACCATCCCAATAAGTGATGTTAATATCTGTAGCAAAGGATAATTACGTCTGCAGTTTTTTTTTTCTCATTTTTTTTTATTTTTCAAATACATTTGAATGAATTCCATACTATTTATACATAACATCTTAAATAACTATGTACACTATTTACATTATCCTCATACTATAACAGATCTTAATGTATATGGTTACTTTATAAGTATGTCCAATCCATTATCAGAGTGCCTGATCAATTATTGTTTAGTCTCAATCAACGATAAGACGTTTCCCCAAGGGTTGTTGATAAATGGCTTTGGATACATTCTTAGTTCTTTAATTTTAATTTCCAATAATGCTGTGGTCTTCAGTAGGCTGTAGAAGTCTTCCAAAGTTGGTATTGTGTTTGTATTACATCTTCTTGTTATACACTTCCATGAAATTGCAAGTATAGTCCATACTAGATACATGTTTGACCTATTCAAATGAGGACCTTTGTTCACATTTAATAATACAAGAGCTTTAGTTAAATAAAATTATTTATTAAATAAAGCTTGTAGAAAGTTATTAATACCATTCCAGAATGGCTTAATTTTAACACAATCAAAGAAAATGTGATTCCAGTCTGCATTGTGTACTTGCTCACATCTCCAACATATACCTTTTATGGAAGAACTAATTTTATTAATTCTGTCTGGGGTTAAGAATGCTCTGTGCAAGCATTTCCAGTTATAAACTTTCCAGTATTGTGTAAAGCATGTATGTTTTATCAATAATAAGATATGTGTTTTAATATCTTAAGTTAACTGCATTGACTGTCCTTTTATTATATATTTCCAATATGAGGTTTTGGGTGTTGTTTTATAATTTATAAATATTTTGTAAAATTTTGAAATACTGTTTCCCATGTCAGTCATTATATATGATTTCATATATGTATTTTGTAAATGTAGGTATTTATTTAAATGAAAAATTGTTAATTATTCTACTTAAATCTTGTGAATATGACAGAATACTCTGGTGGATTATATCCTATGTAGGAGTGACAGTCTGAAGGAGTTTGGAGACTGTAAAGTGGGGACAGGGGAAAGTGTAGTTAAGCAGCATAGATTGGTGGTCTCTAGGATGACATTGGTCATCAAGAAGAGGAGGAGAAGTGTGAAAGCAGTGCCAAGGATTAAATGATGGAAGTTAAAAAAGGGTGATTGTGAGGTGGTGTTCAGGGAAGAGTTAAGACAGGCACTGGGAGGCAATGAAGAGTTACCGAATAGCTGGGAAACTACAGCAGAGCTAGTAAGGGAGACTGCTAGAAAGGTGCTTGGTGTGACATCTGGACAGAGGAAGGAGGACAAGGAGACCTGGTGGTGGAATGAGGAAGTACAGGAGAGTATACAGAGGAAGAGGCTGGGGAAGAAGAAGTGGGATTGCCAAAGAGATGAAGAAAGTAGACATGAGTATAAGGAGATGAGACGCATGGCAAAAAGAGAGGTGGCAAAGGCTAAGGATAAGGCATATGGAGAGTTGTATGAAAGATTGGACACTAAAGAGGGAGAAAAGGACCTGTACCGATTGACTAGACAGAGGGACAGAGCTGGGAAAGATATGCAGCAGGTAAGGGTGATAAAGGATAGTGAGAGAAACATACTCACAAGTGAGGAGAATGTGTTGAGTAGATGGAAAGAGTACTTTGAAAAGCTGATGAATGAAGAGAATGAGAGAGAAAGAAGGTTGGATGATGTGGGGATAGTGAATCAGGAAGTGAAACAGATTAGCAAGAAGGAAGTAAGGTCAGCTATGAAGAGGATGAATGGAAAGGCTGTTGGCCCAGATGACATACCAGTGGAAGCATGGAGGTGCTTAGGTGAAATGGCAGTGGAATTTTTAACCAGATTGTTTAATGAAATTTTGGAAAGTCAGAGGATGCCTGAGGAGAGGAGAAAAAGTGTTTTGGTACCTATCTTTAAGAATAAGGGTGATGTGCAGAGCTGCAGTAACTACAGAGGGATAAAACTGATCAGTCACAGCTTGAAGTTATGGAAAAGAGTAGTGGAAGCTAGGTTAAGAAGAGTGGTGATGATTAGTGATCAGCAGTATGGTTTCATGCCAGGAAAGAGCACTACAGATGCAATATTTGCTCTGAGAATGTTGTTGGAGAAATACAGAGAAGGTCAGAAGGAGTTGCATTGTGACTTTGTGTACGTAGAGAAAGCATAGGACAGGGTGCCTAGAGAGGAGTTGTGGTATTGTATGAGGAATTTGGGAGTGGCAGAGAAGTATGTAACAGTGGTACAGGATATGTACGAGGGTAGTGTGACATTGCTGAGGACTGCAGTGGGAGTGATGGATACGTTTAAAGTGGAGGTGGGATTACATCAAGGATCAGCTCTGAGCCTTTCTTATTTGCAGTAGTGATGGACAGGTTGACAGATGAGATCAGACAGGAGGCCCCATGGACTATGATGTTTGCAGATGACATTGTGATATGTAGTGAGAGTAGGGACCAGGTTGAGGAGACCCTGGAGAGGTGGAGATATGCTTTAGAAAGGAGAGGAATGAAGGTCAGCAGGGCTAAAACAGAATATATGTGTGTAAATGTGAGGGAGGGTAGACGAATGGTGAGGATGCAGGGAGTAGAGTTGGTAAAGGTGGATGAGTTTAAGTACTTGGGATCAACAGTTCAGAGTAATGTTGAGTGTGGAAGGGAGGTGAAGAAGAGAGTACAGGCAGGGTGGAATGGGTGGAGAAGAGTGTCAGGGGTGATTTGTGACAGACAGGTACCGGTAAGAGTGAAAGGGAAGGTCTACAAGAGGGTAGTGAGACCAGCTATGTTATATGGGTTGGAGACGGTGGCATTGACAAAAAGGCAGGAGTCAGAGCTGGATGTGGCAGAGTTAAAGATGTTACAATTTGCACTGGGTGTGACTAGGGTGGACAGGATTAGGAATCAGTATATTAGAGGGTCAGCTCAGGTTGGATAGTTTGGAGACAAAGCAAGAGATGCGAGATTGCGATTGTTTGGACATGTGCTGAGGATGGATGCTGGGTATATTGGGAAAAGGATGCTAAGGATGGAGCTGCCAGGTAAGAGGAAAAGAGGAAGGCCTAAGATAAGGGTTATGCATGTGGTTTGAGAGGACATGCAGGCGGTTGGTGTGAAGGAGCATGATGCAGAGGACAAGAAGAAATGGAAACAGAAGATCTGCTGTGGTGACCCCTAACAGGAACAGCCGAAAGAAGATGACGATGATGATGACAGAATACTCTGTAAAGTTGGCTAGTCCTGTTGTTGAATTTTGTATGCTGTTTTTATTACTTGCATATCTAAAACTTTTAGTTTGTTGATACATTGGAGCCAACAAACAAATCCTTTCTGTTCCCATGAATTAATAATTTCTCTATATATTTTATGTAAAAAGTTCTTTGTGACTATAAATGGTGCTAAGAGATCAAACCAGATTTTTAAAACTATATTTGCATAAGTAATTTTCCTAAATGAGTCAATGTAATCATTAATCATACATGTTTTAGTGGGTTTAGTTATGTTATATTGCATACTAATACATAAAATGTGCCATGGCAAATTGTTTTTATCTGTTATTTGATTTTTTTTTTTGTAACTCAAATTCATTTATTGATATTACAGTTAGAATTCTTTCCAATTTGCAGAGTAATTTGGATGTATCCAATCTGAGATTGTTTTAGATATTGATGCTTTTATATATGTTTCTATATCAGGAAAGTTTAATCCTCCCTGATTCCATGGTCTGATATGATGTATTAAAGCTATTCTGCTTCTTTTGGGAAACCATAAAAATGTTATTAGTGATGAATTTTTTTAAGTATATTTCTTTCGGGTAACAGTTGTATTGCCAAGGCTATATATAAGATCTTGGGCAGTAAAACCATTTTTATTAACGTCAGTCTATCTTCAAATGTTAATATTATTTTGTTTCACTTTTCCACATAGATTTTAATTGTATTGATGATATTATTGTAGTCTTTTGAGACTAATTTATTATTATCCTTGCATAACTCAATTCCTAGATATTTTAAGATAGACTCTTGTTTCCATGTGATGTGATCCCCCTTAGTCTGCAGTTCTTTTTTTTTTTTTATTTAAAAATAAAAAAAATGATTTTGATTTATTGAAATGGAGTCCTGAAGTCATGTGAAATTTGTCAATTAATATATCTAATTCTTCTAATGTCTCTTTTGTATTGGATAGTGTTAGCAATATGTCATCAATAAATAGCATTACTTTAGAATTGTATTGTTCCTAAACATGAGGGTATCCCCAGGAATTCATTAGAAACATTAGATATGAGGTTGAAAAAGGAAGAAATAATAAATTTAAATCTATACAGGGGCATACTGAACAAAGTAATGAAGGAGACGAGTATAAGGAAAATAATAACATAAATACTAATAATAATTATCAACAAGCAATGATTTTGAAATATAATGCTCTGAATAATAATACTAAAAAAAAAATTTTAAGAGAATGGGATAGATTTGTTTCCCTTTCTGACTTGGAGAATGTATCCAAATTTCCTTATAAAGTTGTATACAAAAATTCACAGTGTATAAGAAATATTTTGGAAAATAAAAATAGTAAGCCTAATTCTAATAGAAAAAGGTTGGGCACATATAAATGTGGACATTGTGCTCAATGTGCATATATTATGAATACAGATAGTTTTTATTTAGAGAGTAGAAAAAAATGGATTAATAGTACTGATTATTATAATTGTCAAACAAAAGGAATAGTGTATTTAGCCATCTGCTTAGTTTGTAACTCCTTCTATGTCGGGAAAACTGAAAGAATGTTTAAAAGAAGGATTTACGAACACTTCTATGATATGGCAGTGGGAAAGGAAGCTAGTGCTTTGTTTAAACATTCAAAGTTATGTACAAAACCTAAATTTTCTTTTCTTGTATTGGAACAAGTTAGAAATTATATTAGGGGAGGCCCATGGGAAGAGAAGATAGAATTCAGGGAACTGTGGTGGCAAGTGACCCTGGAAGCAGGAAGTTCTCCTGGGCTAAATGATTATGTTTCAATATTGCCACTACTGAAATTAAGGTCTGCTAAACTTTGAATAGTTTTGAATGTAATAAAATTTTTAGCCAGGAGATGGCATTGTTCCTTTGATTTTATATACTTCACAATATGACATGAAATGAATAGTGATAGTTTTAACCCAATTTTTATTATATATAGGTTTTAAATAAAATTGACGTCTATATAAATATTTATTTTTTTAAGAATTATTTATTAAAGTTTTCTTAGTTTAAAGAGAAATATAGATAATAAGTGGAATGTTTTACATTGAGGTTTAATTAGATTGTTGTTTTAAGCATAAAAATGATTGGTTCTTTCAAATGCATTTACTTCAATTTCATTGGTGTTTCACTGATTAATTTCAATATATATAAGCAATTGAATTATACACTGGTCATCTGATGAAGTTTTTACTATTGCGACGAAAACGCAAATGTAATGAGTGAAGGAGTTTATGTTTTATCGGCTGCTCTGTGATGTTCTATCGGCTGCTCTGTGTGGATTTAATAAACGCATCTTGATATACCTCGCTTGGGTTCAGCTCTGGTTATAGCACTCTTGTTTTGATTTATTGGTGGTTTTGAGTGCATTTCCACAGTATCACTTGGTTTAATTGCTCATAAACATCTAGTCCTTTGATTTTTATATTGTTATGAATTGAATCTGCCAATATTTCAATAGCCAGAGCAAACAGAATCAGTGACATGTGACATCCTTGTTTAGTGCCTTTTGTTACATGTATAGAGTCAGAGGTAAAAGGACCTAACTTGTCATATGCTAAATTATTTGTATATATATTCTTTAGGAGATGAACAAAGGATGCAGGAAATTCAAATTGCATTTGAACAAAGGATGCAGGAAATTCAAATAGCATTAGGATTTTGAACAAATAGTCCCAATTTAGGCAATCAAAGGCTTTTTCTATATCTAAGCCAATTATGAGTGTTTCTTTATTTCTTTATTAACATAATCTATAAGAGAAATTATAATTTTAATATTGTCATGTGTGTGTCTATGATATATAAATCCAGTTTTATCTTTATTTATTGTTTTGGATAGTGTTATTTTCATTCTGTTAGTTAATATTGTCATGAATATCTTATAGTCATTATTTATTGATGATATAGGCCTATATGAGTTACAGAGGTTTAGGGATTTGTTTTCCTTTAGGATTGGTGTGATTCAGGAATATCTCCAAGGCGGTGGTATTAAAGCTTGTGACTGAATTTCTAATAGAGTTTTATGGAAGAAGGATAGTATCTTTGAAGGAAAAAGTTTATATATTTCCATAATTATGCCATCTATACCTGGAACTTTATTATTTCACCCTCTTTTATTGTATCTGTAATTTCTTTGTAGGATATGGGTGCTTGCAGATCTAGTTTTAATTTTTATTGTATTTTTTTATATTAGAACATTTTTATTTAGAATTAATGGATCAATATGTATATTTACTTTTTGGAAATGTTCCATATAGTGATTTCTATAGGCATCAAGGATGTCACCTATATCCAAGACATTTTCCCTCTCTTTTAATGGAAGATACTTTTAATGTTCTTAGCTTTTGATTGTATTTTGATTCTTGTGGATAAATTATGTAGATATTTGGGAGAAGTGGACAATGTATTCATTTTTAGTTTTTTCTAAAGCTAAACTAGTCTTATGTCTTAGAATTTCATTGTATTTATTGTTTAATACTTCTTCTTTCTTTTAAATCTCCAAATGGTTTTGATTTATTTCAGCTTTTACTGACAAAAATTTGGATTGTACATCTAATAATTTAGAATCCCATTCTCTAATTTTTTTTATACCAAGTTAGGGTTTTACCATATATGTAAGCTTTTAATGAGTCCTATATCATAGTGTTATTTATCTCTATGGTGTAATTAATATCTAAGAAGAACTGTAATTCAGATAATCACCAGGGTTTGAACTCCTTAAATGTAGTTATATATGCTAGAATTCTGGAGTTAAAGATTAATGGTTTGTACCCATTTTGAAGTTTTAGTATCAATGAATTGTGGTCTGAAAAGGGCAGGGAGTGATTAAGAAATTAATGATTTTACAGTGTAAGTCATGGGCAGCAAATATTTTATCTATTCTAGTTTAGGTACCAAATCTTTGATCTTGATGGGAAAACAACAAAAATTTATCTTCTTTAAATTTGAAAGTATCTACAAGATGAAATGATTCTACCCACTTGTTTAAAGCTTTTGATACAGCAGATGTACGCAGCAGTCTTTTATATGTAGTTTCAGAAATATCAAATATACAGTTAAAATCTCCTCCTAATATTAAGTTGCCTTTATAATTATTGGAAATGAAATCCAAGTGTTTTTTAACAGTTCCTGTTCCAATGTTTGGGAACCAGTATAGATTGGGAACGGTCCATATTCTGTTATTATATTCAACTATTACTAATGCCATAAGGCCTTCTTTATCTTCATACATGATTTCTGGGTTAATCACATTTCTTTTCCATAAAATTGTTACCCCTTTTGTCTTTGTCTTATAAGTGGATTGAGCCAATATCCTATATTCCTTATGATTCCATTTGTAATTGCCATTTGTTTTGAAATGAGTTTCTTGAAGGAAGACAATTTGTGCTTTGTTCAGTTTTAAATAGTTCAGTAGACTTGATCTCTTGCTAGGATTGTTTAAGCCATTGGTATTTAAAGATAATAAAGTTAAATCCATCTTAGGTTATTTAAACTATTTATTTTTTGTTTTATTGTGACAATTAAACATTTTCCTCTGATAATTATAAAGTATATGTTTGAGCTTTTAAAGAAAATTATCAGTTTTATACTTTGAGTGTTTACCATTAAAGTAATGTTTTGGTCAGGCATACTAAAAATGTTTTTGTGAAATAATAAATTTAAATTAATAAATTTTAACAAAACTAAGATCCGCACTAGCCATGGAATGAAAATCATTCCTAATCTGATGGATAAACCTAAGTCCATCAGATTATCGCTCATACCTTGACAGTCCAGAACATCTGAGCTCCATAAATTGAATTATCATATGGAGAATATTTGTAAAAGGAATAAGCAATATTTATGTTATTTTGAACAGATATATTACTATTGTCGATTAGACAGAATTCTAATACAATATAAATGTCTACTTAGTGTATAAGCAATTAATATTTGCATGAAAGATAGATGACAAGCAATTCATAGTAAAGTAGGATGTATCATATATAAAACCTCAGTAAAAGATTATAGCACACAGTTATTTAACATATTCACCCTTATTGATGAAGTCTTTCAAAACTTATTACTTAATATAAATAGATGGTAAAAATATTTATACCTAATGTTTATAATACAATGTATTTTACTGAATATGTCAGAAGTTATATTTCATTGCTTGCCAGCATTTAAGTAATCACTTTGATTGTTGCTAACATACTTAAAGCATCATGTTTGTTTTATGTGAACATTGATAAACGTTAGTGCATTTTAATTATCAGTGCAGCCCTCTTCCCCCCATTTCCTGCACATAAGGATTTTCGTATCTGTCACTTCTTATTATAAAATTAGTGAAATTATAGGTTAAAAACAACAAATTAACTTATTGTGATTAATGAATACAAGCTATCTTTCCATATTTATAAGTTGCTATTTTATGGCATATACTGAATTTTTTTAGATTTGAATAGCAACATTCTATTTTGTATATTCAGCAAAGGTTAAACTGACTGATTATTGTCAATTTAATACTATTTGTTCAGAATGTGATTGTTATATTCTGTGACATTCCCAGTTCGGGCTTTGCCAGTTTGATGTCATGTATAAAACATTAGTTACCTTGGTAACAGCTTAAGTATTATGTATGGTGAAGATGGATTACAAAACCACAATTCAAGTTAAAACAATTATATGACTTGTTATGCACATTTACTTATATGAGCAAGTCATCATGCTTCCCCTTGATGTTCAATATAGTGTATGTCATTTATGACAAGTTAAAACAGTAGTGTTATTATGCACAAGCCCATGTTATTAAAATGTTTCTTGTCAATTTAATACTATTTGTTCAGAATATGATTGTTACATTCTGTGACATTTCAAGTTCAGGCTTCTATTGTTTCTCTTGAACAACTTTGTCAGTTTGATGTCATGTATAAAACATTAGTTACTTTGGTAACCGCTTAAGTATTATGTATGGTCAGGATGGGTTACAAAAACTACAATTCAAGTTAAAGCAATTACATGACTTGTTATGCATATTTATTTATATAAGAAGATCCTCATGCTTCTCCTTGATGTTCACTGTAGTGTATGTCATTTATGACAAGTTAAGACAGTAGTGTTATTATACACAAGCCCATGTTATTAAATCCTGTCTTTAATATCTAAATTCAGCAGACTACCTCATCTTGTATGACGATTATATATTTTATGTCTAGATTTACTAAAATCATACATTACATAACTATTGTGTGTTTTTTTTTTTTTTTTTTGGCTTTGCTTAGTTATTTTTGAGACCACAAGCTGTAATGCTTATTCTTATTATTAGCTCCTTCCAAGCATGTTTATACAGTCCATAGACTTTAAATTATGAGAGCCTTCTAGTTTCTTATTTGTTATACGTATATTTCCATCCTTACATACACACATATCAGTACAAGCACGGGCAACAATGCCCATCCATTTTTGCCAGAATACCATTCACTACTTCATGTGGTGTGTTTCCAGGCTGTTCTTAAAATATCCAAACCAATATTTGTCCTGTTCCATTTTACCAGCCTGTTCCATGCAATGGCCACTCTGCCAGTAAACCACTCAACACACCTTCCATTCCCACAGATATTTCCATGAAGGAAATCTGATGACTTTCTAGTACTTTTTGGCAACCCCAAACACCCCTAGAATCAGCTATCCCCAATAGGCCCAACACGTCCGAGCAAGCTCATCTCCCAGACCACTGCAAAGTGTACTGCACAAGACCAAGTGCTCTTAGTCTTTCACAATAACTCAGACTGCCACTCTTATGTAAGTCCTTAATGTGTTTGGACCAAAATATATTTTAAATATAAAATTTTGCTAATTATTATTATTATTTTTTTATCAAGAATCAACTTAGCTAAACAAAGTGTTGGGAGACCATCAATATGTGTACATGTGGTTTAAAACAGCCTTTTTATTATATATTTTTTTTAAACCAAAAACTTTATTGACGAGAATCATCTCGGAGGCTCCTCAGAGTCATTAAGCATTATCGTCACTCTGTCTCTGTTACCATAGCAACCTGGGAGCATCTGTTTCTGTTAGTGTCTCTGTGTACTGCATACCACAGGCTCACGATGCACCTGAAGCAAAGCTTCACTTCACTGCATCTTCAAGCCTAAATTTCCTCCCTTTCAGTGAGGCAGCAGCCAGGAAAGAACAGAGAGCAAACAGATCAAAAAAAAAAAAAAACAAAACCACCCACAACAAGAGATAACACATTCTTCCAGCCTTCCCACCTCTCACTCAGTAGATGTATAAACAAACTATTATCTGCCAAAATATCTCAAATCACAAATTTATCTACCCCTTTCCCTGGATCAGCTAAATCACCAAATGTCTCTTCCTAATACACAAGCATCAGTAAACCTCGATCACAAGCCACAACCCACAGCTTCCTGGAGACGAAAACGTCAATATACAACAGCTGCCAGACACATCTGCATCCACACACACCATGTCAGGCTGAATCAAACAGCACTCGAAGCTATGATACCTGCCATAATTGATATTGACTATGTTTAGACAGAATAATAATGACATTTGTATTAGCTGCCAGACATGACTGCATCCATGCATACCATATCAGGATTGATTAAACAGCACTCAAAGCTATGATACCTGCCATAATTGATATTAACTATGTTTAGACAGAATAATAATGGCATTTTTACTATCTGCCAGACACAGCTGAATCCATGCACACCATATCAGGACTGATCAAACAGCACTCATAGCTGTGATACCTGCCATAATTGATATTAACTATACTTAGATAGAATAATGATGACATTTATACTAAGAGCTTGCTACTATTATTTAACCAGGATATACATGACATTTTTAAGTAATACTTTAACTGAAGAAGACATTAGTCTTCGTGACAGCATTTTTTTTTTAAAACACTCTACTGTTACTGCTATTATATATAATGTTAATTTGTTACATTTGAGTCTGAACTCTGATGAATGGTACCTTATTGAATTAGTTAATTAATTACTTAAATTATTATAAGTAAAATCAATGAAAAATGAACAGGTTAAGTATTCACTGAGTTCAAGTAGGGGAATAGAAATGTCTATGTCTGCGTTATATGTTGCTTTGTTTGGCTTATATATAATATAAATAGTAACCCATCTTGATATATCTTTGTTTGTGAAGAATTATTGGACTCTGAACATTCTGAATAAATCATGACTGTATCTCAGTTGTGTAAGAAGCCCTCTTTTTTTAAATAAAAACAGATGACAAGTGATGTACCATATCAGTTGATACTTTGAGAGATACAGTTGTAAGGTTTTTTGGGGGGGACAGCTATCTTGGAATAAGTTTTTTGTTTCTTCTTTCTAGCATCACTCCAAGGATTTCTTTCTTTTATTATTTTAAGAGTAGGGGCCATCCATTCCATTTCTCTGGGATAGACATTATGTTGTTGTTTTTGATGAATATAGTAGCTTCTTCTAAGTCATTAAAGGTTCTCATCTCATTGGCAAAAAGTCTTTTTATCTTGGCTGGAAAGGCCAGCTGTGTTTTATGTTGTTTTGTTTCAACAGTTTTATTATTGACCAGACTTTTTTCCTTTGTTCTAGTATTCTGAAAGAATAATCATTGTCAGACCTTATCAGGCTTTCATTGTATTTTAAGGGTGATTTTCTCCAAGCAGATTTTAATATTTGTTCCTTGTCCAGAAATGAAAGAAATTTAATAACTATGGATCTAGGTGACGTATCTGTTGAGTTAGAAGTAGGTTTCCTCAGTGCTCTATGAGCCCTTTCAATTCCAAATGAAAGTCTAAAAATTCATTAATTCAGGTTGTTAAAAATTAAATAATGTCTTCTCCTTCAGTGTATTCAGGCAGACCAAAGATCCTTACGTTGTTTCTCCTTTCCCTGTTTTCTAAGTCATCTATTTTGTTAAGCAGCCATGTATTCTGTTTAAGCAGAAATTATTTTTGGAATTCTTCCTCTTTGAGTCTCCCCTTCAATGTCATTTAGAGAAGTGTCTATATTTGTTATTTTTGCATGGTGTTGCTGTAATACTTCCTTAAGAGTATCAGTCTTTTTTTGAGAATTTAATTTGAGGTTTTCTAAGTCATCTTTAAAGCCATCCATCTTCAAAGATAGTTCATGTAAGGTAGATGTCATCAATTGCAGTTCAATTTTCAAAGCAGCATCTGGATGAGAATTCCTTGAGTTGTTCATATTCAGTGACTCAATATATCTCCAAGTTACCTGACAGGAATTTTTTTGTATATCTCTACCAAAATTGATATGTATGTGGTTTAGTAGTTTATCTATAGATTTCTGATGTTTTAAAGTTGAAAATAATGCAATTTTCCTATATTATTATACTATTTTATGGAGCTGTCAAAATTCACTACTGTCAGTTGTCCATCTAGGCTCCATCCCCTCTACAACTACAGTTTTGATATGTGTCAGTTGTATAAAAACACTGATTATTAAACAAAGTTCCACAGTTCAGCTTTAAGTTTCTGCACTTCTGACAATATATCACTGTGCAAACTGTTTCTGTTTACTTTTTCACAATTCTGTAATTCAGTGCTTCAGAGAAGAGATAGTATTAGAGATTAAATATAACTTAACATCAGACAAATAAAACAGAAGGTACTTTAGAAGACTTAAATTAATCCTGTAAAAATCACTGACACCTAGAAACAAGATCCAAGCTATAACTCAATTTGCTCTTCCTGTCCTAACCTATAGTTTTGGAGTGATTGACTGGCCCCAAAAAGTGTTGGATAGACTGGATATTAAAACAAGAAGGATGCTTCATGCTCACCAAATGATTTATAAAAATCAGTGTATACCAAGATTATATATTCCCCGTTCTGAAGGATGGATGGGCCTCCTTGAAATTGATTACATGTATAGATCTGCAATCGTGGGACTCCACACATATCTACTGATCTCCCAAGATTCAAATGTGGTGAAAGTTTTGAAACATGAGGAGAATAAATATAAGATGACATCTCTGCTTAATTTGGCAGAAGCATATCGACATCAACCAGGAATGGAAATCAACCCAGAAGTGGATAAAAATCAGGCAGCAACTGAATGTGCTAAAAAACAAAAGAAAGAATATAAGGTGACTAATCAGATGAGAAGGCAAGAAAATGTGGAAAAACATAAATATAGTTGCAAGTATAGAAAATGTCTGGAAGAGCCTCATGTTGATCAAGAACTAACGCAGGAATGGTTAAGGAAAGGTGAATTTACATCAAGAAATGAAAGGTTAATATTGGCATCCCAAGAAAGTGGGCTACATACACATTGGTTTACTAAGTCTATTGAACATGTGGGAGAAACAGATATATGTAGGTTTTGTGGAACCGAATTGGAAACAGTCGCACACCTTATTGCTGGTTGTGACTCTCTTATGGCAGATGGACTGTATACTGAAAGGTATAATAATGTGGCGAGATTGTGCAAACATTATGGTATTGGAGTGTTTGAAAAGCACTGGAAACATAAGCCACAGAGAATTATGGAAAATGATGAAGTTTATATCACATGGGATCACCCAATACCAACAGTCCAAAAGATAGATGCTAGAAAACTGGATATAGTGGTCCAAGAAAATAAGACAAAAGTAGCATTGATCATTGAAATCACCACACCTAGTGACTACAGTGTCTTGCATACAGAAAGACACAAAGTCATAAAATACCTCGATCTGCAGGCAGAAATGAAAGCCATGTGGAAGAAAGATACCCAGACAGTTCCAATAGTAGTAGGAGCAACTGGTCTTATAAAAAAGAATTTACAATCGTATTTAGATATGTTACCAATTCATGTAACACCATACGAATTGCAGAAGGAGTCATTACTGGGCACATTGAGGGTGCTGCGAAAACCACTTTTGGCTAACATCAAAGAGTAAAACAATACTAATTTCATGAACTTTAATCGTACTTTGACTTAGGAATGGGGTCCATTCCCATCATGGTATTAGAAACCCAAAAGACTTGGAGAAATAAAAACAAGCAATACACGTTACAACTGTTGTACTGTTCTATTGTTCATGAATAAAAGTAATCAGACTGTCACTGATTCTTGCAATTGAACAAGTAAGTAGGTTAGATATCAGATGGCTAACATGCTTTTTAATCCTTTTTTTCATGCTGCATATCATGATCTTTTGAAAGCTTTAGACCCCATGCCATATTAAAGAATTATAAATAAGCTATTGATAGTAAACACTGATCACTCAGGTCTTAGCCAGTTAGCCATCTGGCTTAAAAACAGTATTTGCATTATTCAAGTAGCAGATGTCTCTTTTAATAGAGAGAAGGTGACCATTGGTATTCCCCTGGGATCTATACTTGCTCCTACTCTGTTTGTTTTAGCTTTGAAGCCAAAGAAATAAATAACTAAGGGCCTCTGGTTGACTAAATTTGCTGATGATTTCAAACTGGTTGTAACTCCTGAATATATTTATACCATTCAAAATAGGTACATGGAAAAAGGGCTGAAACTGCACACCAAGAAATGTAGTACTATCCCCTTAAGAAAGTAGCAAATCACTACAGCCTATAGCATTGATAACACTCTTAATGTCAAGCAAAACAACTGTTAGACATCTGGACACCTAAGTAGATAGTTCTCTATCTCCTTTGATCACTACATTTATTTATTTATTTATTTATTTATTTATTTATTTATTTATTTATTTTATTTAATATTTGTTGACCGGGAAAGTCTGACTAGGACAGAGCCTAAGAGCCTACATAATGACTGTAGTTAGGAAATGCTGCTATGTATTGTAAATAAGTACCAAGGACATGTCATCCAAATACAAGGAAGTGGTTGTTCCCTTATATCTAGCTCTGGTCACACCCAGTATAGAATCTAGCATGCTCTTTGGTACATACTGAAATAGACACATTAAAGAATGCTAAAAGCCCCAGGGTTTCTTAACCAAAAAAAAATCTCTGACTTAAGAACCTCATTTACCAGGGGATACTGAAAACCTGTGCTCTTTATCTTACAGGCTCCTGAAGGCTGATTTGCACCTCACTTACCATGCCCTTAGAGATCCTTTTTCCTCAGTAAGTCAAATTGTGCAGCTAACAGTTGCACCAAGGATATTAACCCAAATGAGCAAATAAATAAAACATGATGGAAAGATATGTTTATCACCAAAAGACTCCCTCTACTCTGGAATAGACTCCTCCACAGGTCAGTTTCCTTCAAATGTAATCTGGATAAATGGATGGGTTCCTTAAATTTATTCTGGAACTAACAAGTCGTATCCTCTTTCCAAAGGAGTCAAAGCCTAAGAGAGGTTGTTTGGCAAGCCAGGCATTGTCATTAGACTGTTGTTTGTCTTTTTGGCTTTTCCCGGTTAGGGGTCGCCACAGCGGAACTCCGGTCCACTAATGATTGGCAGTAGATCTTTATGGTGCCGAGTTGCCAGCCCGACGCTCAACCTTCAGCGAAGGCACACCCATTCACGCATGTCTTTCAGAGGCCACTCGACCACAGGGAGGACATGCAGACTCCACACAGAAGGAACTCCAGCTGAGAATCGAACAGGAGAACCTCTTGCTGTGAGGCAACAACACTACTGCTGCACCACTGTGGATATAGGCATTGTCATTAGACTGATTAACCTTATTTATATACTATGCTCCTATGATTGTAGAGTCAATTATTACTAGTGTTACATGTTTTATTAAATTTCCTTTAGATTACAATGTAGATTTCCTGACTTATGGTTGATTTTCATGTGTGATTATTTTTCTGCATAACTCTTACTTCTAACATTGTAGTGATTCTGAAAGTTGCTAAAACAGACTTTCAAGAGACTGACAAGATCTCCATTTTTTCAACCTTTGATCAGGGTGACAGTTCAAACTAGCGCTAGCAATGATCGCACAGCTGTTAGCACTGAAGTTATAAAATACGTTAGGTGTTATATGTCGTTATCAAGTAAGAATTTACCTAGCTTTTACGTGTCATTATCAGCTAACAATTGCAGCACAATTTATACTGTAATTGCCTAACAATTATACTTCCATGTAAGCACTATATCATTCAACTGCCCACTCAAAGCTACAACCTACAGGCAACAATATTTTCTAAACTAAGCAGCACAGTACAGGGAGATAAGGGTAACTTTACTTCTGTTGTTTATTGCCATCCAACTCTGATCTTTCCTCATGCAAACTTTGAAGAACCAGTAATACAGATACCTAAAGTATTTAATCCAAAGTGTATGCAGGACAGGAACTAACAAAGTGCTTATATGGATCCATAGAACAGGAGCAAATACCACAAATGGTCTAGGGAAAATAAAAGTACATTACCGAATCTGCTCTGTCCTCCGAAACTTCCAACAATATTATTTTAAAATATACTACATCATGTATTTAATTATGGGAAAAATGGCTTGGTTAAAGTTCTTCAGAAGGAAATTAAAAATGTGTAGCAATTATTCCCTCAAGATCATTAGCACTTGAATAGCTGCTAACTTGAAACGTTCAAACAATGAAAAACATACAAGATGATTTATGTGAAAGACTGACAAGTGAAATGTGTTTTATAATACTGTTTACTTCTATAGGAATCTGAGGTGTTAGATTTCTGATTCTGCCTCAGGCTATATTTATACTAATTAAAGAAAAGGAAAGCACTGTTATTATTAAATTATTTTAATAAACCTGCTGGGTGTACTGTATCACACCAGTTCTTTTCAGCCATAACCTTTGAAACATAACAGTGCACATTACGGCAACATCAGAGGACTGGGTTAAAATCAGTTAAAATGAACAGAAACAAAGCCAAAACAAGCACCAAAGAAGTCTAAACTATAAAAAAACGTAACCACAATTCTGTAGTGGAACAGGCAGCTGTATTTATTGTAATTAATGCTTAACAATTTCATCTCATTTTCCTCCACTTAAACCAGGACTTTATCAGATAAACATTGCGTGCGCATGCTAGCGCTAGTTAGAACTGTTGCCCCAATAATGGAAAAGTACCCATTTTCTTTTATATTATTTTCCTTAATTACTTTCTCTGTCTCTCTTCCTATTAAGGTGTATAGCTTTAAGGGGCTATTTTAATTAAGTTGAAGGAGGAGTCAGACCCATGCATTTAAGCAGTATTTTTTATTTACTTATCATGAGCACTTTTTATGATTGATCATTCAATCACAATAGTCATGGCATGAATTTGACCTTAATTCACTAAGCATTCCTGTAGTAATTAGACATTTCTTTAAGATCAGTTGTTTTCTGCTTCTGAGAGATTAATATTCCTTGTTCATGAAGTAATTTGCTACTCTTCCAAATTAAATATTAATTTTGACTGTTTGAGAATAGTAAATAGCAACATAATATGGTACCTTAAGTCATATCTAGGCAGAGGTTATACAATAAAAATCAATTAAAATTACATATCTCCTATATTTGAAAATATTAGAAATCATATATAAATATATCAACAGTTTAATCTTAAATAGTGGAGTTTTACAATAGTTCCAATTGCAAACACTTGGGGGTGTGTACATAGTATGAATACATTTGATATGTAAATCTTATAAAGTAAGGAATTAATTTATTGGCTACACTATTTCCAGGGAAATTACGTAATGAATATAAATAAATTAATGGATAATTTTAAACTTAATTCAGAATACATATTGTATATAGCATAACAGAAGCATTAAAATAATATGTTAGCCATAATAGATGAAGAAGGGAAAGAAATTCCAAAAATAATAATTTGCTTGTCTGCTATAGTAAAAATAGATCTTGATTTAAAAGGAAGTTTATTAAAAACATATACAGAAATTCTAAATAACAAGAATTTGTTGATATGATATGTCAACCATGAACCGCTACTGCACAAACTCAAAAGGTATAATTTTGAAGGCAACACAATTAAGCAGCTAAAAAAGCTGCCTTATAAACAGATCCTTTCAGGTATACTACAATAATCGCCATTAAAGCCAATCCATCATCAACAGAGGGGTGTCCTAATGGTCTGTGCTAGAGCCAGTCCTCTTCTCTTTATTCATTAATGACTTAAAAATAGATCAATCTCCTGGTGAGCTCACTTTATATATAGATGATATTGTATAAGTCAAACACAGAATTCCAAGGACAACCACAAAGTAGTTTCACTGAACTAAACAGATGGTCAGCTAACAATAAACTAATTAATCTTGCAATATTTAACTCTCCCAAAAAGTATCATCCATGTCATATATCCTACTTAAGTAGACACAAGGGAATATTATCCTTAATGTTTCTAAATACAAATATCTAGGCATTATACTAGACCCTTCTCTTACTGTCAGCACTCATATAGATAATAGAGCTAATAAAGTTCTATTGCAACTCAGACTTTGTTATTATATCTCTTACTTATGATCTGCAATAGCTAGGACTGCTTTAGCTAAGAATGGGCTGCCCCCAAATGTGAATACTGCTTATGCCTAATGACTTTAAATTCATTTTGTAACACCTAAAGAATACAAGTTACTGAAAATAAGATTTTTAGATCTGTTTTACTAGCAGACTCTCACCTCTATTATTGTGGAAATATTAAGTGACTTCACAGCTACCTGTGAATGATAGGAAACCACTCCTTTTTAGTTGCCTGCTCTTAAAAGTTTTAAAATTAAGATACTGCCAACCTCTAAGAGCCAAGCTTGCTTAAAATATAGCCAGAGCAATGGAACCATACTCATCTGACCTCAATTTAAAAATGGGAGAAAACTCTTTCACTTGGTAAGGATCTTCTCCACACACAAAAAAATCAGAATATTTGTCACACTGCAAGAATTTAGAAAATTACTACACAGGCACCTTACGTTTCATAATAAATGCAACAGCTTTAGAGAAAATGACTAACTATCCCCTGTAAACATATCTTGCATGCTCCACTGTGATAAAGCATATGGTTAGTTAATTACTCAGCAAGCCAGAATGCTTGTTAGATGTATATACACACACAAACACACATACACACACACACACACACACACACACACATGTATATGTGTGTATATATATATATATATATATATATATATATATATATATATATATATATATATATATATATATTCTACACTGGGTTCTATTTCTGTGCATTTTATCTTTATTTTGTTTTCATTTACTTTTTTATATTAATTTTAATATATACTTACCATGTTAGTATAATGCTCAGTTTTACTATATACATATACTGTTCACTCCATCTCCATGATAGGGTTCTCTCCTCAGACATATAATTTAACTTTTCTTTTGCATACTTTCAAAATTGCACTGTACTGTCAACTACTCTGTGAGACCAGGTCATGACTGAAAAGGGTTATAAGGCTAGCCCACTTGCCTGGTTAAAAATCAATGTAAATAAATTGCTACCTATAAAATTAAGAAAATACGTATAACTGACAATTATTGTTGGTGATGTAAATAAAAGTGTAGACAAACTGGCAACGCATATCCTATGAATGTGAAAATATGCAGACGTTTAGGTATGATGTGGTCTAAAAATGTAGTTTAACAAAATCAATCATCCGCACAAAATGCATCAATATTCAGTAATATAAAAAGTCAATTTAACAATGTTTGGTGGGGGTAATGGCAGTAGCTAGGAAATCATAATGTGGTAGGTTCCAGTTATTGAAAGATTTCACTGATTTGTCACAATGCTATGAAAAATGAAAAGTGAGCTATTAAACTAAGAATCATTAACTCTAAATCAAATTTTGGATGTTGGACAAATTAATATTTATTAGAAAATTAGATAGAATGTTAAAGAAATAACTTAAATATATGCCTTCATATGCTTAGTGCAATTTTATTTATGGTTCTATTATTGTCTCTTTCTTTGTGTATGGTTGCTTTACATTTGAAAATCAATAAAAATGCTTTAAAAAATAATATTAGCTATTCATATTTACATTAATAATTGAAGACCATATTACATACAAGCTATTGAAATATTTTGTCGTACTAATTACAAAGCATTGGCAGCTGATATCTGTCAAATGAAACTAAAGAAATATTAACTATTGTTCATATAGTAATTATTCATAGTACCATAATTTTTATAGTCTGTAAATATCTCAACAACAAAATAACACATAATTTCTTAGCCCCATATGAAAGGTCATTGTCTGTTAAAATACTGTAGACGGTATATGTGCTGCTTAACCGACTACTGCTGTATTATAAGTTGTTAACAAAACATTATAAAATTAATATTAACTGCATTTATTGTGAGTTATAAAACCAGTTGTAAGACTAAGAATCTTGTAGAAGCTACCATTTGAGCTGAGCTGTTTGCGCTTTACACATGGATTAGTAGCATGTATTGCTCTAAAGATATGTACATTTAAACTGTGACGATGTACCTTTATTTTATTAAAAGGCTCATATCTATCTATCTATCTATCTATCTATCTATCTATCTATCTATCTATCTATCTATATTTTGTTAGATGGGTTAGTCACACTCATAGAATCCTTTTCATGGGATACCCAAGGCTGTATTCATACTGACTAGGGGAAATTTGGCTAGGGAGATGGGAAGCTTCCCCTACTCATTTCTATAAGTGCCACATAATCTTTTTCATCTACCTGTAGGTGAGACCTCGGTTTAGTGTCTCAGTCAAATGATGGAACATAGCTCATGTGTCTTGATATTAAATTTTAGCTTCCTACTAGTTCACGTACAGTTTATTAAGATCATCTTATTTATAATTAGCTTTTAATTTTGTCCTCTCTACTGTGAATATATAATTAGCTATTATATCATTTGTCTGAATAAGAAATCTCTTTCATGAACTTCAATGAAGTACTGTAAAGTTGTGAAACTATTTTACAAAACAATTAGTGAAACTGTGCTTTTCTTAATTCTTATAATATCTTCCTTCGGTTAATTCTTCAGTTTTTAAAATCTTTATGCTTTATTATACAGATCTGTCATTATCCCAGGCAGGGCTAATGGTATTAAAATAATTTAAAGGGCATCTGCTTCTAAGTGAACTGATAGACTTTAAATATGAATACATCTGTTTGCTTGTCTATTTATTGTGGTATATATCACCACTTCGGTAAGAAATATGTATTTTTAGCTGTTATATATGAATGGGATATCTGGAAAGGAAGGTTGTCTACATTGGTAGCAGAAGTTAATAGCCAACACTGTTGCACGAATGTCATTGGATTTATTATCCAGTCTTAACCTCAAATGGAATTATCTGGGATCTGGTCCATGGGACCTTTATTTATCTGGCTTGCATTAGAGTGGTTCTAACAAATAAGAGGATGACCAACATTATTGCAAACTTAGTTCATTCACTTTGTCATGCATTACTGAGGCCTAGGTAAATAAACAAATTTGAACTGGCTTTTTAAAAAGCATGCTCCATCATCCTTACTTTCAATTTTATCTTTCATATCTCAAGATATGTTTCAACTGAGTTGCAATAATAATTTTATCTTACTTGAAAATTAAATTATAGATGGTGGTATTAGTGTTTTCTGACTAGTAAATGGTTTAAAACCAACTTTAAAATGTTATTTTTATTTATCATCTATCAGAAAAAAAAACGGAATATTTTTTCATGAAATTCCTGAGTCATCTGTCAGCCATGGAGGTTATTGATGTTTGGTGAAGTTATCTGCTAGAAAAAAACAGAGTTTTCATACTTGGGAATTCCAACAACTTGATAAGAGTTTGAATCTTGAGCTGATAAATTCTTCTTCTTCTATTAACTTAAAGAATCATTATGTTGAGCCAGTGTTACCTAATGTGGCAGACCAAAAGGTGTAATCAACTTATTCCTCCAACATTTGTTTTATTAGATTCAAGTATTATATTCTTACTTTAACACTGATGTCCCAAGAAAAATGTGTATATCAACCATTTTTAGGATTTTGCATACTAAATACATTCTATATTACTTATTTTTTATCATTGTGCCAACAGGTCGTCTGATTTAGGTTCTGTAATGAATTCAGAGAGCAAGCTGGTTGCCTTGATTTATTAAACAGATGAATCAGTATTTAATTTCTTTCTTTTCTGCATGATCACTCCAGTTCTAATGCAACATTATGAAATCTGATGCAATGTATTAGATAACTGTAGAGAAGTTGTCTGAGGTGTGGATTGCATGTTAACAATTGCTTTTAAATAATAAAAGTATAACCAGACCAATTGTGTAAAAGTAAATCTCTGTTATCTAATGTTATATGCCATATAATGAGAATGAACATCTGAAAATTTGTATATCTTTTTCAGCAAAACAGTATGCGTATTTCAACTGTTATACAATTTATTGGCTTAGCAGATTGAGTAGGACAAACTCTGGCTCATAAAGTGGATTAGCATTTGGAGACATATTCTCAACATCATCATCATACCATTAAGCACATTAAACATGAGGACTAGGAAAAGGTAAGGACGATGCTTCATGATCTGGTATCCAACTCTTGTCCTACAGCATGGACTCTAGCTGAGTCTTGATAAACCTGTTATCAATGAGAGAAGACCAAGTTGTACATCTTAGAAAAGCACAGTATCTGGCTAATGAAACACAAAAGCATTGCTCTTCAGACTACTAACATCCCATGCCATCTTGACTGTTTAGCTCTAAAAGTAATTTTAACTCAAGAACACTGTCTGGGATTTTCAAAATTTTTGTGCCAAGGGTTTTGACTGCAACACGTTACAGACCTTAACCTACACCAAGAGGGGAGCTTATAGAGAACTCAGTTTATTCACTTAGTATCTCATCTCATGGACCAAGGTTTGGTTATGTGATATTTCTGTGTAAATGAGATTAACTCAGACTGTACATCACACCTCCACAGACTGAATTCTGGCCTCACATTCTTTGAATACAGAGAGTTCATCTAGGTATTTTGATGTTCCTCAGAAACAGCAATGGTTTTACTTCTTCTCTGAGAACCTTATATGAATCTTGATGTACATGTGAATGATTACCAAATCTCATATTATGGTAGAAAAAGAAATAAAGATGTTCTTCCTCTTTATCACAAATGCTTCTTGCATGTTTGGGACCTGTATGACATTTTCTAATGTAATTTTTTGAAAGAGTCACAATGTAGTGATAGTGTTGATTAAGGTGGCCAGTAGTTCTTTTCTCAAAAGACCACAGGCTATGTTCAGCCCTTGCCTTGTCGGATCTAATAAGAACATTTGACTCCATGATCCAGAGTAGTGTAGTATACCACTGGAGATGCAATGATAAGTTATATAGGGCCATCCCAAGTTGTTATTACAGATCTTGGAGGAATAGAATCCAGGGTAGTATTTTTGTGTATCTGTTTTTGTGTTCAATCACTTACCAGATGTGGAGTCCCAAGGAATCTGTGTTGCTTCCTATACTAGAGAAAAGAGACAAGTGCCTTGTTTAAACATTCTTTAGAATGTAAAAGTTTTACAGATTTTAAGTTTGGAATTTTGGAAATTATTAAAATGGACTCTAGGGGGGGTAATATTAAAAATGTTTTGTTGCAGAAGGAAATTAGATGGCAATTACTGTTAAGATCAAATACCCCTCCAGGGCTCAATGAATATATAAGCATTAAACCCATATTAATAGACAAAGCCTCAAGGATTTAAAAGTTATACTAATATACAAGTATAAATATATGCACAAGTTAGCATAGAACTTTAGGAATAGGTATATATAATATACATTGTTTAATTAAAACAAATATGGCACCATGGGGTTTTTTAAAAAGTTGGTCCAACTTAATTCTGGTATATAATAATGGATTCCACCACGCACAGCCTTGCATCAGTGTTTATGGACAAACAATATATAAATCAAGTTCATATTATAAGTGACACAGGATTTTTGTAAATTTTGCACTTTTGCTTAATGTCACAGTAATAACATAGTTCACTTTTAATAGTGTTATGTTTTAGGTAAGATTTACCCTGTTTCAAACAATGATAATTTGAATTGCACTTTGATATTTTTAATTAATATTTTTAATTAACATTTCTATTTAATGTATATAGTAACAATTTTTATATTCAATGATAAAATACTTTTTTTTAAACTATAACATAAATAGAAAAGAAAATTAATTAAAATATTACGAGAATGTTCAATACATTTACTACATGTGTTATTAAGAATGATGGATTTTTTAATGAATTTTTTAATGAATAGTTTGTAAGTTATTGCATGAATATTATATTATATTATTTCACAAAATATATGAAAGTTCAAACTATGATTTGATTGCAAGTATATTTTTTTAAAAAAACAAGTTCCTATATACAATTTTCACAATTTTTGGAAATTTAGTTAGTAAGCAAATCATCTAAGCATATTTGTTTGAATATTTAAATATGTATTTATGTATTTATATTTATATAATTATTTATATATTTATATATTTATATAATGATATATTACATACGGAAATAAGGAGAGTGTGCAACAAATTTAATTTGTGCATTAATTTGCTTTGTATGGGAAATAAAGAAAAAATTCAATAGCAGAATGCACAGTATTTTGAAAAGCAAGCACTTTAAAGACTTTTGTTTACATACATTTCCTGTTCACTGTGTTACGACCATATAAGGAAGAAATTCATTTATGGTGTATTTGGTCAACAATTGTTCCAATTACAGGTTTAATTAACTAATCAATTTCATTAATTACTTGTAAATTGTTTTAAAACAACAATATAAAAATGAGAGGCACTGTGTATTCATTATTCTGATGAAGTCTGCCTGCAGCAGACGATAGCGCTGAATTTACTGAATTTCATTTTTGTTATTAAAGAAGATTGTGGTCTGATCACACGGAGTTTTATTTTCATGGTTTATTGGACTTTTTACATTTTTTGATTGCTTCCTATACTATTTTGGGTCCATCTGCTACTTTTTTTTTCATTTATCCAAGTATGACTCTTCAAGACCTAAAGACTTTAGCATATGTTTGCTTTTGCTCCAATGATTTTCTTGGTAAAAATACTGACGACTGACAATATAGTTTCCTGTGTACCTTACTTAGTCTGATTCTTCTACCATGACATAGCCTTCTTGGATTTATACAGTATAACTTTTAGCTTCCCTGAGACACATAAATCCCTTCAAATTGGGTATGGGATCTGCTGCCTTAGAAGATCTCAAAGAATGTATGAAATGCCGTTTCACTTAATGTAGTCAATGCAGTCAATGTCTAGCTTCATGTTTTGCTGATTATTTTGTGTCAGCATTTTTTGAGTTATAGATCAAAGAGAAAGTTTTGTCATACTTCTTTAAGCTGAAAAATATTAATTGTGTTTATACAAATAGAAAATCAAAACAAGTAATGTCGCTGCTCACCCACATCTTGGTTAAAACAGTTTCATTCAAATAAAGCTCATATAGGAAAAATAAACATTGTTGACTAATGGTAATGTATTCAGTTAAAGAAACAATACTAATAAATACTTAATAATAGCAATACGATATCCAAACGTTTTTAAAATCAGCATGAAACTTTTGACCAATATGTATCCTTTGTTATAAGAAAGTCCTTCTATACTATGCATCTTATAAATAAAGGGATTGTGTCTAGATCTAGCAATATCATTGTCTCCCTTTACTCCATCCTCATTAGGCCAGTCATTGAATATAATGCCCCCTTTGACATGTATCTGCCCATACACATGCAAAAACTGGAAGTCTTACAGAGATACCTTACTAAAAGGATACAAGGTCTAAACAGCATGCCCTACATGCACCAACTCAAAGTCCTCTCATAGTACTCGGTATCCTACAGACTGCTAAGAGGTGACCTGTGTCTGTCATATAAGGCATTCACTGACTCAGCACTGATGGATTTACTGCACATAAGCAAGTCAAATGGCATCATAAATACTTGGTCTAGGGATCTAAACCTCTTCTGTAACATCAACAAATAGTTTGGAGATATAGGTATATCTTGCAGAGGATAGTGCTGTTTTGAAACAGACTCCCAGCTACATAAAAAATTCATCCCTATCCATATTTAAGCACAACTTGGATTCATGGATGGGAAACAAAACATTTCACATCAGGACTGCTCTCTGCACTACTAATGGACACAGGCAGCTATTAAATTATTTATCCTATGCAAGGATCCCCTCAAATTATCTGTGGTATGATCTCACTTATTCTCATTAGTGGTAGTATATAATTATTGACCATGGCATGGATAAGGCCAATCTCTAATCAAATAGGATAGGTTAACTCAAGCATAAAATGGGAAATTGGTTAGGCTTAAAATGGCCTTCAAGGGCAACACTTACCTATGAACATTTCATATTAAGTTTGTTGATAAATCCCCCCTAGTAGTGGGATATCGTAAATAAAACTATAGCATGATTCCTTGTATTTATTTATGTATTTACATTAGAGATGTATTTTTTCATTTGTTTGCTCTGACAGCTGCTTGGAAGTATAACAGTTCCAGAAAACTGTAGTTGTATACATTTGTAGGTTTACCTGATTGTAAACTCATTCATTCAATATGTTGAGTGACAAGCTGGAATTTATAAAATATGTCTCTTCATGTTTCTAAGAAGGATTTTTACTTTTGTTTTATTACTTTTCATACTAAAGTGTCCTTTGTAAAAGGATGTTTGCATTTTCAGAGTTTTCCCTTTCACTAGTTTACTTTCACTCTTCTGTCAGAGTATTTATTTGTTTTCTTTTAATTTGTAAATTGCCTCTTTCTGGTATTCTGCTAATTTTGTTTTGGTTTGAAGTGTTTTTCTTGCTGTTATACTAATTTGTAAAGTAATTTGGCTTTTTGCACTTGTTTTACCTTTCAGACGGACTGCACTCTTAAGTGTGCCATCCTTTAGATGAGATGATAAACTGAGGTCCCAATTGTCTGAGTCGGTAATAGCTCATGTGCATATAAAAGTTCTCATGGCACTCACTGAAAAATCATAAGGAAAGTTACTGGGTGTCCTGGCCACATGTCCCCTAATCAGTGTGACTACCATCTCAGTTCTCCACTGACAAGATATTGACCTAATGGGACTAATCCAATCAAGAAAGAGCTAATAATGAAATAATTATGTTTGTTTTTCCATATGCTACTGCATTTGTTTTATTTATACTTGTTATCATGTACACTACTGGCTGTGTTAACTTTATCATTCCGTAATGTTTCTGTATGTACTTCTGAAATTTGTAATTGCCTTCCGTAGCCGAATAAGCCTTTTAAAGTGTTACATGATCAGATAATCCCTTTTGTGTGTCCATCACTGAAAAAAAGGTATGGTATGTATGATCTATGTTTTGATTTCTGAATTAATATGTATACAATTTTAAATTTTTGTCAAAGAATTTAGCCTTTCTTATTAACTGTTTCACATTTCATTTAGATCCTGTGACATCTTTCTAAACTAAAACATTTTGAAAGTGTGTTTCTCTCCCAGCGATATCACCTTATTAACTTTTGTTGCACTACTGCTTATGTAACCAAAAACCACACTCCTGCATATGTGTCATCAGTTTCTTACAATTCTTGGAATATATCATACAACCTGCCACCAACCATATAGAAAATAAAAAGAGTTCACTGTCAAATTTCCACAGTAATATTAAGTGCTGTGACAGATTCTGAGCTTAGATACTCAAATGGTCCACAGTGGACTCCGGCTCTGACTATCTAAGCCTGTATCAAAAGGTTAAAGAACTAGAATTTTATTTTCTCTCATGTAATTTGTCATTTTTAAATCTATTTCTAACACCGTTTCTTGTGTAACTTTCTCTGCTTTCTTTGAAGAAAACATGATCCTTGGCACTTATCTGTTTTATTCTGTTTTTATCCTCCTTACTGATCTCTGAACTTTTCTGTCAGAAGCATCTTCTCCAAGGTAATATATCAGCAATGTTCTATGGAAAATATTTCACTTCCAAATGATACAATTAATTGGATCTTTAATTAAGCCAACGATACGGCATAGGTGATAAAACCCTAATTATTACCTAGTTGACCTGGGTTTTGTTAGTTGCCCAGGCATCTGATGTGTTGGCAGGGAAGATGGGCATGCCCATCCTAGGGGGAGAGGGGAAGAACGCATACACATGGCACACGTCATCATCATCATCACCTTTTTCCCATTTCCTACATGGGGTCAGGGTATCATGTCATCTGTCACTATCTCACACTATTCAATACTACTCTCCTGCCTTCTTTAACACTCATGCCTGACTGTCACAGGTCTTCCCTCACACAATCCATCCATTTCTTTGCTCAATGCCCTTGTTTCATCTTGCGTGCTTCATGTCTATCCCAAATCTTCCTCACCAGATTGTCTTCTGATTTTCTGCATTTGTGCCTGAACCATGGTAATCTGCTCTCTTTGACCTGTCACACTCTCGTGGTTGATTTCCTTGGTGAAGACCAGGGACACATCCATGAGATGCTAACTGAGAGTGGGTGGGCTTTCTGCTAATGTCTTTCCCTTGTGGGAGAGAGTGATGTTTCAGATATGATGGCTATTGCACCCCTCAAGCTCAGGATGATACAAGGCACCCACATGGGGAGGAGAAATAGTGCAAAACATTCCCTTGGCAGCAATTTTACACTGCACTATGGTCCTCAAGCTCCTCAGCAGCCCTGAAAATGAGTTGGGATTAGCCTGGGGGAGGCTAGTGTGGGCCCACTAGAACCAGTGAACAAGGAGAACAACTAGGGACATCAGCTGGTCAAACACGGAGAACCAAAAAGAAGCAAAAAGTATCACCTTGATTAACATGCGTTTTGACTAAAATGATTCTTAAATGCACACTGTTGTCTCTAGTTTTTCATCTTGCTAATCATTTGCTGTCAAGACTACCTCAGATGCACTTAGGCAGTGCAGTTTTACTTTTGGCAGACAATGTGATAAAATGTATTATACAATGACTCCCCCATTAATATTCCAAAACGTGCACACTGATTGGTCAGCGTGCTTGTTGTAAATCCGACTTATACTAATGGAAAATGTCCGGTCGCCCGGACTTTTCCATTACTATTAGTCTTCATTTTTTTGTGTTTTTGTTAGCAACGGAGAATGGAACAGCTCTGTTGCTCTAATCTCGCTATGTTAAATGAGTTTAACATAGTGAGATATCTTAAAAAAAAAAGCAACGAAGATATTTCTTTCTTCATTGCTTTTTTTAAAGCTATCTCTCTATGTTAAACTCTTTTAACATAGCGAGACACCTTTTAAAAAGCAACGGAGATCTTCCTTTCTCAGTTGCTTCCACACACAGCTCTGATGTACTGCGTAAGCATACGCATGCACAGTACATCAGAACTGCCGCAGAATACCGGACAGCTGCAGAAGGGAAGAACGGAGGCATTATACAATGTTATTATTTAAGAAAAGTAAGTGTTTTTTTCTTAAATAATGTCATTGTATAATAGCAATAACCCACTTCTGAGTGTGGGTAATGCTGGATTTATCCACGGTTGTCTTTGTTTGGCCACTCGGGCTTTGCCCTCATGACCAAACCACACCAATCATGGGTAAATCTAGCATTACCCACACCCAGGCATGGGTTATTGCTTAAATATATCAGGCAGTTTCTTTTTAAATTTAGTGTGGCTACAGTAAAGGTCAGATGCATTTTTTAATTAAATAAAATCTTTAATTTAGTACAAATGAGACAATTCCATTAAGTGACTTCAAAATATGTGCACATTTTTCAGCATACACTGCCCCTTTCCCAAAAGTAACCACTGATTAGCAGACCTCGATGCATGAGACCTCTGGCCAATCAGCCTTCACCTAGAACTTCCTTTGATGACCTATTGCAATCTGATCTGCCTGAATTTATCCATGGGCTGAGAGGCACTAACACTAAATAATAACAGCTGCAGTAAGTCGGTCCACTGAGCTCCCACACCTGCAGTAAAGAAGCAGTCTTTAACCTGCAGTATAAGTTAGATTTAAGCCAATGAAGCTGGAACTGCATAGATAATAGTAGGTAGCTACCAAATCTATTCACGCAAGAGGTCTTATAGTTTGGTAAATGGTCTTGCCAAGAGTCAATCAGACCTCTATATAGCTAGTTCTCATTTCAATAATCAGAATGTTCCTAAATGATGTCCCAAAAATCTAATAAAATGTGCTGAACAGCTACTGAGGCCTTTTGTCACAAAATAAATATATCCAACAGTACTTAGTTGTGCTAGACCGCAAGGTGTATGCCCCAGTAATGAACAAGTGCACATCCATAATTCCTGACTGAATAATTGCCAGTGTCCTGAGGTTAAATTCTTGTGTGGGGATACTGGTTTTCTATCTGTGTTCCAAGTATAGTATTGTAGTATTTTCCCATATAGGTTCATAGATTAGTACTAGGCTAACGGATCTTGTGAGCCATTTTAAGCTTAGCCAATTAGGCGATGTGAGAATAAAACCCTGCACCTTGTGTCTGTAAGGTAAACACCTTAACCATTATGCCAACCTCCCACCCATTGACCACATATTGACCAACAGATGAATGGCACATTCTCAATGACACTCAAGCATGCCTGGCTCTGTACTGTAATACTTATTTTCTTCTAGGCAAATATGCAAATCCTGTTATAATTTGTGTAAATAAACCCAGATGCACCAATTGCTACAAGCAAAATTGTTGATTCTTGTTCATGTTGTTGCTTAATGCCATCTGGACTACTTTATTTAGGACTAATGGAGTAGAAGGACACCTGTATGACTAACAGACTGCCAGATTTGGTAATAGCCATATCTGATTATATTACCTTTATATTGCAGAATCTGCACTCTAATGTCATAGTATATCTAATACAAAGTTAACTTTCCAGCCTATACATCTTGCTCAGCTTGAATCTGCCTACCCAAGTGACTTACTTATACAATAATCTTTGATTTGTTATGTCTTTTCTGCAGGGTGTGGCTATTACATATTTGAGAGGATCACCTGGAAACAATGGGCGCTGTACCTTTTTCTGATTTTATGCACTTCCACTGTAATTTTGGAATTGTTTGCCTTTTATAATTTCTTTATCTGGCATGCGTAAGGGCATTTCTGCAAAGTTTATTTTAATGTAGATTTGTTTTGTATTTTGTCAGTGTTTACTGTAGACAGACCATGTTGTAAAATTATTAAAAGTATCCAGACAGTAACAAGAAGGCCAAGTGCTTAGAGATTGCCACTTATCCAAAATTCATATTGATTTGTTGAGGTTGTTACAAATGGGGTTTGTCTTTGTCCCATAGGCATCAACTTCACAGTTGATTATATTAAGCTTGGGGTGTAAGATGTGAGGCCCTCTAAATGGAGCTGTGGTGGCTTATCCCCAACAGGAAAAGCATTTTCAAAAAAACATCGTTCAAAGTTTTTGTGACTGATATAGCTTTGGAAGGAAAATATTTTCAACCTTCTGAGTCAGCTCTATAGTGTAGATAGAGGGATGAAGTCTTGAATGTAACCCCAAGTTACTGAAAACTGAGTAGTGAGTCAGCACTGTAGGAGCCAATAACGAGAAGTGGGAGTGAGCAACCATTGTCAGCTCACCAGTCTCTAGGAAAGATGGCAGAACCACCTACTGCTGTTCTGCATTCTAACAGTGGCAGATGTCAAGTGCCGTAGCACTGAAGATGATAACATGCCCATAGGCACTCCAAGAGGTGCACACTAGTGTAACCAGATGTTAGTACATGCAAGGGAGCATGCGTGCATGACAGGCTGGTGATATGCATCTCTGCCATTGGTGGCATTTGCATCAGCTCTGTGAGGAATATGGTTAGCTCCATAATTAGAAACTCCTCCATGCACATCAGTGATGAGGGATGAGGGAGTGGCTTCATTTCATGGCTGCCTAGATGTCAGTCCCTCAGGCTGCCTATCACCCCACTCAAGAATGAATGGACTCAAGGTCATTTAGAGATGCTTAATAATTAGCAGGCAAAAGGAGGAACAACCTTCTGGCAAGTAGTCATCAACAGCATTAAAATGTTAGTATTACTTAATCAAATATTTCAGCCTTGCATTTTAGATTCACTCTGATTCTGTTGAGATGGTTTGCACTAGATTTAATAACAGAAGTAGGTCCCTGGTGTCATTCTGCCTATGATTTTACATAAAAAGTCAACATTTGTTTGGATCTGTTTTGATCTTCCCATTCTGACTAGGGACATGGCCACATACTAATATTTTGATAACAGTTTAGGAAAGTTTTCCCTAATTTTTCTTGAAAAATAATCTGTGAGATTCATTAAAGTTAAAATTCAGTGCAGGAACAGTGTAGCTGTTCCTGCACGGAATATGGCCACCAAGCAATCCAGCAAACAGCTGATCTGAAGTGCACGAGCGTGCCTAAACTGTTCCTGCACAGATATGGCTGCAGAATGCTAATTAGCTCATTTGCTGGTGAAAACCATGCAAATGAGGTGAATTAACAATTCACCAAGAAGCCAGGTATCCGTGCAGGAACAGTGTTATTTGCAGAAATGCATTCAGTTACTAACCGAATACATTTCTGCAAATAACAAAATGGAGTTATGACAACTCTCAAAAAGCATGTATTATAGTGGTTAGGCATGCCATTGGCCAAATATATGTCCATTGGCATAGAAAACTGTTTATTTCTTATAAAAATCATACTTCTTTTTGGCCCAATCTCGGCCATTTAAGCATAGGGCAGCAGAGTGCAAACGGGATTGGGCAGAAAAATTTAAAAAAAAAGTGAAAATTACATTTTAAGGGAAATCTGCATTTTGCCATATTAGTATATGTCATGCAGAATGAACGCAATACCAGGGAACAGTGGTTGTCAAGGGGAAAGGCTCTGTGTAAGTGCAGTAGTTATGCACTAAGGCAATGGGGAATGAAAATGAGGGAAAATTTACTGAATCACAAAAATCTTCTAAGTCCCAAACTGCACCTAACCGTGTAGGTCCTTTAGCATGATGGTGTAACTAGGAGGAGTAACAGACATGAAAAGGGGGTGTGTAAGGCATGTTGTAAGCACAATGGAACCCTAAGGTGCAGCGATAAGCTTAGCTAAGCACAACTAAACAAGAAAGTGTGTCTGAGGCTGTATTGTCTTATTCCATGAACTGAGGAGCCTGTTCGTGCCCAAAGGATGGCCATTTCTTGCTGTTTACATCAGTTAAAAGGATTTGCATGGTGCACACCAGGTGTAAAACAAAAAAAAAAAAAAAACAGGAAATAGCAGGACTGTTTATATTTGGGCACCAGGTTTGCGTGGTGTGCCTCGGGATTTAAAAGGGGAGGAAATGGGAAGGGAAAAAAGGAAAAAATAGCAGAATTAAAACACTCAAGTACAAATAACATAGCTGGCAGGTGGAATGCATCACAATCAGCCAGTCATACAGGTAACATCTGCAGCACAACAATATAAAGCATGGAAACACCTTACAGTCTGTTTTTTCCCACAAATGCTGCACCATTGGTGTATACATGCAGGGGAATTTTAATTGGAAACATGTTAGGGGCTGCCATTGCTTTGATCCATCAGTATGTGCTGGAGGCTGACGGCGGAGAGGAAAATAATGCTGACAACCGCCACAGACCGAGGAGGAGGAGGAGAACAGTGTTCAGACCCAGGGTAACTTACCAGGGGCTACATGATCTGGAGATAGTAGAGTGCTACGGGGTGGACAGAGACATACTTCAGCAAATCACAAAGCTGTGCCGGCCTCAACTCAGACCTAGAACCAACAGAGGGGAACCCATCCCAGTGGATACCAAGGTATGTGTAGCCTTAAGAATTCTAGCTACAGGTACTTTCAAAAGACCTAATGGGGACATTATGAGGGTCTCACAGGCATCTGCATCCAGGGTACTCCACCATTTCCTGGATGCCATGCTACCACATGCTGGTGAGCACATTTACTTCCCCAACACCCGTGAGGAGAGGACCAGTAATATGCATCTCTTCCACCGTGTAGCAGAATACAAAGAGGTACTGGGTGCCATAGACTGCATGCGCAACCACATCAAAGCACTACCCGGTGAACAGGATAGGTTCTACATAAACCACAAGGGATTCCCCTCTGTCATCTGTCAGGTCATGTGCAATGCCCAAGGCATTATCATGAATCTGTGTGCTGGCAGCCCTGGACGCTATCATGACTGCCACATCTGGCATTCATCACAACTGTACCAGGCATTTTCCAGTGGGGACATTCCATATGGCCATTTGATGGGGGATGCTGGCTATACATTGGAGCTGTGGATGATGACACCCATCAGAAATGTACACACACCCACACAAGAACCCCATAATGAGGCACATACACAAACCAGGATAATTATAGAACATGTGTTTGGGATGCTCAAGTCACGGTTCTGTTGCCTTGACATATCTGGTGGAGCCTAGCAGTACTCTCCAGACACATGTGCACATATGTTCATAGTATGTGCCATGCTACACAGTATGAACCTGCGGAAACAGCTGCAGCAGGAACAGCATTGGGAAGGGCCACACAGCCCAACACCATTACCAATGTCCCCACAGGTACAGAGGGACTCACAGGAGGAGGCACCTGAGCCTGCTGCTGTAGGCACATAGAGGTGTTCCCAGTATGCTCAGGCCTTGGCCAAGAAGCAATGCATAGCACACACACTGACACTGTAGGGACCCCAGGGACTGACACACACAGTAAAATGGATGACACACACATCACATTACCTGCAACTTCCCATGTATAGGCACTGTAGTGTGTGCATCCAACATAGGTGGCCCTCAAGCACTGTCCTCGCAACTGCTGCAAGCACAAGGTAAGTCAGTCTTCTTAACAATATATGAGTGGATTAGTATGTTCTGCTAACATATCTATGGTAATGCTGCATGCATGCAAGGGAATGGGGTGGCCTACTGGGATAGCAGCACACAACTGACAGCTATGTGGGACACTAGGAAGTGTCTGGCCAAAACTGGCCTCCACACACTATGCAGTAGTACCCAAGGTGGAAAATCCCACAGCAGTATATGTGTGGGGACAACTAACTGGGGGTCATAGGTCACAGGCATGGATGTCAGGATGGGGGTCCCATAACTACCCCTCACACCCACAAACCAGATAAATGTCTGGTAAAGCACATAAATGGCAGCAATATTGAATTAACCCCCTACAGACTTCACACAGTGATAGCACAGCAGGACCTGCAGTTGCAGTAAGGCTATGAAGGGTAAAAAGTCTGAAACTCAAATGTATGCCAGTACAATCTGATCTGGGCTCTTTACTGATATGCCTCTAGTCCTCAAGACAGGGCACAATAGTATGGTAAATGGAACCAAACTGTAAAGTGAATATCAGCACAGTCTGTGCAAATGTGTACAGTTGACAGGTGTGCCTCCCATATACCCACACAAATGTAGTAACATGTATGTTTACAGGGAAATAGCAGCATAGCACACATTGGCAGGACTGTACCAATACACATGAAAACATGTTGCCTGTCCACAATATGCAGGGGTCAATGAGCTATGTGTATGTGTGATTAATACTATCTGGATCTGTCCAGCACGTTCTCCTGGCAGTTGTCTTGTAGTGCCTTAGGTACAGTGTTGCCTTTGACAGGACCATGTGCAGATAACTGCAATGCCAACTGTTATGCATGTCAGTGACACCAACTGCTCTGCCAGTGACATACCTGGAAGTCACAGTGCTATGTGGAATATACTACACATATTACTGACATCTTAAAGGATGTGTATCAGAGGTGCCAAGGCTTTTGTGAATATAAGTGCTTTGTGGTACTGTTGCCAGTGGTCATTCTCAATAATCTTTTTTTTATGTTAGCTTTTGCATATAATGGACATGCCTGCACAGTTGAATGCACTCTGTACCCACACCCATAACTCCCAAACTCTGACAGCAAGATGTCTGGAAAAGGGCAGAAATAAATGTGGAACAAAAGCACAATGATAGGCATGTGTTGTAAATATTGACCTTACATACTGAGGAAGTTGGTAGGCTGAAGGGTTTGCAGTAGTGAGAATTGTTTGAAGGTTATGTATTCTGAAACAGTACTGTCTGCATTATTTTGTAACATCACACTTCAATTATATGTAACTAACTTGCCATAAAAATACCAAGTTTACGTAGAAAGGATGAAACCTCTATCCAAACACCTGGACAAATTGCCAAAAAATGTACAGGTGAGAGGTATGCCCACACAAGGATATGACATCTTAGGTTAGAAAGATACCACACAAGCAGGAGATCCCCTGCCAGTATATCACCAGGTTGCTGGACTGTTAACACAGCCATGTGTCATTACTAAACTGACCATAGCCGCACCTCACAAATGGCCTTGTTTGGCAAGAATGGACATAGCTGCCCTCATAATATTGATCTATGCATCATACAACTAGTATTCCTCTGGTAAAGCACTGTGATGATCTGAGGATGTCTGGCACTAGGTAATGACACAATACATTGCAGTTTCAGACTACAGCTATGTCAGAAAATGTTTGCTAAACAAAACAAGCACCCTGAGGAAAGTCCTGTGTACTCCTGAGAAGTATGGCTGTAGCACACAAAACCCTGGACTGTAGTACACCTATTTCTGGAATGGAGTCCCACTCTAACTATAGAAGGTCACACTGGGCATGCTCCTACACTTAGAGAATCACAGGACATGTTGGAACCCACATCAGAATACATGACTGTATTGTGTATAAATGTCCATGCATACAGACAGCTATGTACACCTCAACTGTCCCGACACACACATATCAGACAGGATTACCCTCCGCTAGCTGTAAGTGGCCCATATGTGATATATCTGCTTCTATTGCATGAGATACACACACACATATATATGGGCAACATATAACATATGTCAAGCAAACACAAACATAGATGTGAGGAACTGAGAGACAGACAGTGATACAGAGAGAGAGAGACATAGGGGGACACAGACAGAGTGAGTTACACACACAGATACCCTGAATGGAATACAGTGATGTCCTGCTATGTACAGTGGCATACCAGTTGTGAACAGTTGCATGTGCCAGCATAAAAGTGAGCCCTATTGTGTAACAGCACTGAGGTTGGGTTTTTAATATCACATCATCTGCTTGTGTGTGTTTGTGTGTGTCCATAGGTCTAACTATTAGGGCGTCTTCCCACTCAGTACACTTCACATTGCCCTACTTCACAAGATTTTCTGCTTACATTCACCTAAATATACCATTGGACACTGATCACCCCTTTAAGTTCTGTCGCACATGCAATAACTGCATAACACTATAGTACAAATACCTAGATAAGTAGGGGTTCTAATCTCAATACCAGCAGCTGTGAGTGTGTGTGTGTGTGTGTGTGTGTGTGTGTGTGTGTGTGTGTGTGTGTGTGTGTGTGTGTGTGTGTGTGTGTGTGTGTGTGTGTGTGTGTGTGTGTGTGTGTGTGTGTGTGTGTGTGTGTGTGTGTGTGTGTGTGTGTGTGAGACAGTTGTGTATGCGAGAGTGAGGGAGTGTGTGTTTGCTTGTCTGTAGGTGAAACAGTTTTAGGCCTTTCCCATCCACAACACTTCCTAGTGCCCCACGTTATCAGTCCTGCTGATGGCATTCCCCTAATTGGCACCTTTGGCCAGTTCTTAGCCTAGTAAGCTCTATATCATGTGTGATAACTGTGTACCAGTCTAGTACAAATCCCTAGCTAAACAGGGGTTCTAATCTCAGATCTGGCAAATGAGTGTGTGTGTATGTTTGTAAGAAGAAGCATTTTGATAAGTCTCCCACCCACTGCTCTATTTTATCACTCCTGCTAATGTCTTTCCCCTTATCAGCACCTTTGGCCAGTCATCAAACCAGTAAGCACCGCAGTGCATGCGTTAATTGTGTTATAGTATAGTACAAATAACTAAATAGGCAGGGGTTCTACTCTCAGATCTGACAAATGTGTGTGTGGGTGTATAAGTGTGTGTGTATGCTTGAAGGAAGAACTATTTTGATAAGTTGCCCACCCACTGCCCTACTTAATCAGTCCTGCTGATGTCATTCCCCTCATCAGCACCTTTGGCCAGGTGTCAGCCCAGTAAGCTCTGTAGCACATGCAATGACTGCGTAATACTGTAGTAGAAATAACTAGATAGGCAGGGGTTCTACTCTCAGATCTGCCAAATGTGTGTGTGGGTGTATAAGTGTGTGTGTAAGTGTGTATGTTTGTAGGAAGATGTACCCACTGGCCTACTTTATCAGTCATGCTGATGTCACTCCCCTTATAGGTTCATAGGTGTGTACTAGACTAATGGCCCTGGAGCCTTTACAAGCCTAGCCCATAGAAGTGCTCTACCATTGTGCCACCCAATGTTAGCTCCCAGTGCCTCCATCAAGTAGAGCCACTGGAGTGATCCCTGGGGTGGCCTTTCTATTAACCATCCACTCATCAAGATTTCACTGGAACAGGGTCATCTAGGTGCTTTGCTTGACATGTATAGGAAGCCTATTCCCGGGCATGTGCAGTCTCTGGGTGAGGAACCTGTCCCTCCAACATGTTGTGTCGATTGTAGTAATGAGGTTGAGGTCCCTGCAGTGTGTGGTGCAGAGGGATTGGGATGTCTTTAGATGTAACATTTCTAAAAGAGTTGGGTCAGACATGGCTTTGCAAGTCAAGCAGAGATCACCTCTAAGTAGGTGATATGAGACAGAGAATAGCTGGAGTCTTTTGACTCTGTCTGTGTAGGACATGCCTTTAATGCCAAGGATCCACTTTGTGAGGTACCTCTATGGCCTCTCCAGCTGTTGCAGGTGTCTAGTGAGGTACATGCCAAATGGGCCATTATACTTGATGATTGGTCTAATGATGGAAGATTACACAGAGACAATGACATCTTTTTTCCTGAATGCAAAACCATTGGTGATGAGATGTTCCATGTAGAAGGATTCCCTGATCACAGTGGCAATGTGATAGTTAAATGAGAGGTTGCTGTCAACCTGTGTCCCCAGATCTCTTATAATACCTACAGTGTTCAGTGGGCTCCTATTGATGAGGTACTTAGTGGAACTGAGTTTTTACCAAAGGGGCTGATGATGCATTTTATAGTGTTAAGCTTCAGACCATGGTGTCCACACCAGTCAGTGGTCTCAGTGAGGCCTTTCTGTAGGATGTCTATATCACTTGTGGAGTTAATGATGGCTCCCAGCTTGCAGTCGTCTGTAAACTTGGTCAGCCAGAGTTCCTTTGTTTTGGCCTGCACTCCTGAGAAGTAGATGCTGAAGGGGGCAGTACCCAGGAGTGATCCCTGTGGGACCCCAGTCATTACTGGTTGCCAGTCTGACTTGGAGCTCACTACTTTCACACTGTGTGGTCTGTGAGCCAATTTCCAACCCCCAAAATGATGTAGGGGTTGAGGCCTAGTTTGGTGAGTTCACCAATAATACCTGACTGAGGAATGGTATCAAGAGCCTTGGCCAGATTCATGTAGGCTGCATGCAGTGCCTTACTGTCATACACAGACCTGGTGACTGACTCAAAGAAGTCAACCAGGTTGAGCAGGCATGATCTCCCTTTCACAAAACCAAACTGTGTGGGGTCCAGAGTTAGGAGATTACCTACATGTTTGTTGATCAGGTCCCTGATGATGTGCTCCATAGCTGTACATATCAGACTCATCAGGCAAATGGGCTGATAATTCCAGGGTCTGTAGTTACTACTCATTTATGTAGAGGGATGACTGCAGCAGTGCAGCATTTGGGAGAGAGAAAGCCTGAGATGAGGTTGTGACTGAATAAGGCACACAGATGTGCCAGGTATCTTTGTAATTCATGGAGAACACAGCCACGGATAATTTGGGGTCCCAAGGAAGTTGTATTCTTGCCCGTGGGCAAAGCAGATTTATCCTGGGTGACAGTAATCCTGGGTACCTGGCATTCTTCTGCCATTCTGATTGTTCCCCTAGGGAGAGAGAGGGGCAAAGCTGGCAGTGAATGTGTTGGCAAGCATGTCGGCAATATTTGTTGGCTCAGTATAGGAGGTAGCATTGTGCAGTAACTCAGGACGTTTATGGGTATTGCAGTGGAGGTTCTGGATATAACTATCAAAGACTGTGTGATTGTTGTCAGTGTCTCCTCCAATTCTGCTGTCATAGCTGGCTTTAGATGATTTCATGAGTGATCTCAAGTTGCTGTTGAGTCTAATAAGGGTGTTTTGCCAATCATGGGACTCCACCTTTGTCTGCAACAGTTTCTTCCTTCTGTTGTACAGTTTATTAATGGTAGGGGACCACCAGATTGTCCTCCAGTGTTTGAAGGGGAATGTCATGGTTCTGTTGGGTATGGCTAGTCTCATGCATTGATGGACATATCTGTACAGTGTATTTGTATATTATTCGGTAGTTCTGCATGCATTTTCCATTGGCATGGGTGCTGTAAAGTTAGCCACCTTTGTTTTTTTAGGAGTCCAAAGTCAGCTTTTCAAGTTGGTTACCTTTGTGGGGGGGGGGTGAGATGTGGATTTCCATGGTGATTACTCTATGTTGGATCTGACCAGGTAGGGATTGACTACTGTTGTCAAGCAATGGTCCCATATGTTAGTAATCAACACAGGTCAAGGATGTTGCTTCCTCTACTGGAGAATGAGCAGGTCCAGGGCATTGGAAATGATGAATTCCAGGAAGTGCTGGGCAAGTGTATTGGTGCTTGAGTATCTTTCCCAGTTAATGGAGGAGTAGTTGAAGTCTCCTAGTATGAGAGTGTTGTGTTGAATCCTGATAGATTCCAGGGTGTTGAGGAATGTGGATTGAGAGTCTAGGGACATGGATGGGGACCTATAGCAGGCTATGACCTGGATTGCACTGTTACCCAATGTCAATTGTTCCTGAAGTATCTTAGATGCATTATGCTGGGATAGTAGTCTGGAGGCATGCATATCCTGTATGAATATGGAGACACCAACACCTTTGGAGCTGTGGTCCATGTTTTGGGGCTGACAGGTGTGGACTGAGTTATAGCCTGGTAGTGCAGTGGTGCTGTCTTCCATTACAGCACAGATGTCAATGTTCTCCATTCTGAGGAGTGTTTTGTGTGACTGCATCTCAAGATGTAGATGTCTAGTGTTGAGTAGCATGACCCTCAGATTGCATTTATGTATAGCTGTTACAGTGGTAATTTGATTTGGAACACCAACTAAAAAGGCACTATTGGGTTGGCAAGGGGTGACAGATGCAGGCTATTTCTGGCAAGCTATCGCAGTCTGTCAATCATGTCATCCCAAGCAGACAGATACTGGATGCCCTGAGAATGACTCCAGACACGTAAGCCAGTTGTTGAAGTCAATCATTTGTTCTTTGTACTGTGGTATCATTCTTTGCGATAGGTGTATACTGCTCATGACTACTGTTATACCTGCTTGGCCAACATAATCTGAGTGCCCCATCATGTCTCTTCATGTAGTTCAGGAAGGTATGTCTCAAGTCATTCACACACACATGGATAATGACAGAGTGATACTTGTAGTTGTTGTGGAGTGACCTGACTGCATGTGTTATGTATTGGATTCTGGCCAATAGATATTTTACATAGACAGCTGACTGTTACCTTTTCCATGTTCAACCTAGTGAGTGGGACATCTGTGTGCCTCACTATTGAGTCACCTATGATTACTGTATTGTGCAAGGTGGTTAGTCTTTGGGGCTTGGATTGATGGGCACACTATGTAGGTGAGATATGTATCCTGTGGTTTGTGCTGTGTTGTGGTGGTCAAGTGGGTGTTTTTCTTGGTGGTCTCTGCTGTTTGGGTAAATGTTTATTCAATGCCTCTGTGAAGGTGTGTGTGTGGTTTTTGTTTGTATGTCAGAGTTGTGATAGTGGGTGTTCTGGAGGGGTATGTGTTCCATGTGGTGTGGTGCTGGTGTTGACCCTTCTTCTCCTAACCAGCTAGTCCAGTCCTCGCTGAAGAGTGCATATATTTCAATTTGTTGATATAGGAGTATTTCTCACAAATCTGAGTGTTGTGAGTTTAGAGGAGAGGGTTGCAACAGTGCCTCAGAATGCCCAAGTGCACCAGGTTAATGGGCAAAAGCACAGAGAACTGCACTTTAATCATGCCAGGAGGGGTGATCATAACTACTACATACTGGAGCTAATTCTGTAAGGCATGACAACTGCTGATGGCTCTCAGGTGTGCTAGAATAATTGATTCAAAATATGTTGAAGTGCAAAGCTATTAGGCTATTTGAAGTGCAAGGCAGAAAGAACTAGCAACATCCAAGGGAAAAACCAAAGGCAGACATTCTGGCACATGTAATAGTTTACCTCAGCTGTGCAGTTATCAGCACCTTTGGCCAGTTGCCAGCCCAGTAAGCTCTGTCATGCATGCAATAACTGCGTAACACTATAGTACAAATAACTAGATAGGCAGGGGTTCTAATCTCACTACTGTCAAGTAAGTGTATATGTGTGTGTGTGTGTGTGTGTGTGTGTGTGTGTGTGTGTGTGTGTGTGTGCGTGTGAGTGCATGTGTGTGCGTGTGTGCGTGTGTGTGTGTGTGTGTGTGTGTGTGTGTGTGTGTGTGTGTGTGTGTGTGTGTTTGTGTGGGAATCATATACTGTATGGGTTATA
The DNA here is from genome assembly GCF_019279795.1 of Protopterus annectens. Taxonomy (NCBI): domain Eukaryota; kingdom Metazoa; phylum Chordata; order Ceratodontiformes; family Protopteridae; genus Protopterus; species Protopterus annectens. The sequence continues at coordinate 1,720,788,029 of NC_056731.1, read as the reverse complement.
TCATTTTGATTTGTATACCACCCTATAAACATCCAATCACCCTACTTTACTAGACCTGCTGATGTCATTCACCTTAGAAGTACCTTGGGACTAGATGAAATTATGTACTCTCTGTGGCATGTCTGATAACTGCGTAACACTGTAGTAGAACTAACTAGATAGGTAGGGGTTCTAATCTCAATAGTGGTAGCTGTGTGTGTGTTTGTGTAGAATCATATACTGTGGGGGTTAGATCTACTTCATATGGTCGACATTTCAGAATGTCAAAGACCATATGGCCGAGACCATATGATCGACATTCGAAATGTCAACCATTAAATAAAAAAAAAACACAACAAAAACTTACCTTCACACTGATAGCAGGGGGGGTCATCCCTTGCACCCATGGGAGTTCTGCCCCCCACACCCCCAGAACATAAATATACCAACTCTGAGATTGCATTACAGTGCAGAAGATGGAAATCTTTCTGTTCCACACTGTATGGAGATGCCTATTTCGCATGGTCGACATTTTGAATGTCGATCATATGGTCTTGGCCATACGGTCTTTGACATTCTGAAATGTTGACCATGTGAAGGGGACCTAATCGGAGTTATACCATTTTGAGTTGTGTACCACCCTGTAAACTTCCCATCACCCTACTTTACTAGGCCTGCTGATGTCATTCACCTTAGAAGTACCTTTGAACGAGGTGAAATTATGTAAGCTCTGCGGCTCATCTGATAACTGCGTAACACTATAGTAGGAATAACTAGATAGGTAAAGGTTCTAATCTCAATACTAGCAACTGTGTGTTTGGCTGAATATCATATCTTGTTTGGCTGATACCATTTTGATGTGTGTATCATCCACACCTGTTTATCACCTCTTGATGGCATTACTTTATATAGAGAGTAACAGCATCTGCCTCACATGCAGCATGTTAAATCATTGTGCAGGACATACCAGTCCTCTGTACAGATGTATATGGGATATCCAGATGTCTGCAAACTATATGTGGTCTGTGTCACTTAACAATGCCCATGTATGTGATATTGTTGCCAAATCAGCCACAGTAAGTGTAGTGACACGCATGCCAGTATCAGGTATCATACCTGACTGAAACGTCATGCTGATACAACATCTGCAACACTATCACTTGTTCAGGCTAGTAGTAGCAATACATGACTCATCATTCTATTTCTGGTGAGTTATCTCACCATCCATGAAGGCATTCAGAGCATTACATGTTGTAAGAGGTAGTGTGTTATGTCCCATGCAGGAAAGAAATGGCAGGGCCAACAGGTACTGACAGGTGAATCTGTTGCAGTTAATGTAATGGCTAGTCTTGTGAGGGGACCTGCTGACAGTACTGCAGTAACCTGTTCTGTATGTATGAGCCTGTGGCACTACACAACACTGAGGTGACATGTCTGAAGGCTACCTGTCTATGACAAGGGATATGTTGCCAAGGTCACACTGTCTAACAACAGTGTCCCTTACACACTGTTGCATGCATAGACACCTGGTACATGTACATATAAAGTTGTACCTTGCCTATGAAATGGTCGGTGTATTCCCACTCTGTCATACTCCCTCTTGGGAATGTCCACAGGGCCACAGCCTACAGACACCTGGGATGCAAAAAGAATACAGCATGTCAGACTACAGTCAGTCAGTGGTACTAACAGCAATAATGCATCCTGGCTAATAAGGTGCATACACCTGTATGTGTACCCATAACAAATGCGAGCAGACAGCACCTTACATAGTATTACATAGCTACACTGTACTATATTCACTCTGTGCATCAAACCCATATTAGCATGTCCCTGCTCGATATTATGGATGACAGAGATGTGGCACTGGTATCATCATATGTACAAGGTGTAGTGTGGGTTTGCCAGAGGCCTACACTGGGCCATACAATTGACATCATCGGTGCATGTTTGGAGGGGTATCCAATAGATGGGCTGTGCAGAGGTGGTATGTGTGCCTGGAGTTGATTTGCCTGCAATACAGATGTGTGTGTGCATGTATACACACAGTCACACCATGTGGCTGCCCTACACAAGGGTATGTTGGACAGCTGTGGACCATACATGGCAGGGTGTCCAATTCACTGTCTCTGGCTATGGACATGGGAACTGGTCCTACCAGACGTATCACTGGCACCACCAGGCCCAAGGCAAGATGCAGTACTACTTCCTGATGGTGACTGCTGTCTGCTGGATCCATGCTCCTGATGGGACCAGCCAGGACCACGTGCCCATGGCCTGCAATGTGATGTGGACAGCAACCCCCCTTCAGTAGTGCTGGTGTCACTGCCACTACAGGAGTGTGAAGGTGCATGGCACCGTAGACTCTCAGCTGTTGTTGGTGCTGACCTGCATCCAAATGTCCGATGCCTATCTCCCACCACACGCTCTAGCACAGACATGCCACGGTCGAGGAATGCCAAGGTCTCAACCCTCCATCTATTCATATCCTCAGTATATTGACATGTGTCCTCAACAAGGTCATGTATGTTGCCATGTAAATCAGGAACAGTTGCATCCTCCACCCTGAGTATTTGTCTGATGTGGCAGTCACTACGTGCCTATGCATTTATGACAGCCTGAAAAATGCATCTGGTGACACTTGCTGTGGCACTTGTAACAGTGGCTTGATGAGCAGCAGCCCTCCTGTGGGCACCCCTGTCCATCCGCCTGTGTTGGACCTTGCCTGCACTCTGACTATGGACAGGGTCTACATTCACGCTTGCCATAGTCACCACACTAACCTTTTCCATGTCACCACCTGCCAAATGTCCATCATCTATGGCTACTGGTGATGGGATATGTGTGGGCATTGTCACTGTGTGTGGGGATGGTGTGGACAAGAGACATGCCTGCAACAGTTCAACACATGCTCTGTATAGGTCTCTTAGATTTACAAGACAAACATGTGTATCATAGTTATATTCACAGGTAACATATGGATATGTACAACATCACAGTAGCTGACCTAGCAGTGGCACAGTCAGTAGTGTTTTACAGACACTCCAGTAGTTGTCAGATGTGAGCTGTCCTTTCCTGGGGTGAGTCAGGGGCCTGAGCTGTGACCTATGTCACTGCAGACAAAGCCAGATGCTATGGCCATAGGTGCTGTTCAGCAATATATAGTACAGCAAGTCTTGTTGAGACATATTCTTTCAACTTCCTATTTCCCATTATTACAGACCACCTACTGCATTCAATTACATGCTTACTTGTTTCACATACCTTTTTTTGGAAGTAAAATGGGTAAGATAAGATCTTTGGTTTTGACTGTTGCTGTATAGTCTTTCTCTCTATTTTTCTCTTGGTTTGTCTATGTCTCTCAGCTAGAGGTATAGACCTGGTTTGAATAGGCAGCAGCTTGACTTTTGTAGGTAATGGTCATGACCAGGTGATGGCATGTGCACCAATTGATGTTCCCCACTTGCTAATTGCATGCAGAGCAGCTGTGTAGTTATTTCAAAAGCCATTGTCATGGCAACACACTCCTATAATTGAGTAGTTCATGTGCACATAGGCACTCTGCCTTGCCTGTGAGGTAGACATCCTGGAGGTGTGTGAGCTACAGCATTACAGATGGCAGGTGGGAATACCTCTTACAACATGACTTGTGGAGACAGGCCAACTAAATGTTGGAGAAGGTTCCAGACCTAGGGACAGAATGAGATTATTGCTGTTATATGGTTTGAATACTGCTAGTTTAACAGGGTTTGTCTGGACATGCTAGTTCTGCATGGATTTCAGTCTGGCAACATTATATGTCTACATAGCTCTCAACTGTAGGGCTATTCACATAATGGCCAGAGGTTTGCCTGTTATGTTTGGTCTGTACCCAGACAGTTGTTGTCCTTGGCAAATCATACTCTGGGGATTGCAGTCAGTAAATGCCAACATCCATTTGCGTTTCTAACTTCAAATCCCTTAGAAAAGATATGTTACAACAAACCCCATAACACCAGCAACTTTCTCAGTGTATAACAGCAATATTTCAAATATGCGCCTATTTTGGGCCTCTGTCCCCCAATTATTTCAGGCTTTGTCCAGATGTCATACAATAAGAAGTTGATAGGTATGGTCTATCATTATTTAGTGCTGTCATTCCTGATGTCATCCTAGTGAGGGCAAAGGCTGGACAACATGTGGAACTCTGTACAGTCAAGAGGTCAGTGCATAGAGAATGCTCTTAAATGCCCTTGTAACAAATTTTATGTGGGTGAGAGTAAGACATGTTTTAAAATTAGGCTGTTAGAACATGTGAGATATATTACTAATAAGAAAGAAGACAGTTCTATAGTTGTACATTTTAATAAATCTCACCATGGGGACAGTAGTGGGTTGCAAGGTACTGTTTTGGAAAAAGTCTATTATGTAAAGAATCAATTTATATTTTAAATTTGATACTTTATCCTCTAGGGGTTAGATGAGGAGTGAAATTGGAGGCTGTGTATTTAAATATGTAATTAAATGTTAATTGCTTCTTGCATTTAAGACAATTATTTTTTGTAATGTTTTACTCCTTGAAGGCTTTGTCTGAGACAACAGAGTATATTAAATTTGTGTGACTTACTGGCTGGTTGTTTTTTTTCTGTTTACTATCTTCAGTCATTTTATTTATTTTGCTAAGAAGTCAGTGCATGCCTGGCCATTGTGTATGGCCTATCATGATTTTGTAGCAGCATACTGTTTACTTACTAGTTGGACTGTGTATGTGGGGCAGATGTCAGTAGCATGGGTGCTTTTGTATCCAACTGTGCATGCTGCTCCAATTATGGGTGGTCTATCAGCAGTATATGTTTGTATGGGAATTTTGTGACATGCCCCATACCACCCCACAATTCCAGCTACACTGTGACCTGACACAGTATATGTAGGGGTATTGTGTGACACTCGCTGAGGATATATCTGTCCACACAGCTGTTATACTGTTGTATTTGGTAGGCTTACCAGTATGTAGCTGTAAGTGTGGTGCACTTGTTTGTGTGTATGCACTTTCACACTGGTGTCTGTTTGTCAGTACAGTTATATCCCTGTAGTGCATGCTGTAGTAGGTAATGCATATCTAATTCTCCAAAGCTGCTTTGGGGTAGTGATGTGTTGTCCTGTCTGTATTTTGCAGGGTGCTTGGTGACATAGTTTTCAGCTCAGTGTAGTTCCCCTAATGTTACATAGCTGCGCTCATAGGTCTCAACCCTCCAGGTATCCATAGGATGTACAGTTGTCTGCCATATATATTTGGTCTGGTCCCCATGACAGGTGTGTATTGTTGAAAATTCAGTGGGATGATGTGTGGAATGTACTCACTACATAATGACAGGCAATTGATTTCTCAGACATCTGATTGTGCATTCAACATATGTTAGGACAGGCAGTGTTACTGCAACAACTTACGCAATTTATCTACCCAATTATTTCTAATGTGTTCCTATTTCCATACCCTGCCCCCCCCCACTTTGTCTGGCTTGGTCCATACTCCTTCTAATAAGGTTTACTGATGCATGACAGCACTGCATGTTATAGGAAAATTTTAACTATATATATGTGTATATATATATATATATATATATATATATATATATAGATTCTCTTTGAACCATCGAATGTTCAGAACATCGATGTTCTGATCATCGAGACCAGAACATCAATGTTCAGAACATCGAAGGTTCAAAATGAACACACAAACACCAAAAAACTTACAAAAACTGTGCCCCCAAC
>NC_056731.1:1720649799-1720779799 GCF_019279795.1 Protopterus annectens | reverse complement strand
CACAGACTGGCCAGACATTTGCCTGTTATGTTTGTCTGTTCTCCAGACAGTAATTGTCCTTGGGAAATAAGTAGGGGACTCTGGGGAATGCAGTCATTAAATACTAACATCCATTGCTATTACTGACTTCATATTCCTCAGAAAGGATGTATGACAACAAACCCAGTAACACCAGCAACCGTCTCAATGTATAACAGAAATATGTCCAATATAAACCTGTGTTTGGGTATCTGTCCCCAAATTATGTTGGGTTTTGTCCAGATGTCATGCACTAAGAGGCTCACAGGTATTTAGTATAATTATGTATTTCCTTCATTCCTACTACCACTTTTGTGATGTAGTAGACCCACAGACATGCTATGGGAAAGAGACCATAGATATGAGTCCTGAGTCTGTACATTCTGAGGTAAACCTTATGTTTGAGATGTCTGTGTAGGTCTGGCCATTGTTAACAGACTGCCAGGATTGTGTAGAAGTGTAGTATGCATATGTTATTTGGGCTGTGCAAGGAGGGGTGCACATGTGAGTGTCATGGCCCCTTTCTATCTGACTGTGCATGCTGCTCCAGTTTCTGGTTCCCTATCAGCTGTTATATGTTTGTACAGGCAGACCGTGACATATCTCATAACACCTCTAGATTCCCACTACACTGCGGCTTGGGGCAGTATATGTAGGGTTAATGTGTGAGTGGAAACTGGATATGTGTGTTCACACTGCCATTATAGTGCAGTGTTCCATTTGCTTACTGGTATGTCACTGTGACTGCGGTGCAATTGTTTGTGGGTATGCACATTCACACCAGTGTCTGCTTTACATTGGTGTTATATCCATGTAGTGCTTGTTATATTTGCTAATGCATGTGTACAGCCACAGAGCTGGATTTTGGTAGTGTTATGTCAGTCTGCTTGTAGTTTGCATGGTGCTTGGTAGCTCAGTGCAGTTTCCCTACTGGTGTGTTATGTCCACATATTCGTTGAATGTACCATTGTCTGGCCAATACCTTTGGTCTCGTCCCCATAACTGTTGTGTATTCCTGAAGCATCAGTGAAATGATGGGAGGATTGGGGAAATTAAGTAATGAGAAGCAATTGAATCCCAGACCTGTGATATTTCAATCAATATATGTTAGGGCTAACAGTGTCAGTACAGAAACTTTCTCATCTTATCTACTCACGTATTTTCGATATGTCTGTATTGTCATGCCTTTGTCGCTCAACTTTGTCAGGCAGATTCATTACACTAAGGGGTTCTGAGCATACCTCTCTACTGCCAGGCATTTCACACAATGTCCAGATGTCTGGCCCATGCTTTGGTTCTGTTCCACAGTTTATTTGTATTTGTCTGGTAATTCACTGTGATGATCCAAGGATTTATGTCAGTGAATAATGACATAACATAACAATTCCCATCCTCGTATACTTCAGATGTTTCTGCTGAAATGCACCCCATTGCTTTACAAATGTTTGCTTATGACAGCAATATTTGAAATATGTCCGTATATGTGGCCCATTTCCCCCCACTTTGTATAGCCTTTGTACAGGTTTCTTGCACTAAGAGGATGATAGGTATGGTTCTGAGGTATGGCTGCACTGCATGTTATATAAATACATGTATGTGTATAGATATATATATATATATATATATATATATATATATATATATATATACACACACTTATGTTTTATACACACACATACACACACACACACACACACACACACACACACACACACACATATATATATATATATATATATATATATATATATATATATATATGTGTGTAGGTCTATTTCAGAATGTTGACCATTCAGAATGATGACTTTAATATGGCCGACACCATATGATCGACATTCCAAAAGACGGACATCCTGAAATAGCACCATTTACTTACCTGTAAACACAGTAAAACTATGTTATGCAGGGCAAGCCCCTGCCCCCCTCACACCCCCTGCTACTTAAATATTCTCACTCTGAGATTGCACTGCAGTGCAGGAAAGGGGAATCTCCCAGTCCTGTACTGTAGTGGGATCTCTGCTATCATTTGTCGGCCTTTCAAACGTTCGCTCATGTGGTGTCAGCCACATGAGTTTCAAACATTTGAAAGTTTGAACAAATGAAGGGCTCCCATATATATATATATATATATATATATATATATATATGTGTGTATACTTTTTTTTATTCATATATTTATATATGTATATGTATATTATGTATCTACATTTTCATATATATGTTTCGACAGAATATATATATATATATATATATATATATATATATATATATATATATATATGTGTGTGTGTGTGTGTGTGTGTGTGTGTGTGTGTGTGTGTGTGTGTATGTCTATATACAACACATGAATGATTCCACAGAGCTTTCTCACTATTCTATTGCATGATAAGTTTGAAAAAGCAAAAGTAGCTCCTATAGCTCAGATGATGTAGTGGTACATTTCTCTGACTGTAGTGTACAGTGTCCTGAGTTTTAGACTTGGTTCTGATGATTTTTTTCATTACTGTTAAATGACCAGACTGCGTGATAAGTTTGAAAAAGCAACAGCAATTCTCACAGCTCAGATAGTGTAGTGGTATGTTGCGTGATTGTAGAGTACAGCATCCCAGGTTTGAGACTTAGCAGTGCTGCTTAGTCTCTTGCTGTGCAGAACAAGGGGCTGTTGGATACAGAGTAATTAAGGAAGTTGTAAGTGGGTTTGCGCAATGCTAAAACATGGCTAATCCATTTTAGCTTCACTTAGCAATACTTACTCCCATGCTAATTTATTTGAAAAAAAAGAAAAAGGGGTGATAGGAAAGTGGTGAAAAAGTGGCACACAGAGGGAAGTACAATATGAAAGGTAACTAGGGATGTGCAAGACGGGTGTAGGAAAGGTCCATGGCTGTTCATTTGTTCGATAGCAACAGCTGTGAATGTCTACAGAATTTGGAAGTGCATTGGGACACTCAAACCCTGATAGAGGGGTGAGGACAACAGTAATGTGTTGTCATGCCAATTGGACCAGATTACATGTATTCAGTGGACACGTGCAAAATGGGCAGCTATGTATGGGGCATGGGGAACAGATTGCCTTTTTTTTTTTTTTTTTTTTAAGGTAAAAGAGTGGGATGTTGGGGAAGGATAGTAGGTATATTTGGGGAGGTAAGTTGGGTAGGACAACAGACAAGAAAGCAGACAGGGACAGTATATGACACATGTGGGGGGTAAACACCTTGAACGGGGAGGGTGGTTGGGAATCGAATGTACATGAGCCCCCAAATGGATACAGTGGGACTGAGGTCCCCTCCCATGGGCAGTCACCACGGCACCTTCACAGCCCTGTAGGTGGCTGTGCTGTGGGCTGAACAGGAGGGGCAGGCTGACCCTCAAGTTGCACCAGGTAGCCCTCAAGCTCGTGCAGCTGATCACTGAACTTTGATCACACTGAACTTCAATCGGAGGATACTGTGTACCAATCCCCAGACATGACTAAGGCTGATGGTCTCTTCTCCACACCCGCTCCTGGGGGGACGAGCCCCATCCCCTGAGGCAGTTCCACCCAAAGGTGGTGCAGAACCAATGGAAGATGAAGGCCTGGGTTGGGTCCCAGACATGCTGGGGTCAGGTGCCATGGCCAGATAAGATGTGACAAGCAGTTCTGCTGGGATCTGCTTTCCCAGGCATAGGTTCATAGGTTCGTACTAGGCTAACTGACCTTATGGGACATTTTAAGCCTAGCCAATTATCCCCTGTGAGATTCAAACCCTGCACCTTGTGTTTGTAAGGCAAACACCTTAACTATTAGGCCACCCTCCCAACCCCTAGTTAACAAGCGATGCCTGACACAAGACAAATTCTTGGATCCCAACATGATGGAACTTCTGCATATCCATACAAATAATAGTTAACTGGACCTTGGTTATTTAAACTTTGCTTCCGACAAACAGGGCACACTGGAGGAACTGGTATGGGACTCAGAACAGGCTGCCCATCTATGTGAACCAGAGCTCTTCTCTACTCCTATTTAAGAAAAACCTGGACCAGTGGATGGGAAATTAGAAATGCACCCCATGCCTAAGCACCCTTGTCTCTGATGGACACAGGCAGCCTGTAGATCTTGCCCTAGCCTACACATGCTCCTTAAAATAACCACTAACACACAGACTTGCAGGACATAATTGGGAAGCTTCACTAGACTTATAAAGGCCCCTGTGGTCATTACCTTAGCATATACATTTGAACATATTTCATACCATCCCAACATAAAGGATCTGTAATCATCCTTCGCTTCTGATGCCAGTCTAGGATCATTGGAAGCCTGTGTGTTCCTAATGGCATTTTCAGCATTTTGGATAACATTCTGATGTTGATCGATTTGTTGGCCTATAGTTTTGTTATATATTCTAATGCCAGTGGTTCCCTTTTACAAACTTATCCACATCCCCACTAGGGGATAGCAGTATCCTAGACCTGGTCATCACCAACATGGGTGACCAGTGTTCCACACCAGAGGTCAGTTCCTCGTTGGTCAGAACAGACCACAAGCTAATCACCCTAGACATCCACATCCCGCTCCTACCCCCCCCCCCATTAGGCAAATAACCATAAAAAATTTCTCCAAAGCCAACTTCACGTTTAAGACCGAAGTGGCAAACTTCATGACACCCATGCAGATGGACAATACAGATACGACTGCTGAATCCTACACAAATGCACTTTATAAGCACTTACATGAGTGCATGGATCGTGCTATCCCTAACAGAACCAAGATGCTATCCCCCCAAAAAAGGAAGCCAATCTGGTGGTCTTCTGTCATAAACAAACTCTACAACAGAAGAAAGAAACTGTTGCAAAAAGAGAGTAAAATCCCATGATTGGAGGAACTCCCTGGTCAGCCTCAGTAAGAAGCTGAGATCCCTCATAAAATCCTCCAAAGCTAGTTATGAAAACAAAATTGCCACGGATTCTAAAGACAACCACAAAGCATTCTGTAGCTATGTCATGAATCTCAATGGCAACACTCAGATCTGCTCTGAGTTACAGCACAATGACACTAAACATACAGAACCAACTGATATTGCCAACATCCTGGCAGATAGGTTCAGTGCTAACTTCACCCCCCTCTCACCCCCTAAAGGGCCCATCTTTATACAGGAAGAATGCAAAGTTCCTGTAATCACAGCTGCACAGGTAAAAACCTCACTCTCCAAAGTGAAGAACACAGCATCCATGGGACCTGACAACATCCCAGGCTGCCTTCTACATGAACTACAGAATGAACTGGCACCCCACCTAGGTGCCATGTTCAATCGTGGCCTCACCTCGGGCTTTGTGCCCATTGAGTGGCATGCCACGACAGTTATCCCACTCCACAAGGGGGGGAGCCATGGTGGACCCCAGGGGCTGCTGCCCCATTAGCCTGACAAGCCAGGACTGCAAGACCATGGAACGTATAATCATGGAACTTATAAACTAAGACATTGGAGATCTCCAAACTCTGGACCACACACAGTTCGGGTTTGTAAAAGGCAGATCATGTCTCCTAAACCTGATGGACTTCTTTGAAGTAGTAACCAAAGCCATAGTTGAGGGTAAGGTAGTTCACACAGCCTATCTAGATCTTGCCAAGGTGTTCAACACCATCCCCCACTCTGGAATTATAGATAAACTCACTAAACTTGGTATAAATCCCTATGTCACAAGATGGGTTGCCAACTGGCTTACTTTCAGAACCCACACTGTGAAAGTAGCAGACTCCAAATAAGACTTCAGACCAGTGACAAGTGGGAGTACCACAGGGTTCAGTCCTGGGTCCTCTCTTGTTTAGTATCTATTTCTCTGAAGTACAGGCTGACACAGAAGGCCTTTTGCTAACTAAATTCACAGATGACTGCAAACTAGGAGCCATAATCAAAACTCCTAATGATGTGGACATCTATGGTGTTCAGGTTTTAAAAAATATGTTATTTAGTCATGAACAACACATTTCAAGATTAGTTATAACAACATGCATTGGTGTTCCAACTGACCCCATAAAACCGTTTTGAAACAGTTGCATAGCAAACAGAACACCTGCATATATGGAACCACAGTGGGCATTATAATGGCATGCAAGTTACATTGACAGCAACAGGCCACCACTTATAGTAGTTGAAAGAGGTTCATTAATATTCAAGCAATTCAATATTTTTAGAACAATAAAACACAAGTCCCAACAGTAGGTTTGAAGAAAGACATACCCATTATTTATGTATATACATTATTGATGCAGACAGGGGTAGGGGAGAGATAGAGATGGCAATTAACAACTGTATAGGCTTCTATTTTTCACAAGTATACTGATCAGTACTCTACTCATTACCTCCAGGTCTGACCTCACTTTACATGTACCTATGGCCTGGGGTTGGACAGTGGAAATGTTGTACACAGAGTATATTAGAAATGCCTTTGTACGGCTACTACAAACATTTCCTTACCTGGCAGACTTGTGTTGGAAATTTCTTTTAACAATACCTGACTTGTTCTACACATATTCACTTATTCAGGGTTACATATGTGACACTGAATGGGGTGTCCTGCACTCATGCTATGTGCATGTGCTGCTGACATATTTTGCCGGGATTTCTATCTGTCACCCTGGTTATTGGCAGCGGTGACCACTAGCCATGACAGCGTGATAGTTGAGGGACATATATCACAAAAAAGCACTTACTATATGTACTTATCTTGCTGTCATTTTCAGCCTTGGGGTTGGACAGTGGAAGTGTTGTACACAGATACTACAAACATTTCATTACCTGGCAGACCTGTGGAGGAAATTTCTGCTAAAAGTACCTGATAATTTCTACACATATTCAGTTTTCTTGTGTGATGATATGCATTCAGCTTATTACCATTGTTGGGATTCAAACTGTCTATTCGTGCTAAAAAGGCACACCACACTTATGTTTGATCACAATGAGCTATTAAGGAATTGGTAAGTTTTGTTGGCCTTTTTCTTTCTTACTACTGTCTGGTTTGCACAATCTGACCTTGTAGTTCTGACATTCATGCATGGCAGATAGTTCTTATACTGTGTATTCATACTTTGACATATTACAATCTGGAAAGCAATGGTTAACACAAAGCACTGCTGCAGTGGATAAAAGATTAGATTTTACAGCTTACTATTCAGGGTTCAGGTCTTGGTGCATGGCACATTTCATATGGTTGTTCAACTGTTTTACAGCTCCAAAATCTTTGTAAGAAAAGCCTCATTTCATTCTTGCTGTCAGATCCATGGTTGCTGTGCAGAACCTGTACACATTTATATTCCTACCACAACATAACAAAGTAAGCACAACAGTCTGGGTTTTTTAATTTTACTGAAAGTTACAGAGACCTTTATTGTTAAATATCCCATACATCACTATTAATCTGCTAATGGTCATTTATTAAGTACACACAGTACACACTTTACCTACTGGTAGTTGACATTCTACTCATTTCCATTTATTTGCCCTGAATACTGCAAGCTAGATCTGTACTCACCAGCCTCCTGGTGCAGCCTTAGCAGCCTGTTTGCATGTGTGTTCACATTCGCAGCCCTCTCATCTGCAGCTGTATTGGGGATAAAGAAACATTTATGCATACCTATCAATCACATACTCAGGCTGGACTTTGTGGAACAATAAGTGATACTGATACTTACATACTTCTGGGACATTCTGTGCCAGTGCATCTTAGGTCCACTGGTCCAAGAGCTCCCTCTACCTATGCTTGAGGTCAGCATAATGGTGCCAGACCTGCTCACAAATTCGAGAGATGCCAGTAGCACTGGTGAGATCACGTGCGAGATGATCCCAAGCCTACACTTTGTATTGTGAGCCCTGGTATTGGTCCTGCAGCAGTCTTCCTTCATGATCTTTCACAAGGAGTCCAACCATGACCCTGGACTCCTGAATGCCCCAACGCTGCACCCGAAGGCACGTACCTTCACCAACGCTAGCCATAGTGCCTGCAATGATCAGCTACAACTGGTTATGGCTGCATTCCTGCCTGTGAGGTTTAAATAGAGCTGTATTCCTGCATTTTGCCATGATTGGATGATTTTGAATATGATGAGCTAAGCTAAGCGACTGGTAAACCCACTTAGCTAAGGTTGGCAGTGCTTAAAGGGATAGAAGTTAAGCACTGCTTACCAATGCACAAATCTGCTTAGCTGGGTTACTTATTGCTTAGCATTTGCATTTAAGTGATGCTTACACCAGGTTAGCATAGCTGAACACTACTTAGCATTGCTCACGTTTCATTTTATAAAGTATCAAGATTGGGGGACTGATTCATCATTACTGACATTATAATTTTATGTTTAAAAAACAAGTAATCTCCGTGGTATCCCCGAAGTCTCAAAACAACCCACTAAAGTGTAATGAGTCCAAAAACAAAACAGTGTAAGAAACCTTTCTGTGTGGAAGATTTTCAGTCCATATATTTCTAGTTAATCACTGTATATTAATCAGATCAGACAATAGTAGTAGAAGTAGCAAACTAAACTCGGCTTAAGTCAAAACAAAACAAAAAATAATAGAAAATATATAATTGTACAGCATTACTAAATATTTGAAAGTAATCCAAGCAAGGCAGGCAGTCTGTTTCCAGTTGAAAATCCTTTATTAAGTACACAGACAAACGATCCAAGTAAAACTAAAATAGAGTAATAATTTCCTCACAAGCTTTCTAAATATATATATATACTTTTTATCAGGCATGGGAATGGTTTATTGTGCTGTAAAACAAAGTGTTATTGGTATACATGTTAAATTCACATCCCTTCCCCCATCAGTGTGACATTCGAGCTGGTCCTGCCCTACTTAGTAGCTGTCATAATAATATATAACCCTTATGTACTTTAAATAAAATTTATAATGATGTGGTACCTCTTATTTAACCAGATTATTAAGTAGATTATTAAGTTTTGATTTTATCCAAGACAATACATTACATGGCTGGAAATATATCAACCTTAGTTCATTTGGCGAATCAAAAAATATATATAAATATATACATATACATTTTGCATGTAAAAATCAATTTCTATTTTTATAACCTATTGTTAACAAAGATCGCTTTCGTCCTTCTAATTGTATTTTATTTTATTTTATTCTACAAATTGGTTTTAAATACCATTTTAAATCAGTTGAAATTTAAGTGTATATTTTGTTTCCATCATCATACATACATTTTTTCTTATTTTAATTTTTTCCTGGTTATTTTTTCCACTTTATTCAAAATGATCTGTAATAACAATACTAACTAATTATACAATTATATATATTTTATAGATTGTTTTTAGGGTTCTTGTACACAGACCTGAAGAAGTCTAGAAGGACAAAAGCGATCTTTGTTAACAATAGGTTATGAAAATAGAAATTGATTTTTACATGCAAAATGTATATGTATATATTTATATATATATATATTTTTGATTGCCAAATGAACTAAGGTTGATATATTTCCAGCCATGTAGTATATTGTCTTGGATAAAATCACAAACTTAATAATCTACTTAATAATCTGGTTAAATAAGAGGTACCACATCATTATAAATTTTATTTAAAGTTTATAAGGTTTATATATTATTATGACAGCTACTAAGTATGGCAGGACCAGCTCGAATGTCACACTGAATGGGGAAGGGATGTGAATTTAACATGTATACCAATAACACTTTGTTTTACAGCACAATAAACCACTCCCATGCCTGATAAAAAGTATATATATATATATTTAGAAAGCTTGTGAGGAAATTATTACTCTATTTTTGTTTTACTTGGATCACTTGTCTGTGTACTTAATAAAGGATTTTCAACTGGAAACAGACTGCCTGCCTTGCTTGGATTACTTTCAAATACTTAGTAATGCTGTACAATTATATATTTTCTATTATTTTTTGTTTTGTTTTGACTTAAGATGAGTTTAAGTTCGCTACTTCTACTATTATTGTCTATATCTGATTAATATACAGTGATTAACTAGAAATATATGGACTGAAAATCTTCCACACAGAGAAGTTTCTTACACTGTTTTATAATTTTATGTTTACCTTCCATGACATTCCCTATGTGCTTTCATTAAATTATATTCTTGTGTGACTATACTGTATGTGGTATTTGTGTTTATATGGGGGGGTTACATCTTTTCTAGACTGGCATCTCACTTTTGGACCCGCAACACTACCATGGTTGTCAAAAAACAGTTGCTACATAATTTAAGTTTACAAATATAATTTTAACACTACTTTCCCATAGAAAAACAAATCACGTCTTGGTTTTCAAACCATGCATGCCTGCATACAAAGCCAGAATTCTAACCACTACACTACCTCAGCTTGGAAACTTTGCCTATATATTTGCATTTATCTCCTAGGGGATGTTTAAGCTATGCTAATCAGATGGTCAAAATGCACACACTCGCTTAGCTAACTTAAACATGTATTAGGCTTGCAAAAAAAAAGTTTATATTATTTTTATATTAGGTTCATAGGTTGGTATTAGGCTATCAGCCCTAGGGCCTATACAAGCCTAGCCATAAGAATTCCCTGGCTATTTCTTCCCACACTATTTACTTCCCTGGACCCCTGTCTAGCAGGGTGACTGACATGATCCCCAGGGTGAATTTCCTTTCTCCCATCCAATCATCAAAGTTCCTTTTGAAGAGGACCAAAGAGGCACTCTGCCTGACATGTATGGGCAACCTATTCCAGAGTCTGGGGAGTCTCTGGGTCAGGAATCTATCCCTCCAGCATGTTTTGTTTATTGTGATGACAAGGTTTAGATCCCTGGAGTGTGTGGCTCTGAGGGATTGGGATTTCTTTAAGTGTAGCATGTCCAACAGCTCTGGGTTTGACATGGCCTTGTATGTTAAGCAAAGATTGCCTCTGAGTAGACGATATGCAACAGAGTATAGCTGGAGTTTTTTAAGGTGGTCAGCGTGCGGCATCTGATTTAGGCCTGTGATTCTTTTAGTGAGGTATTTCTGCAGCCTTTCCAGTTGTTGCAGATGTCTTGAGAGGTACATACCAAACAGGGCATTGTATTCTATAATGGGTCTAATGAGGGATGAGTACAGTGGGACAATGACCTCCTTTTTTCTGAATGAAAAGCCCTTAGTGATGAGGTGTGCCACATAGAAGGATTTCCTGACTGTTGTGGTGATGTGGTTATCAAAGGTGAGACCACTGTCCACCTGTGTCCCTAAGTCTTTTATCACACTTTTGGTGTTTAGTGTACTGCCACCTATATGATAATTCACGGATACAAGATTTTTCCCAAAGGGGATAACTATACATTTCTTTGTCTTGAGCTTGAGCCCATGGCTCTGGCACCAAGCATTTGTTTCTGTAAGGCCCTTTTGAAGAGTATCCACATAATTTGGGGATTCAATAATGGCTCCCAGTTTGCAGTCATCTGCGAACTTTGTTATCCAGAGTCCCTTAGTGTTGGCCTGTACTTCAGAGAAGTAGATGTCAAACAAGAGCGTTATGTTATATAAGTGAGTCTTGTTGTGTTCTGACAACTCATTAAGGACTGCAGTCGTGAAATAATGGGATTCATTTGGCTTTCAGGCATCTATCCTTCAGGGACTCCTGCTAATACATATCCTGTTATCTGTCAGCTTTCTAAGTGTGTGAGGGCAATTTTTCATGCGTGTCCCTAATTTATTATTTATTCCCCCTATCATTTGTGCCTTTGTCAACATTCACTGCTGTAAGGGAATATTGGCATACATTTGCTTTCAGACTTCTACCCTTCCATAATTCATACTAATGCATGACCTGTTCTCTATCAACTTTCTGTGTTTGTGAGGGCTATATGTGTGTTTTGTCAATTTTGGGGGAGTTATCCCCATTAAGCATGAATTTGTACAAATTTCCTACTTTAGCAGGTTGCAGAAGTGTCATACAGCACTTTGGCAATGCAGGGGGTGTATCACAGAACCTGTCACACAACCCCTGCATTGCTTTCCTTTTGCCAATTTTATTTCAGTATCTGTGGACAATGAAATGATCATTTTTTTCATTTCAGTGTCTGCGGACACTGAAATACTGGCATAATATTGGAGTAAAGCTCTAATATTATGCCAGTTTCTGAGTGCAGGGGGCATATTTAGTGTCCGTGCACTACTTGGACATGCCCCCTGCAGTCGTTCATGGTTCATGTCTGTATAGGAAGTACAGCAGCATGTCTTCATGAATATTCAAGGTGCCCTGCTGTTCTAAACAGACACGAACCATTCCATGCAAGAATAGTTTTATTCTTGCATGGATTTTGTTGAATCTGGGGTTACGTGTATATTGCCTGGTCCCTTCAATTTTTTTTTATTTCACTTAATTATATTTGTGGAGCAGCTGTCATTTGTATAGTTATATAGGGAATGTTACATCTTGAATTTATAGCTCTCTGACATGTCCTGGCTTATTCTGAGATCCACACAAAATGCTTCTGTAAGCACATTGCCTGTTTCCTCTGACACTGTCGGCATATTGCTTGTTATTAATAACATACTACATTCATGCTGCCTTTAAAGAATTCTTCATTGTTGTCTTTATACATTGATATAAAACTGATTTCATATTTAGGTCTGGAAGATTTGTTATGTAAGTAGTTTCTATAATTTAATCTAGATTTGTTTTAACAGCTAGGACATTTTTAAAAGCTAAGTAGTACCATTTTTTTCCTCTTGTACAAAATTATTAATTTTATGATTGTACTAAGGCTATTTTGTTGAAGTTACATATATATTTATGTCTTACAGGTAGTATCACAGAATTTTCTTACAGTATTTTAAGTACATGTACTATTTATTTGTGTCAATAAAGTCAGTGTCCTTGTCTGTTACCATAAGTATATCCATCATTCATGCCATAATACCTAACATAATAATATCTAAACACATTTTTCCTCTTCCTTAAAGTTACCATTCTGCTAGAACTGTGAAACATTACTGCATGTCCTTGTAGTCTAGACCAAATTAAATGCATGAATGAAGTCCATGGCAGGTGCAGACTGTATATCTGCTTTGTCTATTAATTTAAACTTTTCTCCATTAACCATAAAAGATGTCTTCTCGTTCTAGAAGACATCATGGCACTGTGGTTTGTAAAATACTGATAAATCTCACTACAGCTGTTCTTTCTATTATTGCTCCTTCGATTGGTTTAAAGAGTGTTTCATTAAAAAAATAATGCCTCATTCTAAAAGCCACCATGCTGCAAAACATTGTTTCACTGACTGTAGTAGAGTATGAACTCTGTACAGCTGCAGATTGCATTCCTAAAGTGTTTTTGACTGAACAAGAACTCTCCCCTCATCCTAATCTTTGGACTCTGTTGCTGCTTCTTGAATTTATTCAAAGTATTAAAAAAAAACTTTCCCCTTGAGGTTGGAAACCATTGCACTGTTATGAACTATAAAAAGCAATGACATTTCTTTATGTACTGCTGTGAACTTTATTGCTGATTCTACGGTTAAAATATTTTTTTTGACTAAAAATGCCCCATCTTACTTGAAGCTGAAGCTGTCACTCATCTAAAGACTTTCAAACACTTATGCTTTTCTCTGTACAGTGAGATATGAAGTATGTAGGTTTCTGCTTCTTCAATTCATATAAAATGCGTTTAACTGAGAAAACTGTGCCTTATCCAGGAAGCTGCCTTACCGCTAGGCATTAAATAAAACACTGCTCCTTCCTCCTGTGTAATGTGGTGTGAAGTCTGTCTACAGATACACAATAAACTTGTTTTCCTGCTGTTAATTTAACGTGCTCTTGACTTAAAAAAAAAACTCAAACTGGAAGCTCTATCATTGTAATGTACTATAAAACACTGGAAAACTAAAAAAACTGCTCCAAACCAAGACCAAAGGACAAGGACAACACAGGTTAGCGCTTTCATTCACTTCATCAGAAAAACACTCTGACCACCTTAAAACAGCATTTAAATACTTAATTAGCAGTCACATGACTGAATAATCATAATTAAAAAGAAAGCTCATTTTTGTAAATGTAAAAAACTACATACAAAAATCCATATAGTGGAAATAGTAAATAGATAACATAATTAAAAAAGTTTTTTGTACATTCTAATGAGTATCATAAAATGAAGTTTTAAAAAATTTTACAACTTAGTTTGCAAAAAGCACTTTAAGTTAATGGTGTCATTTAGACCTGGTGCAATATCTGCGCCAAAGTAAATTTGTCATAGAGATTCTTTACATTCTAACCAGGTTTTATAATCACCCGAAAGAGTTTCTTGACTAACAGTATCTATCACTGAATAAACAAACTTTTTGAAGTCAATACAAATACCAGCATGTTTTGCCAAAGCATCGGTTTGTCCTTTTTTTTCTTAATTGCTAAAAGATGTTCATAAATACGTCTTTTTGAACACCTAGTAGTCTTTCCTATGTAAAATCTTGGGCAGGATAAACTTTGTGTAACATATACTACCATTTCACTTTGACAAGTAGAATATCCTTTGGCCCAAAAAGTTCTTTTTATGTGACTAAATTTCACTGAAGACATGTTACTAATGTACCTACACTGTCTACAGGAATTACAAGAATAACTACCTTTTTTCTGAATGAGTGCACTTTTTGTGTCAGTTTTTTTTACTGCAACCCTGTTCTAATAAAGTCTTAATGTCTGTAAAATTTTTATAAGTAAACAGGGGTTGCAGTCCTATAATCTTGGCTAAATCAATGTTACCTAGTACAATTTTCCAGTTTTCAACTATAATTTTTCTAATGGTCCACATCTCATTAACTATAGGAAGTGGAAATGAACAAGTAAAGCTATTGTTCAAATTCTTAGAGTGGTCACTAATACCCTGTCCTTCGTTCAATGCTTCAAGTTGGGTGTGACCTCTCAAAATTGGACTTGCCTTGCCGTCTCTTAATTTTAGAACTTCATTTTTTATTTGCTTGAGCCATAATCTGTCATAACCTCTAGCCTCAAATAAAGTTCTCAAAATCTCCATTTCTTTTGTAAAGTCAATGTCTGATGTAGTTAATCTACTAAGTCTAATTAATATAGCAATAACCCACGCCTGGGTGTGGGTAATGCTGGATTTACCCACGGTTGGTTCGCCCTCGGGACCAAACAAAGCCAACCGTGGGTAAATACAGCATTACCCACACCCAGAAGTGGGTTATTGCTATTATACAATGACATTATTTAAGAAAAGAAACTATTACTTGTCTTAAATAATGGCATAGTATAATGTCTGTTTACTGCCCTTCCGCAGATGTCTGGCATCCGCGGCAGTTCTGATGTACTGCGCACCTGCGCAGTATATCAGAGCTGTGGGCAAAAGCAACGGAGAAAGCAAGATCTCTGTTGCTTTTTTTTTTACTGTTTTCGCTATGTTAAATGGGTTTAACATAGCGAGACAGGTTTAAAATAAGCAACGGAGATGTCCGTTGCTTATTTTAAAACTGTCTCGCTATGTTAAACCATTTAACATAGCGAATAAAAAGCAACAGAGATCTTGCTTTCTCCGTTGCTTTTTTTAAAACCTGTCTCGCTATGTTAAATGGGTTTAGCATAGCGAGACAGCTAAAATAAACGGAGATCTCCGTTGCTTATTTTAAAGCTGTCTCGCTATGTTAAACCCATTTAACATAGCGAGACAGTGTTTTAAAAGTAGAGTTATACTAATGGAAAAAGGTCCGGGCGACTGGACCTTTTTCCATTAGTATAACTCGATTTACAATGTGCACGCTGGCCAATCAGCGTGCACGTTTTGGGGGGGTCATGGTATAATTGTCCTTTAACAACACCCTTTTTCATATGAGGAGGATGGAGGCTGTCTCTATGTAGATATTGGTTAGCAAACACTGGCTTTCTATAAATGCTACTAATGAACTGTTTGGACTGAAAGTCAAATGTCAAATTCAAATCCAAAAAGTTAAGACTACAACCAAAACCACTGATGGTGAACTTTATAAAGTCAGTGGAATTGTTTAAGTCAGAAACTAGCATTTCAAAATCTTCATAACTACCTTGCCAAAGAAAAAAGAGATCATCAATGTAACGGCGATATATCAGTATCCTATCAAACAACCTGTGTTTAATAAGAAACTTGTTTTCCCAATTCGCCATCACAAGGTTAGCAAAAGTAGGGGCATCTCTAGCCCCCATAGCTACTCCTGATGTTTGTTTGTACAGTTGTTCATTTAATTTAAAAAAAATATTGTCAAGAACAAGATCCATTAGTGCACAAACAGTAGTTATCTTTGTATTGTCAAAATCAGTGTTTGTAGTTAAGTATTCTCTCAAAAATTCGTATGTATTTTTTTACATTTACAAAAATGAGCTTTATTTTTAATTATGATTATTCAGTCATGTGACTGCTAATTAAGTATTTAAATGCTGTTTTAGGGTGGTTAGAGTGTTTTTCTGATGAAGTTCACAGCATATTAAAGTGAATGAAAGTGCTAACCTGTGGTGCCCGTTCTTTTGGTCTTGATTTGGAGCAGCTTTTTAGTTTTCCAGTGATTTTGTGTCTTTTTAAGTTTTTTTGGAGTGTACTATAAAACACTGTTGCATCTCTCCTAAAACTGTGGCACAAAGTCCACGTACAGCTGTGAATTGAATTGCTGTTTCTTCAGTTGATCTATGGTGCTCTTGACTAAAATAAAAACCTAATTTATTTATTTATTTATTGCTGGCATTAAACCTACTTGACATGATCTATATTTATAGGGAAATCCAAAGCGGTATTCGTACTGATTAGCGGAAATTTGGTCAAGACCCCATGTAAAGTATCCTACCCTTTGTGACAAATTGTCTGGAATTTTTACATCCAGTGCAACTACTGCCAGTTCAGGCAGATGAAACCTCGACTTATTGCCTCATTATAAGGCTGGCACATTGTTCAGGTCATATCACAGTTATATGTAATACAGTGCCGGAACGGGAAAATAAATCCTAGCTGCTAGTTTGAGACTAGAACCAACAGCTTTTTAACCTTCTCAGTATCAAAGGTGAGTGTACTACTTGCTGAGGCCCTGGTACCCATCCTAGAAGCTGTTGCATTTCTGGGACTGTAAAACATTGTAGGCTCTTCTGAGTACTACTGCAGGAAGTCAGTGAACAGCTATGGAGTGTATAACTGATTCTTGACTATGCTGATGAAAAACATATCCCAGAATATATTGTATTGTTAGGGATTAAACAGCTCTGCTTCTGTTTGTGTACTGTGACATAAAGTCCATGTACATGAAGACTGTATTGCTGTTTCATCGATGAATGTAAAGTGTAAAGAAAGCCTGTTTCACATTGCCTTATTAGTCTCACATCACTTGCAGTTGGCATTGCAGTACACATCCCTGCTGCCAGATGTTTCTCATGTTCTTGTGGGTGGAAATGATTTGGTATAAAGGAGCATCAATAGAGTAAGTTAGCAAAAATATGTTTTAAAATAATTAGCAGTATTATTATTCACTGACACTCCTTGGAGAATGCTGATTCATTTATCTTGAGTCAGTTATTTTACATTTTCTAACCAGGTTAGTGGACTGATCCATGGGCTCTTTTTAGCATTGACTACAATGGCAGTAAAACTGTGTACAGAATACAATGCAATGATTTGTACAATATATGCTATTAGCATCAAACGGCAAATAATGAGAATACATTAGGTCAATGATATAAATGCAATAAATTAAAATACAGCCAAAACTGGTACAGTAAATACAGGTACAAGAAAAATCAAAGGTACATATATTTGAACAGTGAACATGGCTCAATGTATAGTGACTTGTAAGGCAATTAGTTAATGCACTATATATATGCTATGTATGTATTATGCTGAGTGTAAATAATGCTATCAATCTTAGCAATGGTTGCAAATGGCTGCAAGAGAACTAGATAATATGACATGAAGAGGGATAATTACTAATAACTGACAAAAGTTGACATTTCTGAACTTTTGACATAGTTCATATCAGTTACATACTTACTGTTTTTGGTTTGATACCCCTACTGGTCATCTAGAACATCATTGTGTTTCAATAGTACTCCCTTGTCCCCTAACAAGTGTCCAGACTTAGGAAATTGCCTGTAGATTGTATTTTAAGAAATCTCCTTTGACTAAATAAAATGAAAACTCTTGCAGATTCCTCAGCAGTTTTCTGCAGTGCCTTGCTAGCAAACATGTAAATAAACTGATTGATCCGTGCTATGTCCTGAATTGGTATGATTTTCATTCCCCATCCCTATAGTTAACCCACTGATTATACCCATCCACTCCATATGGTTCTTGTGTAACTTTAAAGTAACCACACCCACAAAATGACTTCTTAAAGAGAAATCACTATATTAATCACATACTACCACACATCACATGTATGATTGCTCTGCTACAGTTTATGCTCTCTTTACAGTTATAGTGGTATTTATTCTTCTGATTTACCACCTCTTCAACACTTATTTAACTTCCTTATGATATTTGCGCTCCTCTAATCCTATCATTATTCACTAGGCCCAGTTTACTGATCACTAACTATATGTAATTGTCTACATTATGCCTATAAATAATATATTAAATATTACTGGTGGTGATGTCACAATATAAAATATTACTAGTGATGCTACAACTTATTTACATGTAGTGCATCCGCAGGTGTAGCTGAAGAGATATGGGTTCCTTCCTACCTGACTCTGATGACACCCCTATAGGCCCAACACACCAAGGTGGCAAGAGGGACAGATTTTATTCTAGGTGACATATCTAGTTTAAAAAGGCAATAGCACAACCATAAACAAATTATTTCAACAGTGCACCAGTTAGCAATAAAGCAAGGTGAGATATGCATGCAATAAAAACATACATTCACCCTCTTCCCCAGAACTCAACAGAAGAAAGTCTTGACATTCAAACATGCACAAAGAAGGCAATATCAATGAGTAGCAAAATTTTATAATGCAGCAATACAAAATGGGTAAAAATGCAATGTCATTAAGCAGTAAAAGAGTCATAATATAACAATACATATATGAGAAAATGTAATCTCATTGAGCAGCAAAATTCTTGAAGACAGCAGTACTAACACGAGCAAAATGCAATGTCATTGAACAATGAGGATTTATAATGCAACAATACAAATATGAGAAAATGAAATGTCATTCAGCAGTACTAACAACCTCTACCCCTTGATCAATTCTAAACAGACCAATTATGAAACACTTGATTATACCCTGTTCACTGGCCAGTGACTATTTACAGTCTTACTGCTGGCATGATGGGGCCCAAGTTGGAGCTCATATGGATCCCAGTTGTTTGTAATCCACAAAGCATTTGGAGGGGACCACAATCTTATATAAATATAAAAATGATGGCCAGAGCCTCTCACCACTCCATCAAGAATATCCTAGTGACCAGGCGCCATGGTTCCTCTGATGAGAAAAGTAGAAGTTCACCTACCAGAACTCTGGTAATCATCTATGGCTTCTCGGTACTAGGCCCAAGGGAACTCCTTTTCTTGCTGAATCATAGCAGGCATGGAGCTACTGGTTTCAGACTTCTCTCCCGATTCCACAAAATACCATCATCCAGGATTTTAGACAGAGACAGACACAATCTGCTAGTTCACTTCCTGTACCAAAGCACTAAAAAGAAAATCCAGTCATGCTGCAAGGCCCTTTTCCCTTCAGCTACGTGTTTCAGTCTTCCCTCCTTCAGCTAATGTTCCAGTCTCTTCTTTCACTTTCAAAATAATCTTTTATATTCCTGAAAAGGAGCTCCACCTTGTGATGTAATGGAAAACTACAGTCTATTACTTCTACATGAAATACAGTGGGAGCTACACTCTCACCCCACTAGAAAATCTTGGGTCCCCCCAAAGTTAAAGGTAGATTAGCAGAAAATATTTACAAACACTAATGCAACATCAACTGAACAATATTTTTGCATTCAAAAGGTACATTCCACCAAGGGTAATCAGACTTATGCTTAACTTGGGATGAGGAGTCACCACAGGAGTAGAAAGCATAGGGATTATGAGTGCAGACCCTCCAATGAGCTGTGGTCATAGGTTCCTGTGTACTATGTCCCAAACTGTTATAGGTAAGTCTCTGTGGGGGCCAAATCAGTCTCTGTAGTTTTGGTATGACTGTCCTCAGCACTATTTTCTGAAGTTTGCATAGCAGGGCCTCCATCAGTATTGGGTTCTGCAAGAGGCACAGAAACATTACTTAGTCTATTGTTAGGTCTGAGCTGCTCACAATGACAAGGAATGAATTCCAGTGTATTTACATTGAGATTACAGCCCACAGAGTCTTGAACATCCTCATAAAAGAAACACTGAAACCCCAGTCATCATCACTGTCCTCCTCTCCTTCAGCAGGAGGAAGCATAGGCTCTTGACTATTAGAGAGGATAGTTCCTCTCCACCTTACCCTTCTGGATTGCATTGAGTTAGGCTTCTGCTGAGCCATTCTGGGATCCAGATTCATGAGTCTCACTGATTTTGCCAAAGACATTAAGTTGTTTCGGTGCCAGGTTTTAATGAGTCCTTCTTTCCCCTCAGGGCAAACTTGGGATATTAGGTAGCTGAGAACAAATTATGTAAATCTCAGATCCCCAGCAGTCAGCTAGTTTATGCTTTCCTTGTAGTCCCAAATTTCTCAAAAAAAACTCTGTCCCCTGGCTGCAAATCATGCATCTTTACTTTTTTGTCATAGTAAGCTTTGTTTTGCTGATATCTTTGTCCTGCTGATTTTTCAGCAAGCTCATAAGCCTGTTTGAGGTTCTTTTTGAGTCTCTCCACATAACTACCATGAGATTGCATCGGTGTATCATCAGCTGTGACTCCAAAGGTGACGTCAACAGGAAGACGAGCTTCTCTTCCAAACATTAGGAAGTAAGGCGAGAATCCTGTAGCATCGTTTTTAGTACTGCTGTAAGCATGCCCCACTGTGGCTACATGTCTACTAAATTGACTCTTCTTCTCAGCAGATAGTGTCCCCAACATGTCTAGTAAAGTTCTGTTGAAATGCTCAGGCTGAGGATCCCCCTGAAGATGATAAGTAGTGGTGTGGCTTTTTTGGACTCCCAAAAGAGTGAGTAGCTCATGGACAAGCTTGCTCTCAAAATCACATCCTTGATCAGAGGGTATCCTTTTTGGCAGGCCATAGTGTACAAAGAACTTGTCAACTAGTAGTTTTGCCACTGTAGTAGCTTTCTGATCGCGAGTGGGAAATGCTTGAGCATACCAGGTATAGTGGTCTGTCACCACCAGCACATTACTGATCCCGCCTTCATCCGGTTCAATGCACAGAAAATCTATACAGACCAGTTACATGGGTCCACTACTTTCCATTTGAGCCAATGAGGCAGCTCTGGTCAGCAGAGTCTTTCTCTGAATGTAATGAAGATATGTGCGATAATAATCCTCAACATGTTGCTTCATGCATGGCCAGTAGATCCTGTCTTGTACCAGACCCATAGTTCTGTCATAACCAAGATGACCATGTTCATCATACAATGACCAGAGTACTACTTCTCTATACTTCTGAGGAAGCAACAATTGCCATTTTTCACTGCCGAGTGCACTAGGAGATCTCCTATATACTAGTCCATTCTTTCTCTGGAGTCTGTTCTATTCTTTGGAGAAACGTCTTGCCAGAGGATGAATATCCATGCGAAGCATATGAACTTGTTTCTTCTCTAAAGCAGTTACCACCAGCTGACCTAAGGGGTCTTCTCTTTGATCTCTTCTGAGATCACTGTTACTCAAAGCTGGAAGCCTGCAAAGTGACCAGATTACAGTAAGCTTGGGGTATGCTTTCTGCAGACAAACCGAACTTCTGTGTCCAACCTTCAGAGTGTTGATAACAGGTTGCAATCTGACACATAGCTCTCACCCCTGGTGCTGGAATTTCCACCCATTCATTGTCGGGGTATAAATCTCCCTGAGGTCTTCTAGACAGACCATCAGCATCTCCATTTTCGTGTCCTGGGCAGTATTTCAAACTGAAATTATAGTTGCATAGAGCTGACATCCATCTGTGGCCAGTAGCATCTAGCTTTGCCATGGTCTGGATGTATGTCAGAGGATTGTTGTCAGTCTGCACTTCAAATTCAGCCCCATAGACATAGTCATGCAGCTTGTCCACTACCGCCCACTTTAAGGCAAGGAATTCCAACTTGTGTGCAGGGTAGTTTCTTTCTCTGGGGGATAAACTCCAACTGATAAAAGTCACAGGTCTCAGCTTCTTCTCATTCTCCTGGTAAAGGACTCCTCCTAAGCCATCCCTGCTAGCATCCACATGTAAAGTGTATGGCCTTGTTGAGTCAGCATATGCCAGCACAGGGGCATGTGTGAGGCAATACTTAAGCTGTTCAAACAACTCATCACACTCAGGAGCCCAACGACTCTCGATGAGTTCTTTAGAACCTCTCTGTCCCTTAGGCTTTTTCACACGGATATCTTCATCTGTTTCATCAGCTTTCTCATCATTTCAGAGCAAATGGTTGTGGGGTCTTGCTATCTTTGAAAATCCTTCCGCAAACCTTTTATAGTAACTGCAGAACCCCAGGAAAGATCACAACTCTGTGATAGTTTTGGGTCTGGGTCAAGATGTCACTGCTTCAACTTTGCTGGGATCTGTGGATATTCCATTTGCAGGCATTAAATGTCCCATATAGGTCACTGAAGGTTGGAAGAACTTGCATTTGTCCAATGACAACTTTAGGCCTTCCTTCTCAGTCCTGTCCAATACCTTCATCAGCCTTTCTTCGTGCTCCTCTGGGGTCCTCCCAAAGACAATGATGTCATCCAGGTAGACTAAGACTTCCAAGAGATGCAGAGACCTGGTTCAAAGCAGCAGAAAGCACCCCTGCACTACTAGGCTACAACTCATTCTACACCCTTTGGCCCCCAGAACTTGCACCAAAGCTCCAAAGCCAGTGGTGTCTCCATATTCATAAAGGATGCGCACAGCTCCAGACTGGTAGCCCAACATAACGCATCTGAGATACTTCAGGTGCAGCTAACATTGGGTAAGACAGCAATTTAGGTCATAGCTTGCTATAGGTCCCCAGCCATGTCCCAAGATTCACACTCCACATTCCTAAGCACCCTGGAGAATATTAGGGTCCAACCTCTCTCATACTGGGTGACTTCCATTAACTGGGAAAACTACTCATGTACCAATACACTTGACCAACGCCTTCTGGAATTCATTAATTCCAATGCTCTGGACCAACTCATTCTTACCACCACTAGAGGTAGCAACATCCTTGACCTGGTCATTACTAACATGGGCAACCATTGCTCCACACCAATACTCAACTCCTCCCTGGTTAGATCTGATCACAAGCTAATCACCTTGGAAATCGACATCCCTCCTGCCCCCCCAACAAAGGTAACAACCATGAAAAACTTCTCTAAAGCTAACTTTGGGCTCCTAAAAACAGAGGTGGCTAACTTCACGGCACCCATGCAAATGGAGAATAGTTGCATGACCGCCATATCATACACCAATGCACTGTACAAACACGTACACAAATGCATGGATCTCACCATACCCAATAGAACGAAGACTCGCTCCTCAAAAAAAAAAAGGAAGCCAATCTGGTGGTCCTCTGCCATAAACAAACTCTACAACAGAAGGAGGAAACTGATGCGGAATAAGGTGAAGTCCCAAGACTGGAAAGACTCCCTTATCAGCCTCAGCAAAAGGTTGAGATCCCTCATCAAATCCTCTAAAGCTAGCTATGAAAACAGAATTGCTGCAGATAGTAAAGACAACCACAAGGCCTTCTATAGTTATGTAAAGAATCTCCATGGCAATACCCAGATTTGCTCTGAGCTACTACACAATGGTATCTCCTATACTGACCCAACAGATATTGCAAATATACTGGTGAACAGATTCAGTGCTAACTTTACCCATCTCTCCCCCCACAAAGAACCAATCACAATACCAGTAGATTTCCAGGCACCCAGTATGACTGCTGCACAGGTTAAAACAGCACTGTCCAAGACCAAGAATACAGTTTCTATGGGACCTGGCAGTATCCCTGGCTGTGTTCTACATGAAATACAGAGTGAACTGGCACCTCACCTGTATGCCCTGTTCAATCATAGCCTCACCTCAGGCTTTGTCCCCACCAAATGGCGCACTGCTACAGTCATCTCTCTCCACAAAAGAGGAGCAACTACAGACTCCAGGAACTATCGCCTGATTAGCCTGACGGGTCTGATATGTAAAGCTATGGAATGCATCATCATGGACCTAATAAACAAGGATATAGGGAATCTCCAAACTCTGGATCCTACACAGTTTGGTTTTGTGAAGGGTAGATCATGCCTGCTCAACTTGGTTGATTTCTTTGAGTCAGTCACCAGAGCTGTGGATGAAGGTAAGATGGTTCATACAGCCTACCTTGATCTGGCCAAGGCCTTTGATACCATTCCCCACTCAGGAATCATAGAAAAACTTACTAAGCTAGGCATCAACCCCTATATCACTAGGTGGGTTGCAATCTGGCACACTGAACCCACAGTGTGAAAGTAGCTGACTCCAAGTCAGACTGCTGACCAGTCATGAGTGGTGTCCCACAGGGTTTAGTCCTGGGTCCTCTCCTGTTTGGTAGCTACTTCTCTGAAGTCCAGGCCAACACAAAGGGACTCTAGCTGACAAAGTTCGCAGATGATTGCAAGTTAGGAGCTATTATTAACTCCCCAAGTGATGCTGACATCCTACAGAAAGGCATCAATGAGACCAACGACTGGTGTCAGAACCATGGCCTTAAGCTCAATGCCAAAAAAATGTGTCTTCATCCCCTTTGGGAAAAACCTGGTTCCCTTGAATTACCACATTGATGGTAGACCACTGAACACAGAAGGTGTTATAAGAGATCTGGGAACACAGGTTGACAGCAACCTCTCTTTTGACCACCACGTTGCCACTGTGGTCAGAAAGTCCTTCTATGTGGCACATCTCATTACTAAGGGATTTGCATCCAGGAAGAAAGAGGTTATTCTCTCCCTCTACTCTTTCCTCATTAGGCCAATCATCGAGTACAATGCCCCATTTAGCATGTACCTCACTAGACACCTGCAACAACTAGAGAGGCCAGAAAGGTACCTCACAAAGAGGATCCTAGGCCTTAAACACTTGTCCTATATGGACAAACACAAAAAATGCCAACTATTTTCTGTCTCATATCGCCTACTTAGAGGCGATCTCTGCTTGACTTACAAAGCCATGTCTGACCCAGCTCTATTAGAAATTCTACATCTAAAGAAATCCCAATCCCTCCACACCACATGCTCCAGAGATCTCAACCTCACTACCACAATCAACAGAACATGCTGGAGGGACAGGTTCATAACCTAGAGACTGCCCATGCTATGGAATAGACTTCCCATACATGTCAAGCAGAGCACCTCACTGGTCCTCTTCAAGAGAAATCTTGATAAGTGGATGGGAAATAGAAAATTCACCCCAGTGATCACTCCAGTGGGTCTACTCAACAGAGGCACTAGGAACTAAGGTTGGGTGGCACGATGCAAGGGTAATCCTATGGGCTAGGCTTGTAAAGTCTCCAGGGCCATTAGCCTAGTACACACCTATGAACCTATGTCTCCAACTGTTCTTCTCCATGATTCCCTGGAAAGTTGTCGGTGCATTTAATAAACCTTGAGGTAAGCGATCAGACTAAAAAAATCCCAAAGGGGTGATGAAAGCAGTCTTCTCTTTATCTTCTGGGTGCATAGGGATTTGATAGTATCCACTCCTTAAGTCTGGCACAATGAACCACTTACTGCCCACCAGGCAATTTAAAGCATCTTCCACCCAGGGAGTTGTGTACTGGTCTGGAATGGTTCGCTGATTCAGAGTACGATAGTCAACACACATGCAGATTGACCCATTCTTTTTCCTGACAATGACAATGGGAGAGGCATATGGACTTCTTGACTCTCAAATTATCCCTGCATTTTTTAGTTCTTCCAAATGTTTTCTTAAGTCCTCCATGTCTTCTGGGGCTACTCTTCTGGAACGTTCCCTGAAGGGCTGGCCCTCTTTTACTCTTATTCGGTGTTCTAAACTTTTTGCACAGCCCACACCTAGTTCACTAGTAGAAAAACAATTTTTCTTTTTCATTAGTAGCTCTTTAACTCTCGTTAGCAACTCAGAGGGCAAGAGACCACCCCCTATCTCAATATCTTCCAGCTTCAACTTGTTGGCTCTGCTCTCATTCCTTGTCAACACAGAAGCAGATAAGGGAGTGGCAGCATAAACATTTCCCAAATGCACTTGTGAACACAGGACAATGGGAGTACTTCCTTTATTTTTCAACCCACAGGCAAAGTGTCATAAGGCTGCTTTAACTTGTCTGCAGGCCAAACTTCTGGAATTAGTCCCAGCCCTGGTGGCAAGTTACTTTCTGGATCTGTTTCCATCATGAGATGAGAGGAAACTGTTTGTCTACACATCCTCACTTTGACTGTCATGCAGGTGACCTGACCAGGATGAATTATATGCTCTTTTCCCAGACAGCATCCCACACATCACCAATTTCATCTTTCTTACTATCTTTCTCCCTTTGAAGATCACAGAAAACTGGTCTCAGGAGAGGATGTAGTGTTGTGTGTTCCTAGGTCAACTGAGGCATTAGCATTCTTCTGACGAGGTTAGTATTTGTCCCCATTAAAATAGATACTGAATACTTTCCTTTTGGCCTGGGGCACACAACTGCGAGTGTTTCAAAAACTTCCGTTGACCCAACAACTGAAGTGGAAAATTCTAACTTGAGTGAGACATAACCATCATAAGGGAACTTCGTTCACTTAACCCCCAGATCTCCAAATCTTCTAACTTTTCAAGTGGTAAAAACAAAATGAAAACTCCAGCAACACTAGAACTTCCACTGAGTGACCTCCCAAATCTCTTCTATCAGAGGCACATGGGATATATACAAATGATCCTTATGAACATCGTGTTTCAGCTAATTGGCAATTCTGAATGCCCATGACTTGTTTCATCATCTTAATAGACATTTTCAGGCCAATAAAACCAAACCCTACTAGCTGTGGATATGCATATTTCAGCCTTGTTATGACCTCATCAGCACAGCACAAACAGAGTGTTTGACTAAGCATTAGAAACACAGGGCTGTTATACCCAGCTGATGTCCATTATCATTAGGGTCACTGCAAAAATATCCCAAACAACAAACTAAAACAATAACTGAGAAGGTCACTGAAAAAACAATCAGTAAAAGCAAAATGAAAACTCCAGCAAAGCTAGAACTTCTACTGAGTGACCTTCCAAACCTCTTGTATCAGAGGTACATAGGATATATGCAAAGGATCCTTATGAACATCAAGTGTTTTAGCTAATTGGCAATTCTGAATGCCCATGACTTGTTTCCAAGGCCAAGCCTAAAATTGTCCATTAAAATGATGAAACAAGTCATGGGCGTTCAGAATCGCCAATTAGCTGAAACACTTGATGTTCATAAGGATCATTTGCATATTTCCTATGTGCCTCTGATACAAGAGGTTTGGGAGGTCACTCAATGGAAGTTCTAGCTTTGCTGGAATTTTAATTTTGTTTTTAGTAATTGGTTTTTCAGTGACCTTCTCACTTATTGTTTTAGTTTGTTGGTTGGGATATTTTTGCAGTTACCCTAATGATAATGGACATCAGCTGGGAACTTTTCAAGTGGCAAATGCTTTAAGTGTTTTTGGTCAAAGTCTCTGTACAGAATGGTGATTTGTGAATCAATATCCAACAGTGCTTTATTATACACTCCTTCTATTTTTACTGACATGACAGGGAATGGTCCAAGTAGGCCCTCGGCTAGTTGCTGTTTCTGCTGTTACTCAGCTGTACGGCAGTCAGTATGTAGATGAGGTACCACCAGTTGACCTCACCATTTTAACAGATAAGACTCTTGCTTAGTAATGCTTTGCGGTCTCAGATGCTGAGATTTTGGCTGAGATGACTTTTCAATTTGGTTGTTCACCTCAGATGAGCTAGAAGTGTGTATAGTAGGTAGTTTCTCTCCCCTATTACAAGGGTTAATGTGGAAAGGAGATCCAGGATGATGTCTCTTGATGTTAAATTTTATGGAGCTCTTTGTAACTGGGCACTCAGATGGCTCCTTCACTGAGGCCCTTTGAAGTTTCCCTGCATTGCACTAATCAATAATAGTTCATTCACTCTTTTCAAGTTCTCTGCAATAAAGCACTTTTACTTTATATGCCCTGTATCTCCACAGTGAAAACAAAATCCAGTAGGAACTCTGAGCATTGGCTGATTCGGTTCTTCCCTGAGTCCTTTCACGGAGGCTCTAGCTGATGTATTCCTCCCTTCAGCTAAAGTTACTACGGCTTTCTGCAATTCTGCAACTATCTTGGTGACTTCAGCTATGGCGTCAGTCAGGGAAGGAACCTGCATCTGCAACTGTGACACCTCTACATTGTGGACACTCTGGGCCATGACTCCTGTTTGAGTAGTGAGCACGGCTATAGGCTCCTGCTGGTGTTCACGCACTGTTTTAGTTGTTGTTGAACACTGAGATTTGGCTTCCAACAGGGCTTCCTCTTTCCTCACCTCTTTTACTAACTGGGAATAAGTTAGAGTCTCTTCCCTATTTCTCATCCTCATTTCCCACACAATGGGGTCCATAGCTTGAGCTCTTTGTAAAATTTGTCCGATCTGTACTTGGTCAGCTACTTTTGGATCCACCCCCTACTTTAGGATGATCTGGTGGAGCATTTTATCTAATCACTTAATGTAATTAGATAGTTTCTCACCAACTTCTTGGTATGTATGTTCAAACTGATACAGTAGGTCAGCAGCCCTCCTGGCCCTTCCAAACACATCCTGCAGTACTCCTAAATAATCCTTGGTGGTGCAATCTTAATTACCCATCCTTAGGTTGCGTATGGTATCCGCAGCTAATCCCTTTAGACTCCTCTAGGACTTGTGAGGCCTGATCCATCCAGGATTCAATATCTTCCTTTCCCTGAGGTGTGGGATGTTTGCCAGAAAAGAAATGCAATTTGCGGTAGCCAAACCCAGTGAACGGCTGAGCAGGCTTTAAGCATTTTTCTACAATACTTCCCAAAGCATTCAAAACTTCAGGCCCTATAGTATTTACGGGCTGTGAAACTGCAGCTTCTGGGTTCATGTTTCTGCTAGATTTTCTTTCCACACATACAGGGGAACAGGGTAGAGTCCAAGGCAGTATAGGCAATCCCAGACGAGCCCCCAAATGTAGCGCACCTGCAGGTGTAGCTGAAGAGATATGGGTTCCTTCCTACCTGACTCTGGTGAGAGCCCTATAGGCCCAACACACCAAGGTGGCAAGAGGGATAGATTTTATTCTAAGAGACACATCTAGATTAAAAAGGCAATAGCACAACCATAAACAAATTATTTCAACAGTGCAGCAGTTAGCAATAAAGCAAGGTGAGATATGCATACAATAAAAACATACATTCACCCTCTTCCCCAGAACTAATCAGAAGAAAGTCTTGACATTAAAACATGCACAAAGAAGGCAATATCAATAAGCAGTAAAACTTTATAATGCAGTAATATAAACACAGGACAAATGCAATGTCATTAAGCAATAAAACAGTCATAATACAACAATACAGATATGAGAAAATGCAATGTCATTCAGCAGTTCAAATACCCTCTACCCCTTGATCAATTCTAAACAGACCAACTATGAAACACTCGATTATACCCTGTTCACTGGCCAGTGACTATTTACAGTCTTGCTGCCGGCATGATGGGGCCCAAGTAGGAGCTCATATGGATACCAGTTGTTTGCAATTCGCAAAGCGTTTGGGGGGGGCCACAATCTTATAAAAATATAAAAATGATGGCCAGAGGCTCTCACCACTCCGTCAAGAATATCCTAGTGACCGGGTGCCATGGTTCCTCTGATGAGAAAAGTAGAAAATTACATACCAAAACTCTGGTAATCATCTATGGCTTCTCATTACTAGGCCCAAGGGAACTCCTTTTCTTGCTGAATCATAGCTGGTGTGGAGCTACTGGTTTCAGACTTCTCTCCTGATTCCACAAAATACCATCATCCAGAATTTCAGCCAGAGACAGACACAATCTGCTACTTCACTTCCCTATCCCAAAGCACTAGAAAAGAAAATCCAGTCATGCTGCAAGGCCCTTTTCCCTTCAGCTATGTGTTTCAGTCTTCCCTCCTTCAGCTAGAGTTCCAGTCTCTTCTTTCACTTTTGAATTGTCTTTTATATTCCTGAAAAGGTGTTCCACCTTGTGGTGTAATGGAAAACTACAGTCTATTACTTCTACAGGAAACACAGTGGGAGCTACATACATTTGTCTTTATTTCATTAACTAGAAGTCTATGAGCTTTTGTACAAGCATTTGTAATAAGGCTCATTCATTCCATCAAAAATATTATAATCTAATCGATGTCTACTTTACTATGTCCCACCCTTTCAAAGCCCACATACCCATACATCTCCTCATAATTTTCCCTCAGTCGTCAGGTCATCACCTGCCATGATCTCTGCTTATCCTTTACATTAACTTTAAACACCTCTACTGCCTTTTTCTTTTGTTTCTTCATCCCACCACTGATGACTTTATAGCCCCCTACATGTGCAGCTCCCATGCCTTGGGAGGCTCCTCAGTGTGATCTACACTGGGAAGGTCCCCCTGCTGTGGGACCACTTGTGCAGAGAGCCCAATGAGTGTACTTGCCAGCATTACAGATGAGGACAGGACACTAGGGTGTTATCATGCTGCTACCAGTGAGGGATGTTCTCTTGCGTTAAACCCTACTACAGTGCTAACGCTTATTCTGTGTGTGTGTGTGTGTGTGTGTGTGTGTGTGTGTGTGTGTGTGTGTGTGTGTGTGTGTGTGTGTGTGTGTGTGTGTATGTGTGCCTGTCTGTCTGTCATGGTGGTCAGGCCATGAGGTATAATCTGAAGACATGACCATCAACCATGGTCATTACACCTCTTCAGCTCTCCTCCCCTCCCCATTGTGATAATTCATTTATAAGCCTTGACCTCCACCAGGAGTTCACAAGACATTCCAGTAAGCATGGTCTTCCCTGAGGATGAACACAACCATCCTCATCCTGCTTTGGTGCACCCTCATGCTTCCTGAGCCACTAATGAAACTTGAGTTGCCTCAGCCATAATCAGGGCTTTATCTTCTATGCCTCCAGCATCAATGTCTATTTCATTTACAGTTAATTCTTCCATGCTGTCCTATTTTCAACTGCTCTAAAAAATTCAACTATGCTTAAGCTACTGCTCATGCTCCTATCTTAATCTGACCCACTTCCCACAGTAATGCATTTACATCATTATCTATCCCAACAGTACCCTCATAACTTTATTATTTCCTTCTCATCCAAATACATCCTTTCCCATATATTCACCTTCTTGCCACTAATTCACTATTCTCATTTCTCATTGGACAGAACATTTCTAGTCCTTCTAATTTATTCCTTTATCTGATGTTTTTTCCTACTCAATGTCAACTTCTAACTGTTCCTAACATTTGCTCATTATTTTTGCTCTCCTGAAGGGACACCAGTTTACCACCCTATATCAACTAATACTAACTAATCCTAATACCTAAAAAAATAAACTCTACTTCCTTTTATTTCCAGTTCATCCCATATTTTGTATCTTTTTTCTTTTCATCTTTCATACTACCTATACCTGTTTAACTTGTATATGCTGAAAATTATTATTCTGAAAAATTCTTACTTCCTTTCTTGTCTATCTGCTGTAGTCAGTTCCTCTCTTTTCCTTTAATATACTTTAATCAATCACACAGTCATAATGACAAACAAAAACATCACCCAATTTCATTTCTCTCACTTTTTTTAATTGTAATTGTCAGTGTACTTATAAGTTCTATCACATTTACTTTTATTCTCTCTTCCTTCCTCTTTATTGTTGTTACCATATCAATAGTGGAATCAGAACCAATTTCCTGTGGCAAACTAGACTCCTGAGTTCTACTAAACCTCTTTATAGTACGCATTAGAACCCATTTGAATCCCTGCCTTGTTACATCTTCCAAATTTTGTTATCCTAATCAAAATCTCATTTTAAACATCATTCATTCTACCAACTTTTCTTATACCAACTCCAGCTGAGAAGATCAGATGAATTTCTCCATAATTTTGGACCCCCCCAACCATAAGCAGATCCACCCCTATTATCAAAAATCAGGGTTGCAATATTCTATTGCCCCTGAAGGGCTCTCCCTATCTGGCCTAAAACTATACACATCAATGCATGCAGCAAATGTGCAAGGAACAATATCAGATTGTTACTTTTATCCAAACTATACTGTCCAGGAATACTTTGTCTACCAGAGACTTTACTCAAACCCCACAAGACGAATTGTGAGGTAAGTCTGATAGGATATAAGGTCTTAATTTAAGATAGATCTTATATAGGAGCTGTGGACAATGGTTCCCTAGCAGAAGATCACCTGGCAAGTTCTAGTTCAATGCCTCTGCAATAAGGAAAGAGAAGCCATATTAGTCAACACACCCCCAGGTGATTTTATATATATATATATATATATATATATATATATATATATATATATATATATATATTAGTTTTATGGAATCATAGAACAGCAAAAAATTCAAGGTAACTGAGTTTTGCAACCATCTTGCCAGCACTCACACATAGACCATAACCCCTCTCTGTCCCTGAGGGCAAGTCAAGCCTGTGGTGAATTTGTGAGTGCCCATGCAATCACTCAAGCTCTAGCTGAGTGATAATAGTGCATTGCACGGCTTAATTTTAAGGATGAATCCATTTCAGAGGTGGAGGAGGCATTGTGTGATGAACCTATCTCTACATCATCTCCTATTTATCTGCTGGCGAAGGTTTAGGTCCATGGTCCTGGTGTTAGGAAAATATTTGCTTTGTTGAGATCAAAAAGGTACAGTACAACTAGGTTTCTAATTACAAGGAAGGTAAAGCATAGATCTCCTCTCATTAGTCTATAATATAGTAAATCAAGGGCCAGTGCTTCCAGCCTTTTTTGGGGAGCATAGGATTTTTACCCCAGTGATCTTCTTAGTTAGGAACCTCTGGGGTATATTTGATATTTTTAGTGAGTTACATCCTGAAGGGATCATTCTGCTCTATAACTGGCCTAATCTATGCCGAATATAATAAAACAATGACCACTTTAGATCTGGATGATATTCTCTTAACAATTAGCTGCACCAAGTAGAAGGATTTCCTGACTACTGTCATCACATAATAACTGAGAGACAGGAAATGATCAGCCCATGTTCCAAGGTCCCTAGCAACATTTTCATTCTTAACTGTGTTATTAGCTATATTAAATGCTGGGGGTAGGGGTTATCTACAAAATGTGACAATATTGCACTTTTTTACTTTAAATTTGAGCCCATGTCTCATGCACTAGAAATGTATGAGTGTAAGTTCTTTGTGAATGAGTTCGGTATCAGAGGAAAACTTGATAAATGAGAACAGTTTGCAGTCATCTGTTGACTTAGTTAACTAGAGGTTCAGGTCTGGAAATCAAAAAAGTAAATGTCAAACAGAAAAGGTCCCAGCACTGAGTTCTACGGCACACCACTAATCACCTTCATAGTCTCCTATGAGGCACTTGTCACCTGCATTATGTGGGTTCTGTCTTTTAGCCAATCTGCTATAAATCTTACCACATAGAAATCTAGTTTAAAAATATTAAGCTTGCTAACTATGCTTTCAAGGCAGATGGTCTATAAATCTTACCACATAGAGATCTAGAACATAGTTCTGGAGAACTAATTGGGTTAGAATAAGAGGTGCAATTATGAATGAGTTCAGAGCAATGTTGAGTGCACAGCATGGCTTCCACCCATCTACAAAATGTGACAATATTGCACTTTTTACATTAAATTTGAGCCCATGTCTCATACACTAGAAATTTATGAGCATGTCTATGTTCCAGCATGGCTTCCGTCCCAAGCATAGTACAACCACAGCTCTACTATCATTTGTCAACACCTTAGCCCTGGCTAAAGATGATCACAAACTCATATCCTGTCTATTCCTTGACCTTTCTAAGGCTTTTGATACTGTGTCACACACTCTGCTACTTTGTAAACTTGTAGACCTAAACTTCTCCCCTGATACAGTTGCATGGTTCTCCAGCTATCTCTCTGCACTCACTACAATGGGACTCGGCACTATCTACCCTTCTTTCAGTAAGAACTGGTGTTCCCCAAGGTTCCATTCTTGGACCTCTACTCTTTAATATATTCACCAACTCACTCCACTCCTCTTGTCCTCAGACTAACTTTGTCCAATATGCAGATGACTCTACAGTCATAACTATTGCTAATTCCCCCTTAGAACTCCTAACAAATACCCAGACATCTTTCAACTCGGTAGAGACATGGCTCACTAATAATCAACTCATCATCAACCCTAAGAAACAAAATTACTACTCTTTCTACCTAAATCTGCAAACCACATTAAACTTTCCTTCTCCATAAGGTCCCTAAACAATATTCCTATAGAAGTCGAAACTAGCTCAAAACTCCTTGGCATTACCATTGACGACCAACTAAAATTCGGCCTTCACATTAACAATTCTATCAAAAAAAAAACACCAAAAGCTAGGACTACTATACAGGAACAAAAAATTCCTAACTACTGAAGCTAGGATTTATCTTACTCATGCCTACCTTCTGCTGTGCTTAACCTATTGTTCCCAAATACTCATAAATCCAAACTCCTCCCAACTTACCAAATTAGAATCAACCTACCATAAAATGGCTAGATTTGCAGCTCAACAAACATATAAATCTCACCACTGTCTTTCCCTAAAATACCTAAACTGTCCCGAACTACCTCACTTGTTCCTACAATCTCAACTCCAAATCATACACTCCATCCTATATCAGCCTGATTTCTGCCCAAGTCTATTCTCGCATCTCTCACTACTCCCCTACCAGACTTCTCCGAAGCTCAACCCAAGATCTACTAAAAATGTACAAACCCAAATCCAACAGGAGGTGCAACTTATATAGCTATCATCCCTCTATTGCATGGAATAAACTCCCACTACAAATAAGGTCCCTGACTCACCCCAAACAATTTAAGCTAGCAACCAAAGACCACTTTAAAAAACACTGGTCCTGCCATTGTACTCACCCTCCCTGATTATTACCTACCTTTTATAGTACAGTCAAACTAGCTTACTAAAATTTACCATTAACTACTTCATCTTATGCTTCCTGTGCAACCTTCAAAGCTTCTCCTATACTCTGCTCCCTGAAATTCATATGTAATTTTTTAAGTTTCTGCTACTCTGCATACAAAGCCTTATATTTACTCAACTCTATTTTTAAACCAAAACATACAACTTATTCTACTTTTTTAACATTTTCCTTTTTGTTTATAGCACTGTTTTATCTGTCAACGATATACAACATGTATGTAGCTTAGGTATTTTAACTACCAAAATTTTCTATTGTGATTTTTATTGAAATGTATCTGTATTGCTATTTTTATTGCATTGTATATCTTTGGAGTTTTTCTCCCCGGACCTCTGGTGAAAAAGGGCAATACCTCAGCTGGACAGTCCTGGTCAACAAATGTAAAATAAATAAAAAAATAAATAAATAAATGGTGCCAAATACTTTAGCCAAGTCAATGTACACAGTGTGCTGTGCATGACCATTGTTAATATATCATGTCACACTATCAAAGAAGTTAACGAAATTCGATAGACAAGATATACCCTTGACAAAGTCATTGCAGATGAGACTCATCGGACTGATTGTCATATGATTACCAGGGTCAGTGGTAGGGACATCCTTCTGTAGTGCCATTACTACAGCTGCTGTGTGCCAAATCTCAGGAACAAAGACTGTGGTCAATATATTAAACAATTCAAAGAGTGGATCTCCCAAGGCTTGTTTCATACTGCTTATTAAGCAGCCAAATATATTATCAGGTCCCATGGAAGTGGAATTTTCAGTCTTGGAAAGTATCCTCAGTACAGGTTATTTAGTGATTATGGGGTCTTTGAGTGATTCAGGAATATGTAGATTTCTCAATGGCTATGTCTAGGATAGAATTTACACTGAATTTGTTTGCTAGTCTATTGGCAATGTCTGTTGGGTCAGAATAAGAGGTGCAATTATGAATAAGTTCAGAGCAATGTTGAGTGCAATATCTGTATAGCTAAAGAAGGATTTCTAATTTCCCTTAGCTTCAAATGTTAGGTTCATGGGCTGCTTTAGTTGACCTAATAGTTTTTTTAAAGTTTTTAGTAATATTTCTAATATTGTCCTGAATAGGAGGATATTGTTATCTGCCACATACTTTAAGGTTCTTTTATAGTAAAATGTGCTTATGTTGTTGGTCAACAGGGTAGTTTGTTTCGGAATTCCCATTATATTTAAATCTAACTTTGATTGCCAGTTGTATTAGTTTATTTAAGAGGTCATAGAACTCCTTTTTGAAGCTATCTGCTGTGGCAACATTGGGGATGAATTTGTATTAAGTGACTTTTGAGACTTTGTCATAGAATTTGATGCTGTTAGTACGTTTGAAATATTTGAATTCCAAGATATTGATTTCAGGGAGTTTAGAGATTTTAAAGATGAAAGTCATTAGTTATTAATCTGACTTGAATGTGGAAAGAGATACCAATAAAACTGTGCATGAGGAAGCTGTATTTGTAAGTACCAGGTTCGGGATATTATGTCCTGTAGTGGGAATTTTAACAATCTGATCCATGGAGATTTTATTTAAGTCTTTGAAGTTCTACAAGATATAGGTACTCCAGTTTATTGAGGGGCAGTTAAAGTCTCCAAAAATAATGGGGCTTTTCGTTATCAGGGAGTTTACCAAACATATTTAGGAACCTTACATGATTTTCAGGGGAAATGTTGTTATAGATATCTAATGTCCAAATTACAACTGAGGCACCCTGATATTAGCTAGCAGCTCAGGCACCTGCTGGAGCTGACATTAGGGGCAGAAGGACCAATGAGGTATTGCCTACTCCCTATCTTTGGGAGGAACGGAGGATGATGATGAGCTTTGTGGAGGAAGGTCACTTCCTGTAGTTATAATGAAGACTAGAGATAAGCACAGACGTTCAGTAAGGTATGTGGGGAAGGACTGAAAGGCACTGCTGACATAGTACTCCTACTAGACCATGCCTTACTGGGTGTAGTGGCCTACATAAGTGATGCCAGTGCATAAAGAAGGCAGAGCTATATCAGTCAAGCCAAGGTAACCACTGTGTGCAGCCTTGGCAGCTCTCAAGCTTACTGTCCTGCAGAAGACCCATTGCCACTGCTATGAGGGTGCTGTTGACCCTGGTCCAGAGGGGTTACACACCCAGGGGAACCTGTATAACAAATCAACAACATTTAGGGGAGCTGAGGGCTCAAGAGAACTACATTGCTGCAAATGCAGTACAATATGACAATAATAATCGGTAGTGGGACCAGGTAGTATCTACATCATACTAAAAAATTCTCAAAAACTGCTAGAAGATTCTTCTATATACGCTGTTGAAAATAAGAATTCCGAGATTCTATATGTTACAGACTTTAATATTAGTATTTCTGACTCTGCAAGTGATGACATACAATTGTTGTCATCACTAAATTAGTGTGCACTGACTAATGGAGAGGCAAATGGAGCACAACTAATTGAATCATATCCAGTCATCGAGGAAACATGAAAGTCAGTGAAATTTTATCTAGTGCAGTAAATTACTTTGTCATAAGAGAACAGGACAAATCCATCTTGGGG
The DNA here is from genome assembly GCF_019279795.1 of Protopterus annectens. Classification (NCBI taxonomy): domain Eukaryota; kingdom Metazoa; phylum Chordata; order Ceratodontiformes; family Protopteridae; genus Protopterus; species Protopterus annectens. Next base: position 1,720,741,957 of record NC_056731.1, on the reverse strand, counting down.
CATAGATTCATTAAAGTCAGATTTTTGAAAAACTTGTATCACCACAGAATGCATCATATTACTTAGGGTACCCACAGGAAAATCCTTGACTACTTTCCTGCTGCTGAAAAAAGATTAAAGTCCCATACCAGATGCAAAAAAGATACAATTAAAGACAGTCTGCTGAAACACAAAAAAATCTGTGTCAAAAACATTTTAAACCTTCCTTGATCCAGAGACATAGCTTTGTTGTCTGGCGATCTGGCTCCATGTGTACAGCTCCCTAGTCTGGCTCCCGATTCAACTCTTACTCTAACAATGAATATATATATATATATATATATATATATATATATATATATATATATATATATATATATATATATATATATGTATGTATGTATGTGTGTATATGTGTGTGTGTGTATATATATATATATATATATATATATATATACATATATATATATATATATATATATAGATATATATATATATATATATATATATATATTAAAAGAAAGCTATTTTGTTCTGAAACTGAAACAAAGCATTGGCTACAATTGTAACAAGTGTCTTGCTACAGTAAATACCACACACGCAATGTCAAAGCACTTCAGCAGTGACTACAAATCCAGAAATGGCACGCAGATGCTAATACTGTAATTACAGTGACAGCTAAAGAGCTAAAGCACTTTCTGTGTAGTACTACACCATTGGCATCTGCTGAATGTGCCCCCTAATACCTAACACCTCGCACCTTGCACTGAGACAGCCACTTCTTTCGCACTGCCCTATCTACACCTCTGCCTTGATAAACAATTGTGAGATATATGCAGATTACCTCTCAGGACATAAAAGTGTTTCAGTACACTGAGTCAGTAGTATGTCAGAGTCTACTAAGTCCTCTAGATGCACTTTTAACTCATTTAAGCTCCTTCATAAAACGTAAGTAAAGAATCCAGATATGCTTTGAAATATTAGGCTTATAAAAAGCCTGATGTTAATTATATCATATGTGGCTACCTAATACAGGTCAAACAAAAGAGAAAATAGGTGCTACAACAAAAGTATATAGAGCCCAACCAGAGGGATGCTGGCAAAACAGAGAAGCATCTTTGTAATCATGTTTGCAAGCCTCCCTTCACCAAGGTATCATGGCAGCTATGCAACTTACCTCTCAGGTCATAAGCATTTTTAGCACATTGGCTCGTGAAAGAACAATGACAGACAAGCCTTTATTAATGTACTCAGGCCAATAAGCCAGATTCTAACATGTAGTCATGCTTCATCCTTACATGTTAACATAAGTACAGCATAAGCAAAGAGTATAGCTATGCAATTATAACTTGGCATATAAAATACCTTGTCTAGTGACATTCCTACAATGTGTCAGCTGTTTCAGAGACCTTGTCCTGTAATAATATAAGCAAGGTATATCACTTTCTCAGTTTGGCTTCCATAACCCTGGATTCATTGTCTCTAGTAATGCTTTCTAAAACTTTTTTTGCTAATGCAAACCTAGACAACCATATTATGGATGTGAAGTCTTAGGCTGGGATTAAGAGAACTTTTCCTGGGCTTATATAAACTGCTTTTACCAAAAGGGGTAGTTTATGCAAACATGGGAAATGTGATTCTGTGACATGATTAGCCATAATGATGAAAGCCTCATTGTTGGCTAATCAGCATGTCTCTGAATCTTGTGGTATTATTGCTAGTGCTAATTAGCAGTTTCTTGTGGTACCCACTACTGGCAGCTCATACATTGTGTTGGCACAGGCACACACTCATTCAGTCTCTGGCACACATGCACACATTCAAATACAAACACAAGCATGCACATGAGGACCCACCCCCATACGTCTCAACCATCTCTGGTTTTACAAATTGTCCCCGATTTTTGGCTGTTATATTTGCCTTGTCTCTTATAAGTTACTGATGATTACAGTCAGTCAATAATAGCAGAAATTAGAGTTTCCTACTTTTTGTTGTTCATAAAATGCCTCAAGAAGCAAAACCTGTTGTTCAATTAACTTTTTAAGTGACTTAAAGTAATATTTAAAAAGTGTTCCTGGTGTCTAAAGCATCCCCTGAGAATTACAGGCTTTGCTCATTAATGTTCGGGGAGTTGAGTGGTATAGCAGTCATCCGCCATGCATAGAGACACATAAACACACACACACACACACACATACACACACACGCACACAAAATCAAATACGCAAACACACACACATGCACACAAAATCACACAGATATGCAAACACACACACACACGCACACAGACACACACACACACACACACAAACACACACATGCACACACGCACATACTCCTACTCTAACCATCCTCCAACTAACCAATCCTACTGCAACCAACCAAGCAGACATAGCACATACACACATAAACACACCCACTCATACACAACCGAGACTACTCATACCCTTACATACATGCACAGAAACTACCACTTGCATACATAAACTCACAGACCCCACCACCATCACCTTTCTGAAGACAATTACTTGACCTTTTATATTGACTCCCCCATTGACTACAACAGGGAAATGCAGCATTTTGGCTGTGTTCATTATCATAGCCAGCCATGTTAAGTTAAAAAAGCTGAACCATTCTCTGTTTGATAGAGTCTATAACCACCCCAAAGCAAAGGCATTTCTGAGGGAGTACACCTGGATGATTAACATAGATTGCTCCCATAGAATGCCTCATTAAAATTTAGTAAGACCATGGAGACAGGCCACCGTGGTGTTTTACCAGCTATGTAGAATCACTGCAATCGGCCTGTTCTTTAGTCAGACAGGGCTACTACCAGCAGTTTCCACCTTATTTAAGGCTTGCCGATGGCAGAAATCCTTGCTGAATCCTGCGTTGTGTCATCCTGTTAAACTTTGTTTAATGTCCTCATCATTACCAGTGTTGCAATTATTTTATTCTATTTTAATTTATTTATCATTTGATAACCACAGTAGAGCAAAGAGCACTGATCCAGGTGGACTATTTTCAGGTGCAGCCCAAGATAGATATGTAAAGTACAAAGAAGTAGTAATATACAAATTAAAAACATACAATACATGAGAATACACAATACAAGATTCAGCATAAAGAGAAAAATTAAATGGAATAAACATTTTTAATTGCAATTATTTTGGATATTTAGATAATATAATTTTTGTCTATCCGGGTGAGATTAGTACTGAGGGCTGTTCAACAAGTTAGCACCAAAGTATGTACCATAATATATAGAGAGTTTATTATACACTGCTTGAGTATACAGTGTCATGGTAGAATGAACAGACTGAAGATAATGGGTAGGTAAAACAGAGAGAAAGAAAGAGTAGGGGTAGGTGTTTGGAGGTAAGGACAAACTAATGTAGAACGTGAAACGGAGTGAGGGGATGAAGGTGGGAGCAGAAAAGAGAGAAGAAAATAGAAAATTAGGGTGGCATATTATTAAGATAAATGCACCACTGAGAGGTTTAAAAATGAATGGGAGTTGATCAGTACAGGGAGGGAAAGGGACTCAGGTAATGTCTTGTGTAGAAAAGCTCTTGCAGACAACTCTTGTGTGTAGAAATTCCTTTAGTTGATGTCTGAATTTCGAGGAATTAGTGGTTTCTCTTGGGTTTGTTGGGAGACAGCCCCGTGTTTGTGCTGCAATTAGAACATCAAACATTCAGTTTAGCGAATGGCATTTTCAGTGCACTTACACTGAACATGCCATTTGTTGAACTGTTCATACTAAGATCGTGGTACAGTGAAGATTGGAAAATTTGCCCTTTCCTCACTGTACTCCAATCTCAGAGTTGGTATATATAATTAATTAGAGGTGTGGGGGGCACAGCCCCCCACAAGAGCAGAATTAGATGAATGGCATTTCTGATGAAATGACGTTCATCAAAGAGGGTTTTTAGTGATTTAATATAGACCACAATTACAGAGATGCTATAGTTGATGGAATGGAGTTTTGTGAAGGGATAGAAAAGGTGAGGGAGTACTGCAGTCTTTGGTTGTACTATGTAATTCTTCCTAACAGCCTGCTGGCAAAGGAAATGAAGTTGGTGCATTAGGTTGACTATGAGTAGCATGTATCTTTCATTCATTGGGAACCACTTTATCTTTGTTAGGACTGAACTGTGGTGTTCTGTTTGTAGGGGCAGGAGTGATAAATCTACAGATTTTATTAGATAGAGTTTATAGAGGCGAGTGGTTTTTTTTCTGTGAGGATTTGGCAATAATAGGTTGTATTCAAGTTGTGGGAGGAGCCCCCCCCCCCATTTCACAATGACTAATCATCCTTCAACTGAGAGGAAATCTAATATCTTTATGTCCAAGAAAAGTAGAGCATTCAGTTTCAACTAAGTGTTGCTGTCAAGAAACTGAAAGCTCAGGGAAAGGTTTAACCAAATACCTAGGTATCTGTGGTATGGTGTGGTTTCAGGGAGTTCGCTGAACTTATGTAGTACGGTCCAGTTTGGGGGGATGTGAAAAGTTTTTGTCTTGTGTCAAAGATCATTCTTTTATTTTATTTGTTTGTGTGTGTATGTGTGTGTGTGTGTGTGTGTGTGTGTGTGTGTGTGTGTGTGTGTGTGTGTGTGTGTGTGTGTGTGTGTGTGTGTGTGTGTGTATTTAGTATGAATTTGTTCTGAGAGACATAGTGATAATGTATTTAGGTCTTTTTCTATTTTTTTCATTTTTTTTATGGAGTTGGAAAGGCTGGACCTGTAAATTATCATAAAATCTACAGGTAAGCTAAGTGAAAACTGAGAATAGGAGTGGAAAAACTGATTCTTGTAGTACCCCTTTTGCAAGAAGAGGGTGGGAGGGAAATAATTCCCAATTTGGACTTTGAAATGTCTGTAAGGAAATGGTAAAGCCAATGGAGGCAGTCAGGACATATGCCTGAACTAAAAAGAAGAAGCAGTGAGTAGTCCATACAATCAAAGGCTTTGGTGAGGTTTAGGAAACCTACACTTGTTAGCTGGCCTTTGTCCATGTTTCTTAGAATATCATCATTTAAAGCATAGAGAATGGGCATGGTGGTCCTACCTGAACAAAATCAAAGCTGGTGAGTAGATAGTAAACTGCATTTTTGATGTAATCAATGAGTTGCAAGAAAAGTTTTACTAGTACTTTTCCAAGACAGGGAAGGATAGATACTGGTACCAAGTCTTGCATCTTTAGAGTTTGGGACTTTTGCTAAAGTCTTGACAAGAACTGTCTTCCATACAGTAAGTAGAATGCTATTTATAATTCATACATTGCACAGGTGAAGGAGGAGTGAAGTGATGTGGTCTTTTGTAAAGCATTATCAACCAGGGTAGAAGGCCATCAGAACATGGTGGGTTATTTGCGGCTGTTTTTGTATAGCCTTTTAAGGTATCTTTGGTAGCAATTTTCTTAATGCAAAAGGGAAGAGTAAACAGTGGTGAGGAGGCTGGATGGCTTGTAATGTATGGGAGGATGAGGGTGAAGGGGAGGGAGGAGAATTCTTTGAGGAAATCATCAGCCTGAAGAGGAGTTGAGGATGGAGATGGAGTGAAGAAGTTTTTTTTTATTTTCTTTTTCCTGTAGTTGCCCTGTGACACTGTTGATGACTTTCATAGAATGCCTTTATTTATTTTTGAAGGTGTGTTCTTTATTTTGAAGGAAGTTGGCCTAATGTCATCTAGTGACTTTTTTTGCTAGATTTTTAAGGTGTGTGTTGTGCTGTCAGGCATCAGAGGTTGACTGTTTTTTTTTTCCAGGTAGACCAAGATGTTCATATGAGTTTGTAAAGGGATTTAAGTTATGGATATACCCTCTTGTTTTATTCACTTTTAAGGAGTCTTCTAAAACTGGGAAAGTGTTTCTCCAGGAGTTGTACTGGCATGTTAATGTGTGATGTCTCCACTATTTCTGTGTCACTTTGGGAGAAAATGGTTTCCCAGGAAATGTTATGTTCATTTAGCAATTATGTAGTGTCATTCTGAGTTTTCGGTCTAAAGGTAATTAGTTTTGTCAATATATAATCAGAAGATAATGGGCAGTTGTAACTAAAGGAAGAGGGAAGAAATTTAATGCTGCCAATATTCCCCGAGATGTTTGTGATTAAACTATCAATAAGGAAGTTATTAGAACATCAAACCTGGTACATTACTGTCATTGTGTCATGTTAAAGAACAGCAAGAAGGTTACTGTTGCATTTTCCTCCCTTTCTCATATATATATATATATATATATATATATATATATATATATATATATATATTTGTTTACCAGGAAAGTCCAACTTGGAACAAGACAATTTTTTAGTGGAGGCCCAGGGAGAAACACTCCATTTTTGTAACATGGGAGGAAACCAAAGTACCTGGAGGAAACCCACACAAACTAAGGGAGGACATGTAGATGCCATACAGAAGGCACCCCAGCCAAGAATCAAACAAAAGAGTCTGTTGCTGTCAGGTAAGAATGCAAATCACTGCACCACATCTCAGCCTCTCTTTCTCTCTCTCTCTCCATATATATATATATATATATATATATATATATATATATATATATATATACATGTATGCACATATACACATATGGGTCTATATTAGTTTGCAAACATTTTATTTCAGTGAGCACCTATTCATCGACCCATGTTCAGCATAAATCATAGGTTCATAGGTTTATACTAGGCTATCTGCCCTAAGGCATTTATAAGCCTAGCCCAAATTATTGTGGCTTACGCCACCCCTTATATGAAAAAATACTGTGCCCATTAGTTTGTTGTGCCTCTGTCCAGCAGTGACCCAGAGATGATTCCCGGGGTAAACCTACGATCTCCCATCCACAGGTCTAGATTTCTCTTGAACAGAGTCAGCGAGGTGAGTCAGGAATGCACTGAATTTACCAAGAGCAAGGAAATACTTGCCCACAGCACAACGGGCCAACATCTAAGTGAATAAAACCCACCAAAGTGGGGGGCTTTGCCCCCCAAACCCCCCAGCCTTATATACCAACTCCAAGATTGCACTACAGTGGAGAAAAGGGCAAAGTTCTATAGTTCGCCAACTACATCTTTGCCCTTGATAGATTCAGCAAATCACTGAAGCGATTGTCACTGAATAAGGGTCGATGAATAGGTGTTTGCTGAAATAAAAGTTCTGCGAACTGATATAGAACCCCCATACACACACACACACACACACACACACACACAGATAGATAGATAGATAGATAGATAGATAGATAGATAGATAGATAGATAGATAGATATAGATACATAGATATATATACATATAGATAGATAGATAGATAGATAGATAGATAGATAGATAGATAGATATCTGTTTATATATTTGGCTTTGCTATACTTTATTTGTCCTCTGATTTGTTTGTTTGGTTTGATGAAATTCCTTTTATCCTGCTGGGTGCTACACCTCCTAATTTTTGCTATAATTTTTTTTCCTTCGGTTATATTGCCTATGAATGCTGTGATTCCATCAGGATGGTTTATTTTTTTTTTTCAAAACAGGTTTATTGTTTTAACATACAAGAGAAATATCATAACAATTTTATACAAGTAATTAAAAATAGATATGATTATAACATTCAACAAAACAACTAAAGTATTTACAAAGACATCCACTACAACCAGATCAATTAATTAAACTAAAATACCATGCTATTGAAATTAGGATTTTTTTAACAAATTTTGTAAATTATCCCATACAATATAATAAGATGTTTTTCTAGTTGTTCTTGACCTAATTGTGTTTATTTCCATATGGCACACTATATTCATAACATTTTTAAATTCATTGAACGAAGGAGGTGTATCTGAAATCCAATTTCTGGTTATTATTTTCCTAGCCACTGCTAGAATAGACCATAACAAGGGAAGCTTAACCTTTTAACACTTTGAGGTACAGGTGTGTTGAATAATATAAGAGATTTAGAAATAATGAAATTATCTGTAAAAGAGCCTGCAAAAATTCATTAATTGACTTCCAGTATTCTTTCAATTTTATACAGTCATAAAACATATGAGCCCAGTCAGCATTAATTTCTACATTACATCTCTTACATAGATTATCTTTATTATTTATTTTATTCATCATCAAAGGTGTATAAAAAGATCTATGTAAAAATTTCCATGTATAAAGTCTCCAGACAATGGAAGACGTAGTTCTATAGGCAGATTCCAATATATATTGTTTATCTTGTTGATTTGGTGGGTCCCCATTAATAGAAGTGAAATAATTCCAGTATGTATCTACACTGTAAAAAGTTTCTTGTCTGATAATTTTATGTATGTATGAAAGTTTACCTTTATCAGAAACTTTATGTTGTAAATTTAATATCAAGTAATCAATCAGTGTTGGAATAGATTCTTTAACTGTTATAGACATTAGATCTATTTTATTAATGAGATGTTGTCTAAAGGTCTGAACCTCTAACCAGCAAGTTTCTCTTAGATCAAATTCTTGTTTTAAGAAATCTAGATTTTTAACTTTATTATCAGATATCAACTGATACCAGTACTTTAGATCATTATCTATAGCTAAATGAGTTCCTTCAGAAGTAGATGACAAAAGCATACCCTGAGTATACATTATAGGGAATATAATAAAATTCCATTCCCTATACTTAGGGTGCATGAATATAAAGTTACGATAGCTAATAATAATATTTAATGGGTAACAAACCATATGTTTAGGTGTAATAGGTGAAGTACAAAATTCCTTTAGTAACCATAACATGGAGTTATTTACAATCATATTTTTATGTGTTAAGGAGATTTTCATGAAGTGCATACTAATTAGCTCCCAATAATCTTTCCATTTTGTGACATATGACTGATCTATTAATAAAGTAATAACTTTTACAATAGAAGAGATAGTATATAAATTAAAGTCTGGAAAAGAAATACCCCTTGAGACCAGCTATTAGTATGTTTCTTTAATGCAATCCTAGGTCTATTAGGTGCCCATAGGAAATTTAACATTAGTGTATTCAGTTTCTTGATAATTATTTTTGTAGGTGGAAGTATTATTGATTGTATTAAGTATAAAATCTTGGGGAATATTATCATTTTAATAATTGTAAGTCTCTCCTCCATAGTAAAAACATATTATTCCAGGTATTAAAAAGATTTTGTATATTAAGAAAACAGGTATTATAATTATTATATATAATAGATTTAATATCTTTAGATAGTATTATACCTAAATAAGTTATCTGACCTGAATTGGGTACATATTTAGTAAAATCACTAATGAGAATATTTTTTCGTGTATATATAGGTAGTATTTTAGTTTTTCTTCATTGAATATTAAACCAGAAATACTTTTAAAATTCATCATTTTATCAAATAGAGACTGCATAGAAGAATTAGATCCTGCTGATGTAATTAGAACATCATCTGCAAAAGTTGAATTTTGGATGTTGTATTTTCATCTATTTCAAAACCCTCTATGTCAGTACTGTTTCTGATCAAATTAGCCCAAGGCTCCATTACTAAAGTGAATAATAGTGGAGAAAGTGGACATCCTTGTTTTGTACCTTTAAGAATGGGTATTTTTGTGAAACATATGTTCCTACCTTAATATAAGCCAATGTTCCTTTGTATAAATGCTCAATTAGATTTACAAATGCATCTGAGAAGTTTGTGCACTTCAGTAAGGTAAACAGATAGTCCCAACTTACTGAATCAAATGCTGAACTTATATCAAGACTAATAAGTGTTAAATCTTTCTTTTTCCTATTTGCAAAATCAATTAATGTTAAAGTTCTTCTTATATTATCAAAAGTATTTCTATTTACAATGAAGCCTGTCTGATCTATATCTATAATGCCAGGAATGATTGTCTTCAATCTATCAGCAAAAATACTCATAAACATTTTATAATCAACATTAAGTAATGAGATGGGCCGATATGAAGTACATCTAGTTGGATCTTTATTAGGTTTTAAAATTGGCGAAATAAATGTATATTGCCAAGATGGGGGTTATTAACTCAGTTTGGGCCAAAATAAAACCTTATGTATTAATGAATATGTACTTTTAGAAAGGATTTTATATATCTCTGGTATAATACCATCATTACCCGGTGCTTTGTTTGATTTAAGCTTATTTATTTGTGTAATAACCTCTGTATATGAAATACTTTTGTCCAATAGTTTAATCTGTTGTTTATTAAGCTTTTTATTCATGTTTGTGGTTATAAACTCCTTTATTTTATCTTTAGGTTCCATGTTAATGTTATTATGGTTAATTTTGTGAAAGTGATTTCTAAATTCATCTAGTATTTCTGGTATACTAGAAACATTCTTCTTTTCCTTAGAGAAAAGATTTCTTTGATATGGTTTTGTTTATTCAACCTTTTGTTTTATTTTAAGTCTATGTAAGTATTTGGGGCTTATTGAATAAGACAAAACTTGTATTTCTCTAAAGTTATTTTAACTTTATGAGTTAAAATTTCTTTGTATTTCTCATTTAGTTTGTTTATTTCTTCAATAACTTTCTTGTCCATAATATTTTCTTTATTATTATGTTTATAAGAGTCTAATTTACTTTGAATATCTAACAATTCCTTATCCCAAGATTTCCTTTTATTATTATACCATCTGATACTTTGTCCATATAGATATGATTTTAAGGCATCCCAAACATAGACAATGGAGACTTCAGGAGTATTATTTATGTCTAAAAAATGTTTTACTTCTGAAAGTATATATTCTTTATAGTCTTTTAGTTGAGTTAAGTATGCTGGTATCCTTTTGATCTGAACATTATGAGTATTTTTTATCATGAATTCAAAAACAATTGAATTATGATCAGATATAGGACATGAAATGATTTTGGAATTAATTAAATCTGTTACCATCTGGTTAGAAATAAAGACCCTCCCCGGGATTCATGAACCTTGCGCCAGGCGCCAGCATAGCGTCGGCGTTATAACGCCAAATATGGCTGCTTAGCGATTCAGGTATGAATGAATTCCACGTGCACTACCGGCGCCGGACCGCCCCGGCGTAGGTATGCAAAACACACTGTGTGCGGTATTGCACCATGCAAATGAGGGCAAATAGCGATCCACGGCGTGGCGAGGCGAAGCGTAAGGCACGGCAATGTAAACCAAAAAAAACGGTTTACATTTACCCAAACATACCGGAGGAGTAACGGAAGGCTGTCAAAGTCAGGTATCATATAGGTGCAATATGCCAATGTGGAAAGGCACCGAGAATGTCCAAAGAAAATATGCACAAAATGTAAAAATGACATAAATGGCACGACGTAGAAAGAACAGCAGACCCCGGGATGTGTGCACAGAAGTTGTAAAGCAATGAAATAATATGATAATGTCCGAAAAGAGCATTAGAACACAAATCAGCTGCACAGCCACCACACACCATAGTATGTATGTAAAGCTGCAACCCCAGCGCAATGGTTGTCAAGGAGTGGAGGCGGTGTCCGCCGTAACCAGGTATTAGTAGTCAATTCCATGCAAATGAGGCAGATAATAGTGAATCGCAAAACGCGCCAGCGTAAGGATGGAGCAAACGGCGTAGCGGTACTACACCGAGGAGTGGCCTACACGAGATACATGTCAACCACACAGGGTGTGCCACTGTAGGAGGAAGGATATTGGAGGACAGCAAATCTGGGCTGTACAATGCACATCACAGCATCATGACTGGCGTGTTAGGAAATAGATGCGCTGACAGTACAGAATGCGCGTACAAATGCATGTGCACGAGGATGACTACGTTCCGAAACCAGTCATGTGACGGCCTCACCGGCAACAACCAGGGATATAGGAAGGTAATGCGGAGAATACGAGGAAATGCGGAAGCAGTGTAAATGTATCCGTAACGAGCAATTAACACCAATCAATGCAGGAAGGGCAAACGCCGGCAGCTGATAAGTCTGCATGCAGACTCCTGCAGAACGGGAAAGGGGAGGCATATGAGAGCAAAGATAATAGGGGATGTAGTAGAAATGCAAAGAGCAAAGAACCGAAATAGCACAGCCAAGTACAGAGGTAGCATAACTGCGGGCGCAGATAAAATGCATCATATGCCATGTGCCTGCAGGATGCAGTAATGTAAGATGCCAGGCGAAGGCAATGCAGGCAACTGTAATGTAACACTACAGGCAGTACCGTTGCAGCTGCAAGCGTAAAACCACGGAAATAATCCATGGATAGGGCCGCACAGACACACCCAATGACATCACCGGGTATACAGCACAACAGTAATAAATGTGAATGCGCACAACACACAGCGCGATTTCCCAAACGCCGCACCGTAGGGTGTAAACAGACGGGAACTTTTAACATGTATATGCTGGGTGCCGCCGTGGCGTGATGCATAGGTATGTGGCAGAGACAGACGGAGTTGCGGAGGGTGGTGCCGACAACTACCGTGAGGCCTCACAGTAGAAGGAGAGTGTTCAGGCGTAGGGTGACCTACGAGGGGCTGCGACAGCTGTAGCTAGTATAGGGCTCCAGCGTGGACAGGTACACGTTACTGCAAATAGTGGAGCTGTGCCGGCCGCCTGAGAACAAGAGACAACAGAGGGAGCCCATCCCAGTGGACACAAAGGTATGTGTGAGCTTGCGAATACTGGCTACAGGTACCTTTCAAAGGCCCACCGGGGACATAATGGGCATCTCACAGGCATCAGCATCCAGGGTACTACACCAGTTCCTGGATGCCATGTTACCACATGCCCATGAGCACATAAAGTTCCCCACATCTCAGGAGGAGTTGGCTAGCAATATGCGCCGCTTCCACCGTGTGGCACAATACCGGAGGTCCTGGGTGCGATAGACTGTACGCACATAGAAATCAAGTCACCACCTGGGGAGCAGGGTAGACGCTACATAAACCGCAAGGGATACCCCTCCATCAATTGCCAGGTCGTGTGCAATGCGCAGGGCATTATCATGGATGTGTGTGCTGGCAGCCCTGGAAGCTACCACGACTCCCATATCTGGCATGCCTCACAGCTGTATCAGGTATTCGCCAGTGGGGACATCACACAAGGTCACCTTGTGGGGATGCTGGCTACGCACTGGAGCCGTGGTTGATGACACCCATCAGAAATGCACACACACACATGCAAGAACGCCATAATGAGGCACACGCACAAACGAGAATAATCATAGAGCGTGTGTTCGGGATCTTGAAATCACGGTTCCGGTGCTTGGATACATCCGGTGGAGCCTTGCAGTACTCTCCAGGCACAAGTGCCCACATATTCATAGTATGTTGTATGCTACACAATATGATTCTGCGGAAACAGCTGCTGCAGGGACATAATGCCGGAGGGCCACCAAGCCCGCCACAACTGCCAGGGCAAGCACAGGCACAGGGCGGCGGCGCCACGGACACACTGAGCCAGCCCCAGTAGGTAGACAGAGGCGCACCCAATATGCCTACGCCCTGGCAAAGAGGGAACGATAGCACATACTTTGACAGTGTAGGCCCCATGGACTGACACCTCCTGACCTGCACACACAGTAAAATGGACGCCACACAAACATGTCCGCCCGTAATGTGTACCGTATGCGGACGTATGTGTGACTCCAACAAAGGCACCGCCAAACACTGCACACCCAATAGCCAGCAGAGCATGGAACGCCAACACCTCAACGCACGCCGGTTCAACAGCACACGGCGTAGCCATATGCTGCCACTATCGCGCAAGTCGACCACACATGTACGCATGTGCATACACAGATACGGAAATACATATCAGTACACATGTAGAAATATATGTACGCATACACAGATAGAAAGGACAACAGGGTAATATGGAACCCAGGGATGCAAGTTCACAGATAAGTAAGACGCGAAATCACCACATATTAAACATAGTGACCGACAACCCGATCATCCTGGAGGGTGGGCAGGGCAGGTAACGCCAGCCATGGAAATGTTAACCTGCAGCAATACATATCCGCTGTCGGGATGGTCACCGTCCACGGTACAGTAACGGATATGTGTAGGGTCACCACCTGTCCCACGTTGTGAGGGACAGTCCACCTTTGGGCAGTTGTGTCCTGCAAAAACATTGACAAAATGGCAAATGTCCTGAGATTGTAGGACAAAACCATTTCCCATAATTACTTTATTAGTTGCAGAAAACAGTTATTTTGTAGAAGAAACATCTAAATATGATAATAAACAGAATAAGCAACTGTAATGCTACAGCTTTGTATTCCGTCAAAAATGTGAATCGCTGTCCTTTGTACTGGCCGTGGGTATGTGTTGGCATGCAAAATCTGACGTTTCTACTAAAAATGTCCCACTTTGGCCATTTGAAAAGGTGGCAACCCTACATATGTGCGTGTCATATCCATAGGACATGAGTGCGGAGATACACGCCGCCACCGGCGATGCAGCCAACGAGGTATTGTGTTCAACCGTCGTGCGAAGCGAAAGCATACCAGTGAAGTGTACGACATTATGAGGAACGTACCTCATCTGGGGTGTAAAACAGTGCATGTTCCTCGCAGTTCCTCCAAGTTCCACATTGAAAATGTCTCTCAAACAACCATTGTTAGGAATGTATATAAATGACATCCTGGTAAATAGAATGTACTCATAGTAAGTTAGTAAAGGTTCTTCACTGTAAGTAAATCAGCATATCATAATCAACCTATGACCTACTTAGCTGAAGTTGTCACTATGCCATTACTATGTGTTCCACATTATGCCCATGTGTTTCACATTACTACTGTGTGTGTTCCCCACTCGGAAATAGAAGGTTGACAGCCATGGCGGCAATATGTGTATGTGTGAGGTGAGGTTGTCGTGTGTTCCGCTGTGTGTGTGTAATGTGTGTGCCAGTGTAAACTGTGTATGAAGGTGACATGTCACAGCCGGAGTGTAATAACAGGCGAGGCATACAGTACAGGAACCATAGGCGTATGTACAGCAGTACCCACAAAGTAGTACTGACATCTCCTCAGTGGCTATGCACGTGGCGGCGTAAATGATGCAAAGCGCAAATGTCCCAAAGTGTACCACAGGGCCATAGCAAACAGGAGATGCAAAGGACGATGTACAAACCACGACCGTAGGTATGGCGGCCATAACGCACTCCACACGGTCCGTCGGCAACGCGTTACACAGCATCAGGCATGTACGGGCGAAAATACGAATGTGCCATCCCGGCACCGATCGTGAACCGTCCCGGTCCGGTTAATACCGGCGTGTGTTCCACGACCGTGACGTAAGCAAGCAGCACACGAATAGGAGGCTACCGGTAGCATACAGTCCGCCCAAGTATAGGACCACAATGACCGTAACTATCAGCGACAAAATGCCAATGGATGGGAGGCACGGACGAACATCCGGAGGTATATAACCGATGTGAAGGAGGAATACGTGCAGGAAGCACACATGCAGGCGATACCGACAGCAGGCGACATCAACAAAACAAACATTCCCGAACAACACACAGGTAACCCGCAGCTCCCCAAGCACGGATGGAGCACACACACAAGCATATCTGGTATGTATAAATGCAAGACTCACACCGCACTGCCACCCACATCCGCAGATATACCCCATTGCACATATCAAAGGGATAACAGCTAAAACCGTAGCAAACACATACAGGCAGTCAATGACAGCGGCATACCCACAACAAGCTCCTGGGAAACACTAGCAGCGCGTCATGCGTCCATGAATTCGCTATGTAGAGGGAAATAACAGCCATGTTACACATTTGAATGCACAACGCCATCGACAGACGCCGCCAGGACACGGAGACCCACATGTCGAACACAATACCATACCCAACACACACAATCCACGGCTAACACCACAGCGAAATGTACCCGGATGCAGTCACACAAACATGATACAATACATACCATCCTCACGAAGGTATTGCAAGTAACCAACGGCCACACGAGGAAAGAACCATGGCCTAGTGCCGACGTAACGAACGAAAGGAAGGGGGATCACCGCTGAAATGCGCATAAGTACACACCGAGGAACAGCAATTGGCCTGATTAACGCACATGCATCAGGCTACGACGAAAATAAGGAAGACTCCTGGATATTCAAACCGTCTGTTCATACCGAACGCATACAAAGTAGAGAAAGCGAAACAGGGAATAGAGACGAACTCAGAACAAAAGGCGGAAAGGTATGTCGAACCCACGACATGTACTGGTGTGTAACGCACGATACGTATGACGAATCTGTACAGTATGTGAACGGTGTGTGTAGGTAAAGATACCTGTCCATCAGGCAGAGAGAGGCGAAGGTTGGATATGTAATGCTAAAACGCGAGCATACCAACAACTGTGGACAACGTGTGCACATCAGTGGGACAACATGTAAACACCGCGATAACCCCAGGGCCGGCTTGCCACCCTTTCAAAAGGCCAAAGTGGGAAATCGTCGGGACACACTTCAGATGTTACAGGTGGACACATACCCATGGTCAGTACAAAGGTTAGAACTCTACTCTTTTGCATAAAGAAAAGTGTAGTCTTGTAGCAGTTCAGTTGCTTATTGTGTGTCTTGTAACAGTTAGGAATGTACATACATAAATAAGTATGTTATGCAACTCTTACATAAGAATGGGATATAGTGATGTCCCACAATCTCAGGACATTTGCCATTTGTGATAAATTTGTCAGGACACAACTGCCCAAGGAGGGACTGTCCCTTGCAAAGTGGCACAGGTGGTAACCCTACCCCAGGTCTGCCATAGGGGTTGCAAACACAGAACAATGCCACCACCCACGCCGATGCTGGCAGTGGATATCCAACACTGAAGTGCCACAGCAGGGGATAGGACATTTATGTATAGTGTCACAGCACACATGTGCATGGGCATATACCGTCGATGTCATACGGAATGTGCGCACGACGCGTGCACCTATCCCACGCAGTACGGGCGACTATGTCAATTATGTGTAATGCAAAGCTGGCATGATGGATATGTTCACAAATCATAGACAGTATCACAGGCATAGCATGCATGATGGAGCGATGGGCTAATGTTATATACATACACAAGATATGTATGGCCTGCACATATGGGACAATGTAGTAGCAGAATAGGTACCCGAAATGGAGGTAACAGCAAGTGACCATGTCCAAACGTTCCATAGCAGGTGCAATGTGTGCCACAATGATGTCCAGCAGGGCCGTGTGTAAACACATGTGCAATGTACACAGTACTGACACCCCCCCCCATGGTAGTGTCCACTGAACGGCAGAACTGGATGTCAACTGTCATGTCTATACAATACGTCCGCTGTGGTGGTACCATGGGTGTGTCACCCTACCAGCAAGGCAGCTATCACATGACTAGTGACACAGTGTGCCCCTGTGGGATGTGCACAGGACCTATGTCCCACAGCATGGTGTGTGTCCAGTCTGTGGATGTCACACAGACGCCCGGGCTGAGCAATGTGGCATGTGTGCACACATGCAGGACTGCTCCTCCCCTGCCCACAGCAAACGCCATGTAGGAGTACTACATGCATCAGTACTGTGGAGAACATGGCCCATGGCAGAGTACATTACACCCCGTGTTAGTGGCATGCAGGTGAGCACAGATGTGTTACATGACTGTCATTTGCATATGTCAACTGTCTGAGCTGGGTAGAGAGCACAGCATGACTATACTGAGACATGTAACGTTGTATCCATTGTGTAAGGTACACCACACATGTGTCATTGTAACACGCCCGCGTGTACATGTGTGTATGGCACAGGTACAAGGGCACCCAAGGTATCAGCTAGACATACGGTCCAGAAATGTGTAGTCCTGCACATGTGTACCCACGCTATGGTGTAATATGGCAACCACAGCACCATGTGGGCCATGTGTGTGTACATCAACCATGTACAACGTGATATGCCTGTATAGGGACAGTATCCATGTGATACACACCGCATGACTGTCAGTATGCAAAGGTGATGTGTATGCACTATGTGTGATGTAACTGATGCAATGATATCTACATGATATATCTGCCACACTGACACCTGTATGGGTGTCAGCAACATGAGTAGGATGAGCTAGAATGCTGCCAGGTATGTAGAAGTGGTATATGTAGGCATGTACAGTACTGTGTGACAGCAGGTAGTGTACGTATGCAAATACTGAGCATGAGGGGCCACATGTCTGAGGGCGTGCAATGCCACACGTCCCTGAAATGTTGTAGTCAGCATGATATGCCTGCACCACTGTGTGAACTGTACAGAAGGCACATGGCGTAACATGCCGATACATAGATGCGATGTGATGCTGGATGTGTACACTGTCAATAGCATAAAGTGGAATGGTGCTGAAGGGCAAAGAGCGGATCATGTCTGATGTGATACCCTCTGTACCACCCCAACCACCCATGCAATAATATGACAGGTGGCCAGCATGGGATGTGGTGTGCTGTGGCGCACAGAAGCCCAACAAGGGTGCCAGGAAAGGCATGCAGGTAGTCAATGAGTGTGTGAAGCATGTATGTCAAGATGTGGCCCAGTGCCATACTGAATGGCCCAGTCATGGGTGTAGAGATGCAGCCCCATACGTGCAATGCAGTACCATCCATGTGTAGTGTGATAGATGTGGTAGTGTGGTGGTCAGGGTGCACAACGTACATGAATGGGCTAGCAGTCACTGACGTGCTGCTGCAGAGACATGTAACAGCCAGGTTGGCGGGATACAACAACTACGGCGGTTGGAGGTGACATTGGGACTGTGTTCCCAGACATAACATGTGCATGCCAGTACTATGTATGTGTCCACAGGGTTAATACAATGTCCAGCCAAGGATTGGAACCCTGTAGTGAGTGAGAGTGTGTATTGTTGGTAGGTACCCCATTGGCAGGCAGGATGCCAGCAACATCTGTGTCGTCAATGCCTGCATGACCGTGGTATGCTGCATTGAATGTGGATGTAGTCAAACAGCAGAGACATACCACCACACTGCGTGAGGGCCCACACTGCAATGTCTGGCAGTCGTGTAGGTAGCTAGCTGTGGAGTATGTCATGCACCAGCAGGACACACCATGACTGTCAAGTGACACACAACACACAGGTGAACAAAACTACCGTGCAACAGCCTGCACATGTGCCCATACAGCACGTGTGCATGGAACAGGAATACCACTGTGGCGTCTGTGAAAATGCCAGCACCACCATGTCTCAGTGTGGAATAGCATGGTCCCTACCAGTGTGTAAATGTAGCAGAAGTGCACTGTGATCACTGTTGGCATAGGCACATAGACTGTCCATCGGACGGGGTGCCATGCCCTCAACTACCTCTGTCAGTGGATGTCAGTAATACCGGCTGTAGTGTGTATGTACCATGCATGCTGCTATGGTTGTGTGCTTAGGGTGTGGCTAGCAGGGATGGTAAGCATGGATGTTCAGCAAACAGAGGGGAGGTGTGTAGGCCTAGCATACAGACACATGGAGGTTTGGTGCATGCTGAGGGTAGTGTAGGTATGGTATGTGTCGTGTAATGTGTCACCCAGCTATGCGTACTGCATGGCCAAGCATGTGTGGGTACGGGGGAGTCCATACTAGGGAAGGTCGTGTTGCTGGCAATACATAGCAGTAGCAACTGTCCCAGGTGCAATGTACAGCATGCCAACCCGACTGGCATGTAACCTGTGGTGTACAGTGTCTGCACTGTCGCGTGTCACAATGTGTGTAGTGGCCACAAACATGGGTATCTGAACATGGACTACCTATGATGCAATGTGTCATGGGAAAATACAGTATGTGTGTAAATCACGGTGTGGTGTGGGAACCACCCACCTGTGTGTGTTGCAGTCCAGGTATGTGACTGGGAGGTATGATCTGTGTACAATCTGGACTGGCAGGTGTGCCGTGTAGGGCATGGAGGCAGGTCCCAGGCACCGTAGATAAATGACATGTGTGCTGTACTGTGTGTGCAGTGCTAGTGTACAGCACAGTGGAGGGTGTAAGCATTGTCACACATCACTGCATGCTGTGCCTACCTGTGACAGCCCTGCCAGAGACAGACATGTGACACCGCTGCACAGGCAGCATAGCATGAGAAGATGTACATGTGGGCTGCACACCTTAGCCAGATGTCCACACGTCATGTGTGCCACGGTAGTGTGGTTCAACACGACTATCAGACTGGACAAACAGCACATGCCTGCATAACAACAGTATGACCATAGTCAACAGTCCCAGTGACAGAGTAGGCCAATGTAGACTATCCCTGCATGCAGACCAGTGGCTACTGGACACCTGGCTAGACACACACCTGGACGGTTAATTCACCATTGAGCCATCACATGTCCACGTCCATGTGGGCCGTACAATGTCATCACAGGGTGGTCACAATAGCAGGTGGCAAGGCAGACACGGTGTACCAGGTGATGTGTCATGTGTGCATATGTTGAGTAGCACAGCCGTTCACATGTCTGCAACATACTGGTGCCGCGATGTATACTGTTACATGATGAATGGAACTGCACTGTCACCCACTACAGGGCCAGCTGGCACAGGTGTGGTGTGACTGGTGTAACCCATGTTTGCACAGGATACACACTGCTGTTGTAGGCAGCCATGCTGGTGGCCACCAGTGATATATGCAGTGGTCATACAAACATACCGTACACAGTGTTCAGGCAGGAATGTCAATTGTCGTGCTCGATGTGCTGCTATGTGAATGTGGGTGTTTGTTGTGAATGTCACACATCCAGAAGACACCATCTGGTGCAGTCATGGTTGTCAACACCGGTACACACATCCACAGCAGTCAGAACCCAGTCCCGACAATGTGTGTCAGTCACCCTTGTACCGTGTGACATATGTGCACATGGCGGAACACCTCCCACTGTCATCTAAGCTGGCTACATGATGGCTGGAATGTGCTGTAGAAATGTACAATGCTGGTAGCCCAATGAAGTACCTGGAATCAGACACAGTACACTATGTCAGCCATGTAAACCATGCACAACAATGACTGCCCAACAGACACAAACAATGCATTGACACATGGAACATGTGCTCATGACAACGCCACTGAGGTATGTTGCACATATAGATGTACAATTGTCATCTATGGCCATAGCATGGATGCAGACACACATACTCCACAGGTAGTACCATGTGATGTAGGTAGCGGGGCATTGCTTGTGTATATGTCACAGTAGATGTACACAGACATGTCCTGCATAGCCGTCATGTAGGGGTAGCTGTGGTATGTCACTACTGGACATGCCCATACAGATTACCATGTCCCGCAGGAGATGTGTTAGGTGTGTACCACATGTGACATGCTGACAACAATCTGCGATGTGTATGGCTGCCGGTGTACCTGTGTGACAATGTCTGTGATGGGTGCAAAGGCACATAGTATCGTATTGTATGCACACAAGCCCCACATAGCTGCATAGCCTGAACATACAGTACAAGGAGTGTGTGGGATGATAGCAACCCACAGGTGGAGATGGGTATGGACGGCCCACAACCACATGTGTGTGTGCGGTGTTCACGTCCACGACACATGAGCATCTGAGAGGCTAGCGTCACAGTTGTACAGGGTCGCATGTACATATGTTCAGCAACAAGAACCTGTATGTCCCACCACTGGCCTGTGGACCGATGGACAACAAGCAAATGTGCAGGTATGAGATGTGCACAGCACATCACAGATGCCTACCGTAGAACAGGCCTACCATGTAGACATGTGCACAGTAGGTCTGCCACCTGCAGTCAAACACGTTAGGTGCCAAACCACACCAATAGTCCGCCAATGACACAGATGGGCGTGCATGCCTCTGTGTATGTATGTCTGTGAATGGCTCCGGCATAGCAATATAGCCGTGTCACCATTGTGAACAACAATATGAATGGGTTGTATGTGAGGGGTGCATCATATGTGTATGGTCAGATCGACGATACCATCAGTGGGCCTGCTATGTGAACATCCATGTCCCCATACATGGATACCTCTGCTGAGGCCAACACCACATTCACACAGGGAGGGATGGCGGTGTGTAGTGCAGCAGCAGACATGTGGGTGGCAGCGGGCAATGTATGTACACATATGTGTTACCCACATCAGTTCAGGCAGATATCCATGTGCATGGGATAGCGGTGTGTGTACACATACAGCACTGTGTCGATCAACATCCCAGCACATAGCACCTGCCAGGGCTACAGTGTATGCATGGATGTGTGATACCTGCATGCACCACACACACCCTCAACAAGCAGCGTGCAGCATACCTCGCTGGAGGACAGTGTCCACACCATGGTGATAAACATGTTGAATGTCCATATTCACACAGCTATGACAAAAGCAATGGACAGCCACCCTGCCAATACCGTCAGCCCCTGGGTGGGTCACACCCATTGCCATGTATGTGGCATACCCTGCCATATCATGCAGAGATGACCAGCAAGGCTGCATGAGCTATCACAGTCCCACATGGTGCAATGGACAAAAGGCACTCTCACTATCAACCATACACAGTAGTAATGTGGTGATGCACCCTGTCATGTTACAGGTGCTGTGTGATGCTCTGCACAATGTGTGCGTGTACATGCTATGCATGGCCTTTCCTGCTAATGTGTCATGGTTACACATTGCTCCATGTCTATCACATCGTAACACAGGTGACCTGGGGCAAGTTCTCCAGCACCGTAACAATGATCCGTGCAATCACATGGTACAACACATGCATGTGCAGGTGTCCATGTGTATGTGTACAGTGCCGCTGCTGACGTTCACAATGGACACAGTCGTGATGTGTACTGACATATACACAGCGTACAGGTGAACAGTAGCACAGACGTCACATGGGGACATATGCCAACTGATATGGACATAGGTGCAGCCAGGTACACATGTCCATGGCAGGCTAACATCTACATGGTGCGTGCACAGTGTGATGGGGTGGCACACAGATATGATGTGACACCCAGTGCTCAATGGTGTGAAGCCACAACATCGGCTGTGTCACCGCCACGATGCCCTTCACAGATCACTGTGCAGATGTCGTACATGTCATAGCAATGTATTTCCAACAGTATGCCAGCACAGCAGTGTGAATGTGACCTGCCACCATCATTATGTCTTCCAGATAATGCCACGTTCCGGCTTCCACCATTTAGCCGACAGGAGGAGGAGGTCATCATACCATACCTCCAGAGTAACTACAACGCCCTGTTTAGCCATGTGCCACAGCAGGCACAAGAACGGCAGGAGATGTGGGAGGAGTTGTGCAGGAGGGTGAACAGCGTGGGCGCCTTGAACCGCAGCTACCAACAAATCCGCAGGCACTGCACAGACCTGATCCGGCATGCAAGACAGCGTGCGCTGCAATCGCCAGGCAACAACGTGGGACAGGTGGTGGGCCACCAACACAGCCCCCACTCACAGCTACGGAGGAGCTCCTGGCCAGTCTGGGGACACCCACGGAACAACACGCAGAACCACTTGCGTCCATCGTGGAGGTGGGTGTCTCCCGAGCTATGAGCCTGGAGCTGCATGGTAAGTCAGTGTTGCATGTTTGTATGATAGGCGACGTGGGTGTGGGTGTCATAGTACAACACATGATATAGCAATACATGCCAGGTATATGGCCACACAAGATGCAAACCATTGTATGCTATGTTGTGTTAGCAGACATGTGCATAGCACATGCAACCACACACATGCATGATGTGTCATGCACAGTGCTGACCGTGGAGATAGTAATGGCTAATGTGTATACCTTTGTGTAATGCCTTTACAGGTGCGTCTGGCGTGTCGCAAGGACAAGGGTCTGTTGCAGGTAAGTCTGTTGCCAGTCAAACGCATGTTCTGCTGTATTGATATTCCCCATGTGTCTAGGCATGACATGCTCACCTGTGTGTGCCCCGCCACGGTATACAGCTCGCACCACCGACATACACACCACCCATGTACAGTAGATACACCCGTTACCGTGAGTGGTATGACACCACACAACCAATTGGTGTGTTACGTGCATTCAGCTATGCATACAATGGTGTAGGTGTTACACAATGGCTGCATGTGTAGTATGCATTGGTATGCCAGTGCAGTATGGACACAGTACCACAGAGTGAGCTGTGATCTGGCCAGAGCACAGGTGTTACCAATGTGACCCATGCCCCTGCATCGGTGCACACGTTGTTGTGACATGGCGCATGCCATGTCCCATGCATGGATGTCTGGCTGCAGCATTGTCACACCATGATATGACCTATGCACAACATAGCAGACATACACACTGTCAGCATATCCGTAGAGAATGTGACACGTCACACTAGTATGGGTGTATGTCACATGGGCCACCACAGGGCCGTGTGCACAATGTCTACCACACACAATTGTCAATGAGTCAGACAGACAAGGCCATGGTTGATACCTACAGGCATGTTGCCACACAGCACATCCACAGTGGGTACTCACCATTGCACCCTGTACACACATAGTGGGTTCATCAATGTAGTGGACCCCTGGACATCTGATGTAGTACACCAGTGACATGAAATTCCTCTCCACAGCTACTACAGGTGCCTCCAATGTCCACCATATATGTGCTGCTGAGCAGCTGAACTGGCTTACAGACATGGCAATGTAATGCGTCCAGGTCACGATCGCACAGACACATAGCTGTGTCCTGCTACTGTGCAGTGGCACAGAGCCCGCACCACACACCGTACAGCTATGCACACAGCTCACAGCACACGTACCTACACAGACATCACTGTTACACATACATTGTATCTGTACACTGTACACATAACACTGCACCATGACAGCCATCGTGATGTGGTGCATGCGGTGGGACACCATCTTCACACGTCCACATGATACCGCACATGTTTGCGGTGTACATTACATAGTGTTGGCAGCCATGTGTACTCCCAACTTGCCCGCGGCCACACGGTGTATCACGCTGATGCATGCAAACTACCATGAATGTGTGTACTGCATGCCTACTAAATGACACCTGCCTGTTGTACTGTCCCCACCAGGGCAGTGTACATACTGCCACTATGAATGTCTGGTCTGCATTCACTGGTCTGTGTTGTGTGAATGCTGCATGCCACCTGCATAATCACATGCATGCTGTGTGTGTGTGTGTGTGTGTGTGTGTGTGTGTGTGTGTGTGTGTGTGTGTGTGTCTGTATTGTAACCGATGGTATGTCTTTGTATTGACAGGTGCTGTAGGTTTATTCCCCTCCTGCGGTCAATCTGATGCTAGTGTCCCCACAGATACTAGTGGTGATGAGCATGTGCATGAGGCACAGGCAGGGTCGTCACAGGCAGAGTCTGTGCCACTGGAGAACATCACACATACGTCCCTTTCATCCCTGCACACGGTTCAGATGCCGACACATACCCCAACACCGTTGCCCATAGATGACGGTCAGTCAGCGTCTGTTGTCCCGAGCAGGAATGTGTGGTGGCTGCAGAAGGTGTGGGTACACACGATGTTGCCAGTGTAAGGACTGGTGCAGTGCCACGCAGGCATGTGGCAGGTGCTGCCCGTAGGGGAGCACCGCTAGACATACACCTGCCGTCAGGGTGCAGCAGCTGGTATAACCAGGCGCATGTTCCAGACTGTAATGGCGGCGCAGGCACGCGTAACGGCAGAACCAGGAGGGGCAGAGGCTGCAGAGGTCCGCAATCCGTACCCTAAATGACAGCATCCAGGCATTGGCGAATGCACAACAGCATCTTGCCGATGTTCTGGATAGGAGATTAGGCGATATGGCTGGTCTCATCGACCGAGGCTTGGCCATCCTTGAGCGCTTGCAGTCCGTGCAGGAACACCAGGTAGGGGTGAGGCATAGGCACGTGGGCGTGTGCCAGCAACACCACCTGCTGCAGGTCAGCGTGTGCGCCACCTCCCATGCCCACACAGACAGTGATGGTAGCAGTAGCACTGCAGCTGCTACCACACCATCCACACCAGGACAGAGCAGGCCACGTGGGCGTGGCCCTGGACGGCCCCGTCGGGCACGTTTCCAGCGGACATCCGGCATCCGACAGTGGACAGTCTGTACCTCCACCCCGTCGTGCCCGTGCGACCCCAGCCAGGCGCGGGTCACCGCCCGGCAGACACAGTGAGCCGTAACACCTGCACTGTACAGTCAGGGGCTGCCAAGCATACCCGTGTAGGCATCACAGATGACTGAACTGTGTACACACACACCCACACACAGCAGACACAACTGTAGGGCTCCACCACACCCACATGCAATCTACATAGTCATGCCCACTCAATGCACTGGCCCTTACACACACACATGATGTCATCCATTGGTACAGCCCATGCCTGTGGCACACATATCACCCTGTGCATATGATTAAGTCTCTGCCGCATAACTGTGAGCCACACCATCAATGCACGGTTAAGCTGACATATTATGATGCACAGGGTGGACACGATAGTGAGAGGTGTATGTGATACCTGTGTCCGCATAGTGCGTGCTGTGTATGTTGTGGTGTGTGTGTATGGCTGGTGACAGGTGTGTATGTGATGTGTGTTGTGCACGGACATCATGCAGCAGACATACCATGCAGGACAGGTGCAGCATTCATTGATATGTGTACACAGTATGTGTGGTGGTTACATGTGTAGCACCATGTCGGTGCAGTTAACCCGTATGATACTGATGGTGTACTTGCGTGCCTACTGGGAGCACTGTAATTAGTTCCCCACGTGTAGTCGTGGGGTACCCACAGGCATGTCTGGCAAAATCAGCATAGCACAGTTACCCACATCCGGCATGGACCCCTACATAGGTACATAGGCACACATGAACGTGACAGGATATGTGCCCTACGACATGTGTGGACCTAGCATGACTGTGTGTGGCATCTAACACCCCTCAGGATGGGGATGCCATATCCATCAGTCCCCAGTCCCTGGTCTAGCAGTGACACACAGAGGTTGACTGGCGCATAACTATAGTCACACATCCACCGTCAGTAGCAGTCCTGGACAAAGGCAGTCAGGGCCTTTCCTTCACATGGCCTGGCACTCCTCCCGTGTTGTAGTGTGTGTCTGGCGTTACCCTGTTCCCCAGCACGTCCCACTCATCTTTGGGTTGAGGTGTCTGACAGTCGCTTCTGTGCCCGTGTTCGCATGGGGCCTGGGAGGTGGAATGTGCCCATGTCACCCAGGTCAGACATGGCCCTATGTCAGGCACAGATCACCACGGAGCAGCTGTGCTGTGAAGATCCACAGCCGGTGTCCCCTTGGCCGTGCACCTTGTGACACATGTCCTAGCACCGTCATCCCTGTCTTGTGGAACGTTTGCGGTCCTTCCGAGTGCTGCAGGCGTCAGGTTAGCTACAGGCCACATGTGCCATTGTACGCAGTCATTGCACTGGTGTGTGATGTGTACAGGGGTACAATGAACACCCCTGATGTGGTTGCCATTCCATCCAGACCAGGAGGCCACAATGGAATGTCTTCACACCCACATTGCCATTGTGTGTGTTGACAGAGGTTGCCAACAGGTGTGGTAGCCATTACCCTGAACATGTCCACCATCTTTAATGGCGTACCACCTACATGTGACATTGGGACGAACATGTTCTTCACACTGGGTAGGGCTGCACCTTCTCTGGCATTTGGTAGCAGGCCATGGCTCTGGCACCAGTCATCCATGTCTATGCCGCCCTGGGTGGATGGTCGTGTAACATGGGGTGGTGAGAATGTGCGCGGGGGCGTAGTCAGCTGCATACCTTGTCTGCTACAATCGGGCTATGATTGCATGCACATTGGAAGGTCGGATGCCATATGGCAGGGGGCACAGGAGTGAGCCCTGTGGGCCTCCACTGGGTCCAGATATGAGTGTGACAAGGCACCTTCAGCACCAACCCTGTGTGGTGTGACCTCCAACCTGTGTGAGAAGCATCGGGTGACATATGTCCCCACATGTATGCTGGCGAGCCTTTACATGGGTCCCATGTGTAGTGTGCTCTGAACGCTCCCACCAGGTCATGGTACTGTGTGCAA
Organism: Protopterus annectens; assembly: GCF_019279795.1. Classification (NCBI taxonomy): domain Eukaryota; kingdom Metazoa; phylum Chordata; order Ceratodontiformes; family Protopteridae; genus Protopterus; species Protopterus annectens. Next base: position 1,720,713,970 of record NC_056731.1, on the reverse strand, counting down.
ACCCACATATCCCCATCAATGGCCTTGGTGAACACTCCAGACTGGACGAGCAGGTTCGGGAGGCAGGATCCGCCCTTGACTATGTAGTTGTGGGTATGTTACGGTATTGGCTGTACACCGCTATCTGTAACCATGACCACCTGTATGGACCTCCACACAGCTTTGCAGACAACACTTGTCAAGCGTATAGGGTGTGGCTGTTGACAGTCCATAGGAGCACTACCCTGGCATAGTGGGACCACAGATGCCATATGGCATCCATTGGGGACATAGCCCATAGTAAGGCTAACATGACACAGTGGCAGCATGTGTGGGCCGAGGGCCTCAAAGAGGATGGGTAGCACACAGCCAGGGAAACCATCGGTGCCCATTGCTGACGTGTCAAGCGCCATAGAGATATGGGATCACCCAGGCCATATGACATGTTTGGGAGGATACACTCTGGTGGGATGGATATGTTCCCTGTTGGGTGGGATGTATGCATGGAACATGTCCTGTGGTATGCAGACAATGTCTGTGGGTGCAGTGACTGTTGTACCATTCTGGACCATTTCCAGGCAAGTCTGTGTGCCCCCAACCATGTCCTTACCACAGTTAGGGAAGGCCCTGTGGTTGTCTCATGTGCCCTCTGCAGTACCACTCCCACAAGCGGACCTGGATGTTGGTATGTGGGGCCATATGGTGACGCCCGGTATGAATGGGTGATGGTTTCCCTGGTACTGTCATTGCCCTGCCATGTAGTAGCTCCAACTGTTGATGTACAGGTAGTCAGTGGCTGCGGTCCACCACACCATGTGCCTACCTGTGGTGGACAAGGTCCTGATGTCATCATGTTTGCCTGTTGCAGACATGCATGTGGGTGGTCGGGAAGGCATTCGTTAGGCGTTTGCGGTCTGGCCTCTGTTCAACATTGGCATGGAGGACATGTAGGGTACCACACCGGTCATATGATGTGTGTGGTTTTCTGTGGAGAGGTCATCACTGAGGTCGCCCATGCTGGTGTTGGTTACAGTGAGTGGATGACCAGTGGATCCACTATACGGTCTTGCATCACCATTGAGGGCTGTACATCCTGTGTGGGGCATATCCTCACCATGCGTGATGGGCAGAACTGTCAGACATCCCCGCCCTGGTATGTATGGTGCATGGCTGTTTAACAGTGGCCAGGTGTGTGAACACCTGGGACTGCTGGCGTACTGTGTTGTGCCATGGGTAATGTTCCCAGGCTATGTATGGGTGGTTCATGTCACCCAAACGGTGCTGTTGTGAGAGCATGCCCACTCACCAGTGTCCTCAGGACATCTGTGAAGGTATCCTGTGTTTGTGAGGGTTGTCTGTAGCATGCAACAAACTGTAGGCCAGTCCTACACATGGTTAATTGCACCTACATATTCCCGCAGCAACAACAACGTCTGTGGCATGACCGGGTTACTGTTGTGTGGCGGACACACAGGATGGTCCGCATTCCGCCACCCATGCCGTCGCACCATGTGTATGCATGTCTGATCTGTGCCGACTCTAAGTGTCTGAGCATGCCCAGTAGGCAGCTGTGTAGATAGACACACAGCACAGTGCACACCGCAGCCGTCTGCAGTAATACCCGGGCTGCATGCCTCTATCCCCTATAGCGGCCGTCTGTGGCATGGCCAGGTTTCTGTTGTGTGGCTGGACACACACGACGGTCCACATTACGCCACCCATGCCGTCGCAACATGTGTATGCATGTCTGCCCTGTGCCGAGTCTAAGTGTCTGAGCATGCCCAGTATGCAGTGATGTACTGATCAGTAGTTACTTGTTATTCTCGACTGCAGCACTAACGTGTTAGTGTATGGCGACCTTGGGATGGTAACAGACTGCGTGACTGCGCACTCTGTCCGAACACCCGAGCGGGCGCATTGCCTTTGCAAATGATACCACTCACGTAGGGGTATGCCTCCTGAGTAAACTCGGTAGCGCGTTCTGTAAATGCTTCATACTGTAGTGTGTTCATGTAGATAGGCGTAGGTTCGTCCCCCGTCCTTTCCGTGTGTGTGTGTGTGTGTGTGTGTGTGTGTGTGTGTGTGTGTCTGTGTGTGTGTGTGTGTGTGTTTCCAGCTGCCTCTGCGACTGATTATGCTTTTAGACGCTCCGCAACACATGCCTTGGCTATTGCCAACTATTGTCCTGCGGGTGACGTCAGCAGCCTACAAGTATGCCTGTGACAGCGCTCTGTTCAGCAAACTCGGTAGCGCGTTCTGTAAATGCTTCATACAGTTGTGTGTTCATGTAGATAGTCGTAGGTTCGTTCCCCGTCCCTTCCGTTTGTGTGTGTCTCTGTGTGTGTGTGTGTTTCCAGCTGCGTCTGCGACTGATTATGCTTTTAGACGCTCCGCAACACATGCCTTGGCTATTGCCAACTATTGTCTTGCGGCTGGCGTCAGCAGCCTACAAGTATGCCTGTGACAGCGCTCTGTTTAGCAAACTCGGTAGCGTTCTGTAAATGCTTCATACAGTAGTGTGTTCATGTAGATAGTCGTAGGTTCGTCCCCCGTCCCTTCCGTGTGCGTGTGTGTGTGTGTTTCCAGCTGCCTCTGCGACTGATTATGCTTTTAGACGCTCCGCAACACATGCCTTGGCTATTGCCAACTATTGTCTTGCGGTGGCGTCAGCAGCCTACAAGTATGCCTGTGACAGCGCTCTGTTTAGCAAACTTGGTAGCGTTCTGTAAATGCTTCATACAGTAGTGTGTTCATGTAGATAGTCGTAGGTTCGTTCCCCGTCCCTTCCGTGTGTGTGTGTGTCTCTGTGTGTGTGTGTTTCCAGCTGCGTCTGTGACTGATTATGCTTTTAGGCGGCTCCGCAACACATGCCTTGCCTATTGCCACCTATTGTCTTGCGGCTGGCGTCAGCAGCCTACAAGTATGCCTGTGACAGCGCTCTGTTTAGCAAACTCGGTAGCGTTCTGTAAATGCTTCATACAGTAGTGTGTTCATGTAGATAGTCGTAGGTTCGTCCCCCGTCCCTTCCGTGTGTGTGTGTGTGTGTGTGTGTTTCCAGCTGCCTCTGCGACTGATTATGCTTTTAGACGCTCCGCAACACATGCCTTGGCTATTGCCAACTATTGTCTTGCGGGTGACGTCAGCAGCCTACAAGTATGCCTGTGACAGCGCTCTGTTTAGCAAACTCGGTGCCAGCGTTCTGTAAATGCTTCATACAGTAGTGTGTTCATGTAGATAGTCGTAGGTTCGTTCCCCGTCCCTTCCGTGTGTGTGTGTCTCTGTGTGTGTGTGTGTTTCCAGCTGCGTCTGCGACTGATTATGCTTTTAGATGCTCCGCAACACATGCCTTGGCTATTGCCACCTATTGTCTTGCGGCTGACGTCAGCAGCCTACAAGTATGCCTGTGACAGCGCTCTGTTTAGCAAACTCGGTAGCGCGTTCTGTAAATGCTTCATACAGTAGTGTGTTCATGTAGATAGTCGTAGGTTCGTCCCCCGTCCCTTCCGTGTGTGTGTGTGTGTTTCCAGCTGCCTCTGCGACTGATTATGCTTTTAGACGCTCCGCAACACATGCCTTGGCTATTGCCAACTATTGTCTTGCGGGTGATGTCAGCAGCCTACAAGTATGCCTGTGACAGCGCTCTGTTTAGCAAACTCGGTAGCGTTCTGTAAATGCTTCATACAGTAGTGTGTTCATGTAGATAGTCGTAGGTTCGTACCCCGTCCCTTCCGTGTGTGTGTGTGTGTGTGTGTTTCCAGCTGTCTCTGCGACTGATTATGCTTTTAGACGCTCCGCAACACATGCCTTGGCTATTGCCAACTATTGTCTTCTGGTGATGTCAGCAGCCTACAAGTATGCCTGTGACAGCTCTGTTTAGCAAACTCGGTAGCGTTCTGTAAATGCTTCATACAGTAGTGTGTTCATGTAGATAGTCGTAGGTTCGTCCCCGTCCCTTCCGTGTGTGTGTGTGTGTGTGTTTCCAGCTGCCCCTGCGACTGATTATGCTTTTAGGCGGCCGCAACACATGCCTTGGCTATTTCCAATATTGTCTTGCGGGTGGCGTCAGCAGCCTACATCTATGCCTCTGACAGCGCTCACGTCAGTTAACTTCGGTAGCGTTGTGTAAATGATTCATACTGTACTGAGTTCATGTAAATAGGCGTAGGTTCATCTCCGTCCCTTCCGTGTGTGTGTGTGTTTCCGTTGCTTTCGACCATACAACTGAATAAGCAAATTGTTACAGTGTTCACAATCAACAGTGTGATATTTAAAATCATGTTAAGACTCACATTGTTGTTTGTGAACATTCTTAGACATAGCATATTTCCTGCACACGTTGTGGAAACAACGAAAACGTTGCATGTTTTAATGAACTGTTCAAATGTTACGAAGACTTGTGTTGTGTCGAACTACGGGGACTATTCTTGCTGCAGGTTTCTGGTTTGTTTGTGTTGCATAGTACAATATCATGTAATACGTGTGTTCATAGTATGCTTTCTGTGATGTTGACATGTGTGTGTTTCGTTAGCAGTACATCTCTGCTTTCTATGCTGTGGCTACATCTCCATTGCTCGCATAGAAAGTGACAAATGGAAGTGTAAGGGTGGACATTTAAAGCCTGGATACTTCCATGTTATGTGTAAGTCTCACGGGGCCAACGGGTGATAGCGCATACATGTCTATGAAGTACCTTTGGATACCATATGCGACCTGTCGTGGACGAAATGTTTATGTTGACTGTTCCATCTACCTATGTGTGACATGGTTTGTGGCCATAGGGTGCCAGCAAGTCTTCCCTGTTCATTGGGTGTTTGCCATGGTGTATTGACATCAATCCTATTAATTCACGAAGGATGTCTTTCTTTGGTGTCAACGCCATAGTTTGCCCATCCTATGTCATTCCCAGCAGCCGTGGAGATTGTGCCATTGGTATCTTTACACAGGTGACCCATCTGTTCCACTGTATGGAAGCGTGTGATCCCCATAGATGTGCTGGCACATGGAGTGTTGTGTGTACTGTACACCGTATCTGTATTCCCTGGGTTATGCCTTGCAACAGCTGTGGGATTCCCCAGGTTTGCAGCTATGGGTGCCATCTTGGCGTCGTTTGTCCATCCATGGGAACTGCCTACTGGACACTAGTATCGGGCTGTCAACATTTCACAGCTGCATTCTCCATTTCCGGTGGATGATCGGTATTAGTATTGCGGAGTAACGCATATGCCATGGCCACGTCCCCCCACGGGCGGGACGATGAATCATCTGCCAATCCACACCGACACCCATATATGCATACCCACGATCGCATGTCTGCAACCGTCGACAGTACCCCTTGCACACCCTTCATGTGTGCGGAAATGGGATGTGGAAGTACGTGTATGGATGCAGCAGCCTGGGGAGTCCTATTCATATGTCCTGCATTTCATGGACGGCTGTCATCACCCTTGAAGACACCTGTGGTGCAGATATCTACCTGTGCCATAGTCACGGCTGTCACCTCTTCCGGTTCACACTATGTTGCTCACACTCACTTAAGGAGTAATATTTGGGTCCTGCAATGGACACCGATGTGCATATGTAAAGTTTAGGACATGTTGGACTGTGTCCATTCGGCCAGTGGGTTTGACTGCCGCCGTATGTTCCCCATTACCGGATGTCTGTCCGCCTACCCATATTATGTAGTGCTACGTAACCCGTGTCCTTCCACAATTTACCCATAGGGTGTTACTGTAGTCCTGCAGGTTGGCAACTGCTTTACATAATCCTCACAGGTACCATTGTGAACTATCCGCCACTGTATTGTCAGTATAACACAGGCGATAAATGTAGAACCTATAAATTCATGACAGTATGTCGCTTATGTGTGTGGACTCCATATTTTAGGGTTAGTATGACATTCCTAGTTGTCGTTTTTGGTGAGCCATTAATATGTGTTCCACAGGTCGCAGTGTAGTTCCGCAGAGTGGGCGGGTGATCCCCACATACTGGATAGCACCTTCGCTGCTGTATGCGCTGGGATTCGCAGCATGGCAGGATGGATGTCTACGGGTGTATGTACTGCTGTTTCCATCTTTATGTCCTGTGTCATGCCCTACTACGGCTGTGTGATTCCACCAGGCTTGCTATTATGGGTGCCATCTTGTCCGTACGTTTGTCCATCCTTGGGAAATGCCTACTGGACACTGATGTAGGGCTGAACACATTTCACACATGCCTTTAGCATTACCCTATGGGTGCTTTGCATCCTTACTGGGGACTAAGGCACGTCCTGTACCGCAGCCCTCCACGGGCGGGACAACGGATTATCAGCCAAACAACACCGAGACCCATTTTGCATACCCAGGATACCAGGGCTGAACCCCCCACGGTACGCATGACACATCCTTCATGTGTGCGGAACTGGGATATGGATGCACATGTATGGACACGGCAGTCTGGGGACCTCTGTTCATATGTCCTGCATGTCATGGGCAGGTATCATCAACCTTAAACACGCTGGTGGTGCATATGTCTAGCTGTGCCGTAGTCACGGTTTGTACTCGGATTGGCTGTTCTTGGCGCATACTGGCAAAACAGTCAGAATTTTTGGAGTCCTACAATGGACACCGATGTGCATTTGTAAAGTGTAGAACGTGTTTGACTGTCCCCATCTGGCCAGTGGTATTGACTGCCGCTGTATGTTCCCCAGTCGTGGATGTCTGCTTGACTACCCATCGTTTGTATGACATGGCCTATCTATATCCACGTGCCAGTATGCGTAAATACAGCAAACCTTGCGTCCTGCCCATCTTCATAAGCGACATTATGGAACATATATCGGCAGAAACAGACACTGTCAAATACGATAGACTCCACAGTGAAAGGATACTGAGCTCTCTCAACTACTAACATGGGGCACCGTCGGAGTACGGATGTCATGACATAGCCGTCCCTAATTCACTTCCTTCAGAGTCGGTTTAAAGCGAAATAATCAATAAACCTGCTCATAGTTAGGTGGACAGTGCTCCAAGTCTTGATTATAACGTGACATATACATATCAGTGTTGCATGCCTTACTTCATGGAAACAATAATACGGCAACAATGTGTTAATATATCTACAATATTGGTAAATACAATCAGTATCCGGACACATAGTTGATAATTGGTGAGAGTGCACCTTAGAATGTAGTGTGTTGATCAGGTTATTGTATATCGATGTGTATATTAGTAGCATTACGATAACAAAGCATGGAATCAATAGGTACTATTTAAGCATATATTTGACAATTATGAATGTAAACGTGTGGAGGAGACATCCGTAACCTTCCCTGGTTCCACTGGATCACACACGCACACGCACACTCGCATGTCCGGATTGTGGGTTACGCGCACATGCATATCCGTAGTCCGTTTATATATGTTTACAGTGTCTGTGTGGTTACGTGTTTTGCGTTACTTGTGACTATTTCGGTAACATATGTCTGATCCGGTTGACGGACGTGTGCAGAAAGCACTTACAGCTTTATATATGTAACAGTCTTTGCAGCATGGACGCTTTACGTACACGTGCACATCTATATGTTCTATAGTCATAATTCCAACGTGACTGCAGTCACGTTTGACTCTTACTGTGACCAGTGCACGTTAGCTGTTCGTTGTCATTAATATGCATACCCGTGGTACCTATGTACATTTACATATCACCCCCGCACACGCATACGTCACAGGCATCCATTCTCCTGCTGGGAAAGGTGCGGTACTGCATGTTGAACATTCCTAATTCCCCTCGCTCATGGCCCAGGATGCATATGTCGTCACCACAGGGCTGTTCAGATGACAGCTGCTTATATCCCATATGCATACAGGCCTTCGATTGTCAGGGTGTTGCTGTGGTGCTTTGGGTTTGGTCTTGTCCGCCCACTGTACGGGACCGCCCTGACCCTGTACGAATGTTAGATGAGTCACATGGGCACGTTTTGTCCGTGTCCATGGTACCATGTCACGGCCCCCCCCAATTAGTCTTAACCGTGTGCGCCGATTGTCCGGTGTATCCGTTGTAGATCTCGTTATACTAATTGCACACGGTCTGATCGAACTAACCTACTGCCATTACTAACCCTCCGTATGTATGGCCTGTGTCGCAATATTACAAGGGTTTAACATTGCGTGACGACTTTCACTGAGCCACAGACATGTCCGTTGCTTTGTTTGGCCCGGTTCCGCTGTGCTACACACATTTAACATGGCGTAACAGGTTGAACAGCTCAGACACGAGGACATCGGGTTGTCCGTCGTTGTCTATTATTGAATGTCTCTGTGGAGTTTGTTTCACAAAGCGACACATTGTCGGCATTGTTAACGGACATCTCGCGCCGTCCGTCCGCACCGACGCGGGTGACGTATGTCTGCCTTTGGCCGGCGAACAGGCATTATGCTGTGCCATTATGTCTGGGGATATATGGTTTCCTTCCTTACGTAGATGATGTGCCATACTAGCAATGACCCTAGCGATGACCCGCGTCTGGGTGTGGGTACTGCTGTATTACCCACGGGAAGAGTGGCCTTAGGGTAAGTGGTGACCTAGGCAGAGGTTGCCACCGATACGTCACCCGCTACCCCCCTCCTGGTCTACCTACACCAAATAGAGTCTGGAAAGGTGCCCCGAGTAGAGCAACACCCTAGGCGGCTACCTACTTGGCCTATGCCTAAGGCCGGCTATGTGTGTGGTCCCTTGGGCATCGGACTCGGGAACGTGGCACGTCTGCCGTTGGTATGTCCAGCATTACCCACATCCAGCCCCAAGGCAGTCAACACAACATCCATGGGTCCACATGGTGTCCCAGCTGTGCACTCCAGGAACTCTATGGGAATTTAACCCACCCCAAGGACAGCTGTGTAATCCTAGCCTCACCTCAGGATACGTACCTGAGTAGTAGCACAGGGCGACTGTAGTCACACTCCACATAGATGGTGCCTCCACTGACCCTGGGTATTACCATACCATTAGTTTGACAAGCCTTATCTGCAAAGCCATGGAGATGGATCATGATGGGACACATAGATGAGGACATAGGGGACCCGCATACTTTGGATACAACCCAGTTTAGCTTGGTCATAGTCAGATCATGCCCTTTACACGTGTTTCACTTTGTAGAATCAGTCACCAAGGCCATTGCTGAGGGTAAAGCAGTCCATACAGCCTACCTCAACCCGGCAGAGGCCGTCGACACAATACCCCTCGGGTATACTTGATAAACCCGTCATCTTGAATGTAAATCCATACATCGCCATATGGGTTGCAAACGGGCTAGGTCACAGAACACACATGGCCATAGTTGCTGGCGCCATGTCATACTCACAGCCAGTCACAGGTGGTGTCCCATGGGGCTCAGTCCTGGGTCCACTATTTCCAGCATCTACGTTTCCAATGTACACGCACACACAGGGGTTATGGGTGACAATGTTTGCATACGACTGCAAACCGGATGCCAAAGTCAGACACACATCTGACACAGATATCCTTCAGGAGTGCCTCACAGATGTGGATAAGTGGTACCAGAGACATGTCCTACAGCTAAATGCCAGGAAATGCATAGGCATACCCTTCGGGATGAACAAGGTTACCCGAGCTACCATATAGGTGGCAGTCCACTGAACACGGAGGGGTTACCAGTGATCTGGGGACACGTGTTGTTGTTAACCGTTCGTTAGACACACATGTTGCTAACATAGTTGGGTAGACCTTCCACATTGCCCACATCATCATGAAGGGATTCACATCTAGATCACGGGAGGTCATTGTCCCCTTGTACTCATCACTCAATAGACCTATGATTGGGTACAATGCCCGTTCAGAATGTATCTGACCCAACACCTGCAGCAGCTGGAAAGGCACCAACAGTTCTTCGACAAACGGATGCAGGGTCTCAGGTATATGTGTTATACTGACCGACTGAAAGGATTCCAGCTGTATACAGTTGCATACCACTTGCCCAGAGGTGACCCGTGCCTGGCATGCGGCTAGGTCGAACAGATCTGATGACTATGCTTCACGTAAATAAGGTAGATCCTCAGAACCACAAGGGCAGCTGGCGTACACCTTGACACTGTCATTAATCGAGCGTGTTGTTGGGACGGATTCATCACCCAGACACTCACTATGCTGTGGAGCGACATCCCAGTACATGTGAGGGCAAGCACCTCGCTGGCCTTCTGTTAGTATTTACACATGGATGTCTGGATTGATTTATTTAAGTAACCTTCTAAATGAATGTTACATTAGCACATTGTGAATCTTTACATTTCGTTGGTCTATTTTACAGTAGTCATATTCATACGGTTTATGTGTATATATTATGGTTCATTCATATTACTAGGTGTCTGCAGTTCTGTTAATATATTGGCACAATCCGTAGGACATATATATGTAGCTTACACAGTCAGACATTTGGAAAACATTTTATGTTGGTTCATGTTTCATATATGTACATATATTTCCATTTTCCGATGAAGACTGTACCTTCGAAGCAATGTCTGATGTCCTCACTGTGTGGGATGTGTAACCCAAGTAAGGTTTGTTCGCTTGTCTGCCTTTAAGGCATGTAATTAGTACCTAGCACATCTAATGTACCAACCAATTAATGCTTGTAAATGTAGTAGGTTGGACTGCATTGTATGTAGTCTGAATAAGTCTGCTTATGAAGGAGACGACGTGGGCTCAATAGACTATGGTGACTGCCTTTAATTCTTGGTGTGCTCTGGTTGGTCACTGACGGTCCCTACAGTACCTCGTCTTTGCTTTGGACTTCATCGGCTGGTTGTCTGTGTTTCTTGTATGGGGAATGTCAACTGTAGTCCCTATGTGTATGACTTGTGTAATGCCTTACTACGGCAGTGTAATTCCACCGGGTTTGCATTTATGTGTGCCATCTTAGTCATACGCTTGTCCATCCATGTGAATTGCCTACTATACACTGGTATAGGGCTGTACACATTTCACACCTGCATTTTGCATTCCCGGAGTATGGTGTGCATTATTAGCGGAGAGTGGCGCATGTGCTACGCACGTCCCTCCCAGGCGGGACAAAGGATTGCCTGCGAAACAACACCGAGGCCAGATTCTACATACCCAGACTCCCTTGACTGCAACAGTGGACAGTACCCATTACACATCCTTCATGTGTGCTGCAGTGTGATGTGGTCGCAGCTGAATGGACCCGATACCCTGGGTATTTCTGTGCATGTGTGCTGCAGTTCATGGACAGCTATCATCAACATTGAACACGCTTGCGTGCCTATGTGTACCTGTGCCGTGGTCGCGACAATTAGATCACATGAGTAATGCAGGAAGCTAGCAGGCATTCTCTGAACAGAATTTTTGGGTCCTACAATGGACACCGATGTGCATATGTCAAGTTAGATGTTGCTGGACTGTGTCCACCTGCCCAGTGCTTTTCACTGCTGGTGTATGTTCCCCAATCGCGGATGTCTGTTTGACTACCCATTCCACATGGTGCTACATAACCGGCTGAGTTAGTACTGTGAACAAATGACATACATCCAAAGATGCTGGTTACCAACTGCTTCATATAAACCTCAGACATCCCAATGGGACATATCCGTCACTATATTTCCAATATAACACCACGGAACATGTTGCTTACCTATGCATTCATGTAACCATGTTGTCTTCGTAGGTGGGAATGCCATAGTTTACACATCCTACGTGACGTTGTGTGTGTGCCATTAGTATGTGTTCCACAGGTCGCACATCTGTTCCGCTGTACGGTGGCGGGTGCTCCTCAGTCTGTTGCTGGCAGACTGAGTGCTGTACGCCGGTGTTGGCACGAGTCCGGCTCTGTATGTGGAATGTCAACTGTGGTCCCTATGTGTATTTCCTGTGTCATGCCTTACCGCGGCTATGTCATTTCCCGGGTTTGCAGTTGTGGGTGCCATCCTGGCCATACGGGTGTCCATCCATGACAATTGCCTACTGGACACTAGTATAGGGCTGTACACATTCCACACCTACATTTAGCATTCTCCGGAGTATGGTTTGCATTATTAGCGGAGAGTAAGGCAGGTGCTACGCACATCCCTCCCACAGGGCGGGAAGAAGGATTGCCTGCGAAACAACACCGAGCACAGAGTCTACATACCCAGAATCCCTTGACCGCAACAATTGCCAGTACCCATTACACATCCGTCATGTGTGCGGAAGTGTGATGTGGATGCAGTTCTATGGACCCGGTACCCTGGGTATTTCTGTGCATCTGTGCTGCATTACATGGAGAGCTATCAGCAACATTAAACACGCTTGCGGTGCATATGTGTACCTGTGACTACAATGAGTTCCGTTAGGTGATTAAATAAGGCAGAAGAGCTGTCTTTAGACAAATTTTTGGGTCCTACAATGGACACCACTGTGCATATGTAAAGTGTAGAGCTTGTCGGACTGTGTCCTTGTGAGCATTGGATTTCACTGATACTGTGTGTTCAGGAATCGCGGATGTCTGTTTGACTACCCATTCCACATGGTGCTACATAACCAGCTGATTTAGTACTGTGAACAATTGACATACATCCAAAGATGCTGGTTACCAACTGCTTCATATAGACCGCAGACATCCCAATGGGACATATCCGTCACTGTATTTCCAATATAACACCACGGAACATGTTGCTTACCTATGCATTCATTTAACCATGTTGTCTTCATAGGTGGGAATGCCATAGCTTACATATCCTACTTGGCGTTGTGTGTGTGCCATTAGTATGTGTTCCACAGGTCGTACATCTGTTCCGCTGTACGGTAGCGGGTGCTCCTCAGTCTGTTGCTGGCAGACTGAGTGCTGTGTACGCCGGTGTTGGCACGAGAGTCCGGCTCTGTATGTGGAATGTCAACTGTGGTCCCTATGTGTATTTCCTGTGTCATGCCTTACCGCGGCTATGTCATTTAGCCGGGTTTGCAGTTGTGGGTGCCATCCTGGCCATACGGGTGTCCATCCATGACAATTGCCTACTGGACACTAGTATAGGGCTGTACACATTCCACACCTACATTTAGCATTCTCCGGAGTATGGTTTGCATTATTAGCGGAGAGTAAGGCAGGTGCTACGCACACATCCCTCCCACAGGGCGGGAGGAAGGATTGCCTGCGAAACAACACCGAGCACAGAGTCTACATACCCAGAATCCCTTGACCGCAACAATTGACAGTACCCATTACACATCCGTCATGTGCGGAAGTGTGATGTGGATGCAGTGCTATGGACCCGGTACCCTGGGTATTTCTGTGCATCTGTGCTGCATTACATGGACAGCTATCAGCAACATTAAACACGCTTGCGGTGCATATGTGTACCTGTGACGACAATGAGTTCACTTAAGTGTTGAAAGAAGGCGGCATTCCTGTCTTTAGACAAATTTTTGGGTCCTACATTGGACACCACTGTGCATATGTAAAGTGTAGAGCTTGTCGGACTGTGTCCTTGTGAGCAGTGGGTTTCACTGATACTGTGTGTTCAGAAATCGCGGATGTCTGTTGGACTACCCATTCCACATGGTGCTACATAACCAGGTGATTTACTACTGTGGACAAATTACATACATCCAAAGATGCTGGTTAGCAAATGCTCAATTTAAACCGCAGGCGTCCCAATGGGACATATCCGTCACTGTATTTCCACTATAACACCACCAGAACATGTTGCTTACCTATGCATTCATTTAACCATGTTGTCTTCATAGGTGGGAAAGCCATAGTTTACATATCCTACTTGGCGTTGTGTGTGTGCCATTAGTATGTGTTCCACAGGTCGCACATCTGTTACGCTGTACGGTAGCGGGTGCTCCTCAGTCTGTTGCTGGCAGATTGAGTGCTGTGTACGCCGGTGTTGGCACGACGGTCCTGCTTTGTATGTGGAATGTCAACTGTAGTCCCTATGTGTATTTCCTGTGTTATGCCTTCCTGCGGCTATGTCATTTACCGGGTTTGCAGTTGTGGGTGCCATTCTGGCCATACGGGTGTCCATCCATGACAATTGCCTACTGGACAGTAGTATGGGGCTGTACACATTACACACCTACATTTAGCATTCTCCGGAGTATGGTTTGCATTATTAGCGGAGACTGAGGCAGGTGATACGCACATCCCTCCCACGGGCGGGAGAAAGGATTGCCTGCGAAACAACACCGAGCACAGAGTCTACATACCCAGAATCCCTTGACTGCAACAATTGACAGTACCCATTACACATCCGTCATGTGTGCGGAAGTGTGATGTGGATGCAGTTCTATGGACCCGGTACCCTGGGTATTTCTGTGCATCTGTGCTGCATTACATGGACAGCTATCAGCAACATTAAACACGCTTGCGGTGCATATGTGTACCTGTGGCGACAATGAGTTCAGGTGCGTTGGAATAACACATTATTCGATTCTTTCCACAATTTTTGGGTCCTACAATGGACACCACTGTGCATATGTAAAGTGTAGAGCTTGTCGGACTGTGTCCTTGTGGGCAGTGGGTACTCTTTTATGCTACCATTTTGATATATATCTGGGAAATGTTTGTCCTGAGATATCAGGACATTTGACATGTGTTCGGTTTATTTACAGGACACGGCTGGCCAGAGAGGGCATATCCCTCTCAGGGTGGAACAGGTGTTTACCTTGGAACATATGCATCGGATTTTCAGCGATTACAATGTTTCAGTAACGGTATGTTGCCTAATATACCATCAATGTCATATTTATTACCCCATTTTGCTGCGTAACTCACATTATGTGCTCTCTGCGATTGCATATTCTTCACGTCACCCGTCAAATGCGGATCACATGATCTGTTGCTTCAATAATCTCCCATATCCTCTACACGACTGCTACGCCCTTCTGTCATAACACGTGTGTCTCCTTCCCTGTATCCACTGTAGTGTCTACATTCACTATTTACTCTGCTGTGTGTTCCCTGACCTATGTTCAGATTTAACAGTATGTGGGTAGGTCTTGACCGATATCACTACTGTTAACAGAAACACAATGTAGTCTGGTCCCTGATCTACAATAGACACAAAAGGCAGACACTCCTTACCTGGGCCTCCTGTTTAAGGCTGCACGTTTTCTTCTTGGGATCCAGTTTTCCGCTTTTCAGCCACAGATCAGACAGTAAACAGCCTCTTTACACACAACAATTCAGTCGGAGGTCTTTTCATTCAAGAAGAACCATTTATGCATATTCTCCGGCGTACATGTCTAACCAGCCATGCACTCTGACCTGTAGCTTACCAAGGGAATTCGATTACAAGGATCACGATGTGAAATAAGTTGTTACAACCAGACTGTAGTTATCAGTAGACTTTTCTAAGTGACAGCCGATAACACAGGAGGCTCGGTTCGGACAGTTTTAGTAGTGTACACAGGCAGGCTAAATAATGTACAGTCCAAGTATGGGAGTTTTGTCTGACTCTATACAGTAAGCAGTTTCTTTATATAGTGTTTACAATCAGCATTTGCCCAACTTACTGGCGTGGTCGGTCACAGGGCATTTCCATCACTATGGTCCGCAATAGTCTATACATACGTGGGTGCTGGGCTCGTGCTTTTAAATTGTTTTCTCATGGGAATAACACAGGCTTGCAAGGCACCTTGTACATTACAGTATCCTTTTGTGATTGTAGCTGTTTCAAGGACCCTAGACTGTTACGATACAGTGGACAGTTAATTTCTTGATACGTTGCTTTGTCTGTCTGGTAGGGAGTTGTACTGCTATCTTCCATTGAGCTCACAAGGCCATCCTCCTCTGGGGAAGGAGTGCTGTTATGCATGTACATACATTTATTGTTCTGTAACCCAGCAAATAATTAATGATGACAGACATGAGCCTGCTGTCCTGCTTACTGCCAGGTTCAGAATTCCATCACAGTACAGCTTAGCTTCACCAATTACATGCAGGCTTAGTTCTGCTGCCATATTGTACGGTACAATTCAATACATTATATAGTATTTCGAGTGTAAACTGGAACTTCATATGTGTTTCTATATATTTTACGAACAACATCCATCCAGCCATATGCATGTTGTTCCATCCTTTACCTTGACCGTGTGTATTTGTCCGTCCAGCCACGCTCATCTCCACATGTGATGTCCCAGTTTCCCCTTCTTTGCCTGTAGCACCCTGTTAGGATGTCCTGTGTGTTAGGCACCTGTTCCGCTATATGTGATCGACTTCACTGCAGAGATGATCGTCGATGCGGTGGTCCACCGACCCGACTTGTCCACATGTGTACACTTATGTGCACCGTGTCGTATGCAAATCTAGATGGTTTGGACGGGTACATACTACATGCCGGATGTACACATTCTGCTGACACATTCACATGCAGCCATTTACATATCTGTACCTGCGGTGGGTTGCTGACATGTGGTGCGTATTTGCCAGCGTGGCATTGCCTAACACAAACATCTTACCACAGTTCAGGTATGCACATTGTGTGTGGTTGTATAGCTGCACACGGATGCTAGCAGGTTTGGGTGCAGGGGTATACATGGGTGTGACTGACATGTACAATGAGGCTATTGTGTAGTACATCCGAATGCATGTGTTCTGCTTCTGGATATTACACTTCATCATACACCATCCGGTGTATGCAACAAAGATGTTGCTGGGTCTGGGATATGTTGCTATGCACATGTTTGCCTGTGTTTGGGGTATCTTGCTTCCTTACTGTTGTTATGTCGGCACAGCTACCCGGCTATGTACTGTCACTACTGCTTGTGACCATTATGGTTGGCACCTTTTCCAATGCCCATGGTGGGGCATGTTATGTGGACACTTCGATATTTGCAGGACTACACATACCCAGGGCTAGTGCAGTAGACAGAACTTCACTTGTTTGCCATACTATGAGCCTATTCTGTTAGCGTTTGGGTTCCTTATTTATTTTCTTATGCCATGTCTGTGTTCCATACCGTAATGTATATGTTTTATGCTACTATTTACATGTATATTGCGGAATTTGCGTGGCAGGGGATCGCAGGTCATTTTCCATTTTACGATTGTTGCAGGGACACGATTGTCCAATCAGGGACTGTCCATGGCACTTTGGGACAGCAGGTAACCCTGGTGACCATGCCCATGTCGCTGCTGGGGTTTCCACCTTTTCCATTTTCCGATCTGGGATATTTCCGGGACTCACATCTGCCTTTACAGGCCGACACATACAAACGGTCACTATATAGCATAGAAATTCACTTGTTTGCCTAAATAATTTGCTTATTATTGTGGCAATTTCCTTGCTTATTCTGTTTATTGTGTCATTTCGGTATTTCTGTTACAGAAATAACCAATTCATGCTACCATTACATTACATACGGGATATCATTGTGTCCTACATGCGTAGCACATCAGCCATTTCTAATACGTTTTTTCGGGACACAACTGTCCATGGAGAGACTGCCCCAAACACAGTGGGACAGGTGGTGACCTTAGTCGCTGCTCCTATGTCGGTGTGGCGCGCTGACATGCGGCTGTACACCTTCTCTGAGTGTAAACAATGACAGTACATTGCGGGACGGCGGCGGTCTTATGCGTATCCTTTGCTCCTTGAACGGGTACACTTATGCCTTGGTGGCTTCTATTTGCTTCTCCGTTGATTTGGAACGGGGACTATGTTGCGTACTGTACGTGCGTTTCATTCTGCACGGGACCTGGCTGCTGCCATTACTATTGTGGGCGGACCGTGGCTGTCAGCACATTAGGTTGCTCACCTCCTGCCGGCTTAGACACGCCTCCAGACGCATCCTACCTGGGCTCGCTCACGTACACTACGCACGTGTCTGTGATTCCGGTGCACTCTCATTAATATGTATATGGCGCTACTGCGCCGGATATTCCATGCACCGCCGGCGCAGGCCTTACGCCGAGCTTCATGAATCCCGGGGCCTATCTATTTTTGAATAAGTTTTGTATCTGTTAGAAAAAAAGGTGTATGGTAATGATTTTGAATCTATCTGATTATTAATATCATTCAAATGATAAGAATTAGCAAAATCATTTAAATGTTTTGCATTAGATGTAATTCTTCTTTTTCCTATAGTGGTAGTATCACTTTCATGTAGTATACAATTAAAGTCACCAGCTAAAATAATATCTCATATAGAGAATGATATGATCTTCTCAAGATGATGTTTCACTGTATTAATACCAATTCCAGGTATCCAATATACATTAATTAAAGTGTAAGTCTTCCCATTAATTTGTATTGTAACTATACAAAACATTCCTTTGTCATCCTGATAAGACTTAATGGTTTTAGGAATGGGCATACTTTTATTCCATAAAATAGCCACTCCTCTTTTTCTGAGTGTGCTCTGAACTAACCAATACTGTATATTTGTTTGTGACTAGTTTATCAATATCTTTTTCAAGAGATGGGTTTCTTGCAGGAAGACTAAGTTGGCCTTATGTAAATTAATGTATCTTATTAGGCTTGCCCTTTTACACGGATTATTCAATCCATTAATGTTTAAAGAAATTCCTTTTAAAGATGTAATTTGGTATTTTTAAAACTTAAGAATCTTATGATCAAAATAACAAATAACAACATAAGTAATGTTACATCTCCTCCTTTAGGTGTACCTTTAAATATAGCTGTATTTATTGAATCTCTTATGGGATTTTGTATAGGATTCAATTTTGTTTGTAGTGACAATGAGTGTACAAAATATATTGTGGATGTCAAAACTATATACATATAACAATGAACAAGTGAAAATAATGTAAGGATTAAACCTTGCGTCCAGCCTGGAGTTAAAAACTCCAACTTAGAGTAGTATATACCACTCATGTTAAGCCCCTACCCTAAGCAGCAGTACCTCAGCTACCACCTTATCAATTTAATACTGGTTATATTTAACTTAAATTAACAGCTTTCAATTCAATTATCTAGCAAGACAAGACTACACATCTGATAAAACAGCATCATATAAACTAAAATAAACTTTTTTTTTAAAAAAACTATTCATACTACTATATACATCTATGTAATATAATACACTTGTATTCAAATAGCATTCAAACAAACTTGATATTAGGAACCAAGAGGAGAGAGAGAAATAAAAGATGTGAAAGAGGGAGAGAGAGTGAAAGAAATAGAGAAAAAAAAAAAGGAAGTCATATTTACATATTAATTTATTCAAAGTATGTAAAAATAAGGTCTAACATTCATTTAAATCAAAAACTTTGGCTAATATGGTTCAGACATTACATATATTAAGATGCATCTATTTTCTGTCATGTAAATGCAGTCAACAGCTTCCAAAAAAAAACCTTGAATTGCTTGTATATGAGCATTTTACTCATACTCATTATTGTCAATAGAATAAAATATTATATTTATAGAAATTGTTATAAATCATACTGCATAGTTATGCAAGTTCTCAGAAACACTTGAATTATTGTAAAAAAAAAAAAACCATCTGTATTTTGTATGTCTATACTACTGCTTTAAAATATATCACATGACAATTTCTTCCAGTATAGAGTTATAAAGTTATTTATGCTTGTCAATCAGATGAATTAAATGAGTTATAGTAATGTATATGTTTGGAGCATAAGTTTTCAACACAGATTAGTATGCAGCAGTCAAGTAGATTTTCAAAAACACTTGAATAAATGTTTCATTTTCTATGCCTTCTAAAATAAGACATTTACTTACTACAAGAAACTGCATCATTTAAAATCATTATAACTGGCATATTTTATGAATTATAACATAGATATTTAAGTAATTATATAAAATAACTCACATTTAAATGTCAAAGAGTTCATTTTCCTTCACATAGTCGCATTTGCATCAGTTCTACTTCCTGGTAGAGTGTTCTTCCTGAATCTGTGCTGTGTCAGTGTGATATCTGGGTCAAAGGTCAGATTGACTGCTTTCAGCTTCTCTGTGAGAATTCTGAGAGTTGAAGCTTTTGAAACAGCTCATGGACACTGTGCATGAGGTAGCCCACATCCCAGATTGCCTCCCTTAACATTTTGGCGGGAAACTTGTTAAAAACTAGTGACAAACATTCATTTAGCAGTGTAAATGCATCTAAACATGACAAAACCTTCGCAATTTATTTTACAGGTTATTACAGCCTCTATTTAAGTGAAATTAAGCCCAAAGTTATTAATAAGTAATAAAACTCAACATTTTTGTCCCAACTCAATTTTTATGCAAATCTTATTATTTACTGTGTCTATATGATCAAAAGCATTTCTATATATTAATATGAGAAAAAAAAATAAAGAGAAAGAATAAAGAAAAGAAAAAGAGAGTAGAAAATAAAAGAGTGTAAAGCAGAAACAAAAAAAAATGTAAGAGAAAGCTATAAGAAGTATATACAATGGAATATTACTTACTGTTTATATTAATAGAGTTAAAAATAAAACATATTATTTACTATTATTTAGTTCTAATTATTATTAGTTAAAGCATGACAGATTATTTACAAACAAGCATAAGCAGTATAATCAAGAAAGTATAATTAGGAATAGCATTTGAAGAACATATAAACTTTTTACAAGGAATAAATATGTTATTATTCTATTTATCATATTTTCATTACTCTTCTCTCCCTGCTCTCCCCCACCCTTTACCCACTACATAATCTAAATAGAATGTCATTGTTTAAACAAAGAAAAGAAGAGAAGGAGAAGAAAAGAAAAAAATGTATCAAATTACTGACCTTACTTCTCTTTTTCAGAAAGAGAAACAAATTGAATGATAGCTTGTTATTAGTTCCTCAGATATTTTGACTGGTTATGAAACAAAACATTTCTTTGCACACAGAGAATAACTTTGATTAAATCTTTTTCAGAACATTTGTGGCTTTCTGGAAATGCAGGAACTATATTTAAAAAGATTAATAATGAAGTAAAATGATGAGAGAAAAAAAGAAAAAAACATAGAACAAATCATTTGTTCTTTAGTCTCTTCTTCTTCTCTGAAGTCTTCCACGAAGTTTCAGTTGCCAGTCTCTTTAATGAAGGACTAGCCCATTCCATTTCCTTTATTTTATCCAAAATCTTATTTTTTTTTGATAAACAGTAAAGCAGAGTCTAAGTCATCAAAGATTTTAGGATCATCAGGAAGGAAGATTTTTAGCTTGGCAGGAAACAGCAGGTATGTTTTAAACTGTGCTATTTTAAGCTCCCTTATTAGTGGCAGAAAAACTTTTCTTTTAGCTATTACCAAGGAAGAATAGTCATTGTCAAAACGCACAGTTGTCTCATTAATCTTAACAGGAGCTTTAGCCCAAGCAGATTTAAGAACCATCTCTTTATCAAAAGATGATAGAAATCTAACTATAACTGATCTAGGATAGTTTTTGTTAGAGTTAGTATTAGCTATAGATCTATGTGCTCTTTCGATACCAAAAGAGAATGCTTCTGGTAAGTCTAAAGTTTCAGGGAGCCATGTTGTTAAAAAAGAAGTAATATTGTTACCTTCAATATTTTCTGGCAGTCCAAAAATCCTAATGTCATTGCGCCTAGATCTATTTTCCAAGTCATCCAGCTTTGTTTGTAAATGTGTATTTTGTTTCAGCAGAAACTCAATGTTGATTTCCTCTTCTTGGATTCTATTTTCCATGTCATTCACAGCTTCTTCTATGCCTGTCATCTGGATCTTCTGTTGTTGCAGGTCTATATCTAACAAGTCTATTTGTTTTGTAGTTTTTTCTATGAAGGTATCAATCTTAGTATCCATTTTATCCATCTTAGCAGTAAGTTGCTGGATTATAGTTATCAGAGACTGAAGTTCTTTCTTGATGCTGGAGTCTTGAGAATTTGTCTTACTGGAACTCATTTCAGACTGATAAGCTGACAGGAAAATTTCCAATGTGATTTCTGACAGGAATAAAAAATTTCCTTTCTTTTTTAGATATAGTTCAAGAACTATATAAAACAAACATATGTAGAAAGAAAATTACTTCAAAAATTAATGTTTTAAGTAATTAATTCCTGTCAGTGTAACGAAATTGGTGGAGCTGAAGAAATCTGCTGCTATCCTGTGTTCATCCTTGGCCACGCCCCCAGGATGGTTTGTTTTTTGAGTTAATTCTGTACATATTCCTGATGAGTACAGCTGCCTCTATGCAGCTTTCAACATGCTTGTTTAGAGTTTCTGTGAACAGTTCCACATAGGCAGCAGTGTTCTCAGGGTTTGGGGGGCTTGAAATTTTGCCAGGTTATCACTTACTAGTAGGAAGTTAGCCTTAGAGTATTTCCTGAATATTCCAGGGTTATCTGTGGTTCCAGGTTTTACTTTTCTTCAAAGGAGACTGTTTTGTGGTCTGACCTTACCAAAGAAGACATTACACTAAGGGGTCTGCAGCATTCTCCCATATTAGTCAGCATCAGATCCAGTATGTTTGTGCCCCTAGTCGGTGTACTATAATCTGGTCCAGGCAGAAATATATATACATATACATACAAAATCCAGGAATCTCTGTGCCTGCAAGTTTTGTGTTGCATATGATTTCCAGTTAATATGGTGATAATCAGAAGCATCCATGAATATGGTATTGGGTTAGATGATGAGTATCTCCAGTAAACTTAAGTACATGTTATGGGTTGCCTGGGACCTGTAACGTGCAAGGAAGTTGTTTGGGAATTTAGCTATAGAGATTTTTAATGTGGAGAAGCTCAAGTGCACCATCCTGTTTGACCAGCATTGAGGTATATTAATTTTTCATGTAAACTGAGACACTTTAACCTTTAGTCCCTTCCTGTCTAAAAGCTGGTCTAAATGTGTGGATCAACTTATGCTGTGGTGCTGTCTGCAGCCTTAAACCATATCTTAGTGATTGCACAGACATCAACATACCCTAGGGTAAGGAGAGCTTGTAGGGAGTAGCGTTTCTTGTTTAGGCTCATGGCATTGAGCAGTAACACCTTTAGATTTTCTTGGCTTTAATTTCCTGTGTCAGAAGGATTGCCATTTTGGCATTGCCTAAACAAGGTACTGTGGGGGAAGACAATGTTTTAGCTAATATTTAAAATACTAGTGTGGAGAGGTGCAGACCATCCCTGGCAAAACAGTGTGGTCTGTTGACCATCTCCTTTCATGCTGACAAGTACTGCACTTCTCTTAGACTGACAGAAACTAAGCTAATTATTAAAGTCAGTTAACTCTTGTCCGTATTGTGGCATCATCCTTGGAGAAGGTAGAATGATGTCCAGTGCTAGGTTCATACCAGCCTGGGACACATATTCTAAGAGCTCCATGATGTCTCTCTTCATATAGTCTAGGGAGGTACATCTCAAGTCATTTTTACCCACATGAACTATGACTGAGTCATTCTGGTATTTGTGGTCCAATAGCCTGAGTGTATGTGCAACATGGTGGATGCTGGCCCCTGATAAATAACTGATTGTGACTTTCTCCTGACTCAGCCTTGTGAGAGGGACATCAGTGTGTCTCACAACAGAGTCTCCAATGACCAGTAGTTTGCGTTGTGTGGTACCTTGCCTAATCAGCTTAGAAGTAAAGGCTCATTGAGATGTGGCTCTATGTGCTGATGTGGGTGTTTTTTTGAAATAGAGCACTTGGGACTGCTGATGGTATTTGTTATGTGTAGTTCATCTAGGATGCCTTTGGGGTTTAGGAACGTTACATTTAACTGCCTCAGCATATATGGGTCTATGTGCCTGCTTTGTGCTGTGTGTGATGGGTGCAGTGTGTGTACTACTGACAACCTGATTGACATAAGAAGTGCTTTTATATGAGAACTTTGCCTCCAGTGACATTGTGTAAATACATCTATCACACAAATTATCAGTTTGTTTGAGAATTAGCTGGTTGTCACAGAACATAAGGTAATGTCTACACTGCCTCAGGATACCTATAGCCACCAAGCTGAAAATGGAGATAGTGGGAAAGTTCAAATACATAGCAGCAATCACTTGTTTATTGATTAGACGGTTGCTGTGAGAATATAGAGTAAAGTCAGGAGTATCTGGTTTGCAGCTTTGGTGGCAGTTCTTGTCACTACTCAGACTAGTTGCCCTGTGTGCAACTAGGTACTGGTGAAATTTCAAGAGTGCTTTTACAGGAAAAATGTCAACTCAAGGTGCCTACATCTATACAGGGCACTGCCAAACACTTGAGAGAAACTACTCTAGTAGACCCTCATGATTTATCAATGAAGTATTTAGTGAGATATTCTGAAGTTAGGTTAGAGAGCAGTTAATCAAGCAGTACTATGAGCTAAATACCTTAACCTTTATACCAACCCCTGTGTTTGTGACATTATGCAATCAGTGGTTTTGCAGTCAAATCTGGATGTTTTCATTTAAAGTACATCCATATTTACATGCAAAACTGAAGGCACGTGGGATGAAACGGAGTACAGATAAAACAACTGTAATGGCAGCAAATAGGAAAAATCAGAAGAAGGTAAGAAATGAGATAGAAGGGAAAATAGTGGAAAAAGTTAACAGCTTCAACTATCTGGCAGGGGTGGTTGAAGGGAAGGGAAGTCTGAATAAAGAGGTCAAAGCTAGACTCAGAGGGACTGCAGCCAACTGGCACAAAGTGCCAGGTGTAGAGTATGACAGAAGAATGCCAAAGAAGCTGAAAAGCTAAGTGTGCAAAGCAGTGGTGTGAACAGTATTACTGTATGGTACATAAACCTGGGCAATAAATGCAGAGCAGTTGATGAAGCCACAGGTGATGGAGATAAACTGCCTGAGATGGGTGGTAGGATGCACACTGTGGGACAGACAAACAAATGATGACATTACAGCAGAAGTCAATGCAAGTCCAATAGTAGAAAAAGTCAAAGAGAGCAGATTGTGGTGGTTTGGACACACGTACATAAAAGCAGTAGGCAGTTGAGACAGACAGGAAGAAGGCAAGAGGAAATATGGGCATCCAGCAAGGAGGTGAATTTTGTGAGGGAAGATGAGTGTCGAAGAATGTAGAATAGTGGTATTGAAAAGAGAAATATGACGACAGTTGACATGACACCCTTACCCAATGTATAAAATGGAAAAAAGGGTGTTGATGATGGCGATGGCCATTTCATCGAGGACTACACACTTGAACACAGCAATCTCAAACTCATTAGACTAAATATTGGATATGACTTGCATTCACAATATAAAATTCCCAAACATGCCTCATGCAGGATCCATGTTAGTGCTTGTTCCTCGGTCTATAGAAGTAGGGAGTTTTAGGATTCAGCTTTTTCATGTTTTTAGGCATACAGTGTTTTCAGTTTCAGTCTAATGTGATTAGGATTGCTGGATTCAATGTTGAGAGAGTGCTCAGGAGTGTGGGAATTTGCCCCATATTAGCAGGAGAGGGGGTAGGATTAGTTCTCACACAAAAACATGTGTTGTGTTTTTGACCTTTAGTGGGTCCATATCAACCTCTTAAGGTTTAGATGTTTTCAGACTGAATAGCTGTTTATTGAATCAACAAGATACGAATATAAATAGTGGATTTCTAAAGGGTGAAGACATGGACATCCAAATCCCAGAGTAGTACATCTACCCTTACATGTAATATATGACTACAAGCTGCCTGAGTAGTAACCCTTCTTCTTTTCCATTTTCTGTTGCAGATAAACTGGGAGTATAACATAGAAATCTCTGGCAGACTGAGATGTGCCTGAATATGTAAAATAAGAGATGCCACAAATATCTTTACTAGTGCAACTTTTCCCAGTAACAGCAAATATAACCACCCCCACCTCCGATGTGCACCTATACGTACAGCTCAGTCCATATATCTTTCCAATTTTGATTGATCCTTGTGCCTGAGCTGGAATGCAGTAAGAGTCCAAGATGTGTAAGGACCTAATACCACATCAAAGAAACTTTAATGAAAATGCCCACTCCTGATTTGATTTTACGTCTTGTGTTGTATACTCATGGGCCACCCAGAAACCCTGCAAAATACTGTTGCGTTTCTTTGACATTTTACAGTCTTGAATACAACCAATATCAGCTTACAAAGTATTCAACCACTACTTAAAATATGACTATTTTTGTGGGGAATAAAAGCCTGTACATTTACTGACAAATGATGAACAATATATACAGCAGCAGGCACAACTATAAGCAACATAAATCTTAGACTGAACAGTGAGCTGTAGTGGGTGCATGGCTAGACAGCACACCAAGCACATAAAAAACAGCTGAATACATAACTGAGAATGTGGAGGGTATGCACTCATTTTGGAACTTTGAGCTGTGTTATCAAAACACTTCAGTAAACATTGCTCCTGCATGAAAAACACACACAGTCCTTAAGTATTTGTTTATTAATCTGTTACAGGCTTAGAGACCATATTCTTTTTCTTGTGGTTGACTATCCCAATGAATTCTTCAGATCTTTATGGTGTAGCATGGAGAAGGGGAGGAATATCTTCAGCTTGCTGTTCTGTATAGTAATTAATGATGGTTGCAGATATTTCATGTCATCACCAGAATCCCCAGCCAGAGTGGTTCGAATCTGTTAAAGACATGAAATGTATTTCCAAAAAGCTGTCTTGCTGATGATTCCTGGGTTTTACATATTCGTTTGGGAATCCCTTTCTTAGGTTGTATCTCATGGTTGTACTATTCTTGTGGGGAGAAGAGGTCAAAGCAGGGATGGCTGTGAATGCCCTTTGGGTTGAGGCTTGCTTGAATCTGTTCAGAAATTGTGCAAACTCAACAGTGAGGGGTTGGAAAGCCCTATTATTTCCATTCACATCCAAGTCAAGTAGTAAGATCTCTTTTAGCTGTCATGGTGGGTCCAGAAAGGTGAGCAAATTAGTCTTGCACTGCACTTTAATATAGAAAAAGATGTGTAGTTGAGTACTGTGGGGA
Source organism: Protopterus annectens (assembly GCF_019279795.1). Taxonomy (NCBI): domain Eukaryota; kingdom Metazoa; phylum Chordata; order Ceratodontiformes; family Protopteridae; genus Protopterus; species Protopterus annectens. The sequence goes on along the minus strand of NC_056731.1, from coordinate 1,720,687,140 downwards.
TATTATTTTTGATGCAGATAGATCAGATGGAGAAGAAAGCCCTTCACTTCTGGACTGATCGCAAAATCTTGATACAAATAAACCTGAAGGTTACACGTCCAAATGGGTGTTCCTCCTTGGCTGCCTGAAGTAAGAATTCACTGTCGCTAAGGTTTAATGTTTTAAGCACTGTCTGTTGAGTAGGTTATTTAGACAGCCCTGGTGGTCTGACACCCTATCTACTCTTTCAGTAAGAAGAAGGTGATTCCCTTATGGTTTCAGTGATATCAGCAGGTATTTCATTATTAAATGTTGTCTCCAGTAACTTTGGATTCATGCATCTTAGCTAAATGCAATTTATTGCAGCATTGCCCATTCTCTGAGTCCTCCAATTTATCCATCATATATGACATATCTTATCCAGGGTCAGAAATAATGTCAGAACATGTCTGTGTACAGGCAACATTGAGCATCAGTGCAAACTCCATAAAGGATACCATGGTATAAAGCTTTCCAGATTTTGCTGATATGCAACTTTGTCAGACTTTACTGCAGAAGTATCCTATAGGATTTTAGCTTCCAAGGTAGACAGCTTGTCTAGTTTAGCTACAAACTCCACCATGCTACCTATGCTGATTGGACCGCCCGCATTTCTTGGATTGACCATTTGGTTACTAGACCAGCCAATAAATTAATGACCCTCACAGCTGTTATTTAGTGAATGGTACCTTTCTATGCCAGGATAGAAAACCTGGGATGGAGACAAGCTTTAATCTTCAGAGCACTGCTCATCATTGAGGATTACAAGTTGTACTGCAAATTTAGTTTCGGAACTTTCTAGAAACCTGTCTTCATGGCACCTTGGCAAGATCTGCCCCCACAGAAGCACTTTAAGGTGCGTAGGTTCATTGGTTAACCTGGTAATTAGCATGAAATGCAGCCCCACTGACTTACCCAAGTATGCTGTACAGTGCTTGCCTTTTCAGTCCCTTCACATGCAGAAAACCAGGCAGATCAGATTGCAGTATGTCATCACTGAGTGCCCAGTCTAAATACCCTATGGCCTTAAGTCAGCTGAAAAGAGTTATCTTATCTGTACTTGTTAAAAAGGGATTCTTTGTGAATGAAGCAGTCTGTGGGTGGTAAGAAGTATGTATACACCTTGAGGCTGCTGTGCCAATTTTCTTTATACAAGATAAACTAAGCCTATTCTTCAGCGATTTAAAGAACCTATCACTGATTTTATTTTTGAATACAGTTACTCTAATTACAACAATAAATCACCTGCTATACTTTTAGCACAGAATGTCTTGACAAAAGTACAATTGCATTGCCTGTTTTTCATGTAATTCCAAAAGATAATAGTTGTCAAATACATAAAACTTACAAAGATTTGAAATTAACCCGACACAAATACCGGTATCAGAATAAAAATCAACTGCAACTGCTTTCTGGTTTTATTATAAAGCAATCAGTTTGTTTATGATGTTTACTAAACTGGAAATATAACATTGGCATGTTATTTGGATTGCAGCATTATTGATAGGTAGTTCTGCGAATGGATTTTAAGCCTCTAATTCTTCAATTTATAAGTAATATGTCATGAGACAAGTAGTATGAGAATAACTAAGGCACAATATAAAAAATATATTCCTCATCAAGTACATAGAACAAATATAAAAGCCATATAACCATGGAGTGTAAAATGATGTAATATAAACAACATACCCAGTAGTATGAAAGATTGACTATTTTAAATAACATAAGCTTCTGAAAGATATGCGTGGATTGTATTTCAGTGAAATGCATGTAAATGGATATTAAATGTTCATGGTACGTAAAATGAGCTAAAAACAGACAATGAAATATGAAGACATGCATTTTAGCAAGTAACTGAATAAAACAATTTTGTATATGGAATCTGTATATATTTATAGATAGATAGATACTGTCATAGAGATTAGAGAAGTATACACCATATAGTATAGTGTGAACTTAATGGCAATGCATATAGACAATACATTACAGAAGTAAGGCATGTGATATGAGAATTAAATCTGAATCAGCTATTAAAGTGCTGTTAAAGTCAAGGTCTGAAGCCTGAGAAGCAGAGATATTCATTTAATATGATATCACTCACTCCTCTTGTATGTCTGTATAACAACTCTATTTGTTTTTAATTATTGCATGTATCTAACAACTAGTTAAGATTTGTAGACTTTACTGTTGGAGTTTTTCTCCCCGGGCCTCCACTGAAAATGGGCTCCCTAGGCCCAGTGGACTTTCCTGGTAAACAAATGTCAATAAATAAATAAATACATAAGTATTTGATTCTCTTAGAGTTTGTCAGGACTGAGACTAGACTTTTGGAGGATTGATAACTAGTGAAAGCTATGGAGCAGCATGAACCTACCTGTAGAGTACTAGAAGCCTACGTGTGGGTTTACCTGTGGGGTTCAAGAAGCCTATCTGTTTATTTATGTGCCAAGGACTGAACTATGCATGTGATTTACTTGTGTAGTACCAGGAACCTGATTCTGAATGTGTGAGGCAGCTTGACCAGAGCTGCACTACCCAAAAACTCTAGGGAATTTTGGCATTTCATGCAGAAGCTTTAAATTTACTGGTCAACCCACAACTGAAACATAAGCAAAAAGTGTGATTTTTTTCATTTTTTATTGACAGTGAATTTTGTTTTTAATTTTGCATAGTAAATATACGGTACTTGTATCACTTGATACACTGGTTGTTTTGGTAGGCACAGTTTGGTCAGTTTATACCAAAATATACTGTTTCCATAATTGCACACAGCCTGCAAATGCACATCCTTTTTTGATTTAATTAATCCACATGGAAAGAGAGAAACAGCTGTTAATTTTCTGTATTTACATTACCTGGAAAGATAAAGTGTAAGACAGAGAAAGAGCCGAGCAGATAGAGAGAACTGATATTAATATTGTAAAAGCTTGCAAAATATGGAGCCACCATAGAGACTCTGGTACAAATCAGCTCAAATATAGATCACTATATGATGGCTTTTCAGGAGAATGTTAAGTCTATAGATCTACTGTACAAACAAAGAAATTTATCAAAATGAACAACCATGAAGAAATGAGGCAGGCTGATTTATTTATTATCTATTACAGGTAAGGAGGACAACATCAAAGCATCCCATGTTGCTTTAGAGAGATATGCCACTCAGAAGAATTGAACTCTGACTTGGTTAAAATGTTATCATCATAGCTCACAGGGGGTGTGCGCAAAGCCCTATATGCACATGGAAGGCATTGATTATATGGGCTGTCAGCAAACAAATGAAAAACATGCAAAATAGGGCTGGTGTGTCATCTAAAACAAAACCATGCAGTTTTATAACTGGACATTTAACTCATGTAAAATAGCAACAGCTGAAATATCTTATTTTAAACTTATGGTTACATGCATTCAAATAGTTGATGAGTTGAAAAAGGCACCCCAGGTAATTTATATTCATTGGCTTTCCAAAGTGAGCATAAGAGTAGTGATGAACTGGTTGTGCTAGTTGAAAGGTTACACGCTAATGAAGTCCTGTTTAAAACTGAGCTAAAACTAAATCTGTAACTTAAAGTATGGAGATGTTTGTGAGCAGACAAAAACGGTCAGTAATGTAAATGAAATAGTTAGTTTCAGGTATAGGAAAATTGGGCACCTTGCTAAAACGTGTTTAGTAATAGGAATGCTGTACCTAAAACTATGCCTTCTAGCCAACATACTGGTAATGGAAATGAAAATGAAGTGCCTCTCATGCTGATACTGAAATTGCACCGATGGACTGTTATAAAGTAGACTACAGTAGTAAAATCCATATATTGTCTCTGTGCTACTACCAAGTTATCCAAATGTATGTTATTGGAAAGAACTGAAAGAGAAGTTACATTCTGAGAGCATGATCACATTTATCAAAAAACTATATGGCTGTATACATAATACAGATGAAAACAGGATGGTGGAAATAAGTGCTATTGGAGACAGAAAGAAGTAACCCATAGTATATGTAAAATTCAAATTCTATTTGGTAAAATGCTACATCCCAGAGCTTTGGTACGTAATTTAAATTTAACACATTTTTACCTACGTCATTGCACTTGTTTTGTCAGTGTTTTAAAGTAAAGCAGTTAAGAACTTTACTGTGCTACCCTCAAACTGATGTTAGTGGAGCACTTTAATAAAAATGAAGTGTATGTTGAAAAAATGTTAATTAGGGCAGTTATTTCCATACCCCTTCTTTTCTGTACAAAAAGTGCCCCAAGCTTCAACAGGATTGTCTCTAGTCATGATACTATATGGTTGACATCTGCAAAGTTTATTAGACGTACCAAAGGAGACTTGGCAAAAGGAGAAAACACCATTTAAAACTTTGATAGCACACTTTCCAGACTTGTAAGACAGGTTAAAAACGAATTGTTAAGGACATATACAAAAAATGCAATAGATAAAATAGAGAATATAAATTTAGAATGTTGGGTCCAGAGAGTTTAAAACAGGGGAAGAAGAGTTAGTATTAGTGGGTGGCCTAATGGTTAAGGTGCTTGCCTTACAAACACAAAGTGCAGGTTTGAGTCTCACAAGGGATAATTGGCTAGGCTTAAAATGGCTCGCAAGGGCAGTTAGCTTAGGACTAACCTATGAACCTCTGATGAAAATAGTTTCCTTGCGAAGAGCTTTTGAGGTAGTAAAGGAGATGAACAAAATGCACTTTAACATAAAACAAACTAAAAAGAGAAAACCAGGGCAGACGTATCACATAACTGTGTTAAAGCCACAGGAAGAAGTTGAAATTTCTATAGTCAGCCTAGGTGCTACATAGATGCAAGTGCCACTTTGTGTGCTCTGCAGTATCAGAGAATTCTGTCCCTGCTTTTCAGAAAAATGAAACTTTGTCCAAGGTCCAGAAAAGAAGAAGTGAAGGAGTTTTTACTGAGAAATGGTGTTTTTCTTTCTAAGCTAAGTGTCAGGACAGACAATACAGCACCATACTGAAAATGTATACGTTGAGAAGGTAAATTTAAAACCATAACAATACCTGAAGCCCAAAGAAAAGCAGACTGAAGAAAATGCTTTAACAAAGAACTAGAAACCCTAAGTAAATGAAACAATGTAGTGGAGTTGGTCCCCAAGCCAGATTATACCATAAGCTTTTATAATGATTATAGAAAACTGAATGACAAAATCCAAATTGGACATGCATCCAATGTTTGGAATGGATGATCTCATAGGGAAGCTAGGATATACAGGCCCAGAAACACCCTAAATTTAATCAAAAGATGCTAGTGGATTCCCCTTACTCCTGATGTCAAACAGACAGTGGTGTCCACTCCTGAAGGTCACATTTATTATACAGCATTGCCATTTGGACTGCACAGAACTCCTGCCACTCTTCAAAGGCTCATGGATAAAGTTCTGAAACCTCACAACAGGTACTCAATAACTGCATACCTCAATGATGTAGTAATGCATTAGCAGGAGAAGGAGTCAAATTTATCCAAAATACAAGCTGTGTGTTTGTCTTTAAGACAGGCAGGATGTATTGTTAATGGTGCCAAAAGTAAGTTTTGTATGATAGAAGCCAGATACTGGAACATATACTTGGAAGGGGGATTATTGCCCCCAAACAGACAAAATCAACATTTTCAAAACTGGCTTTTACCTACTACCAGTTAACAACTGAAAGCATTTTAAGGCTAGCAGGCTGATTTAGAAATGTTGTACCCAGTATTTCTACCATTGGACCACAGAGGCAAATGAGGCATTTAACCAATTTTAAACCTTCTTATGTTCAAACTAATGTTGGTTGCCACTGACTTTGATAAACCTTTTATTGTTTACATTGATTTATCTTCAAATGGGTTACAAGCTGTGTTACCTCAGGAAGGAGATGGTAAAGAACACCCAGTACTGAGGCGATACACTCTAACAGAAAGTGAGAGTGTCTTGCTGTTAAGTGAGGACTAGCATTACTACCCCACAAAATGACATTTTGGAATTCAGCTTAATTCTGGTAACAGACCATCCACTCCTGCAGTAGTTATGCAGACAAGGGGATGTCAAAGTCAAGTTAGGTAAGTGGACAGTATCATTGCAGCCATTGTATTTCACCATGAGCAGCAAACAATCCACTAGGCACCTTATGTCAGCTCCATAACCCATCCCAGAAGGTCTTCTATGCTAGGAGGGTGATTGTGACATGGTTGCTAATTCAGATGTTAGAAGTACTATTCTAAGGTGCTCTATCTGCTCCTTATAGTAGAGTGTGAAATAAATGGTGGTCCATATGGACAGTCTATTATGGTAGAAAGCATGTATTAGTAGAGTTTAATCAAAATTGTCTACTGAATTGTTGACATACAAACAAAAATTGTGAACCATATTATGAAAATTAATTTTATTTTACATTTTTGACCTGTAGATAAAATGTAGATAAACTAATGGATGAATCGAGGGTTGCTTAGTTGGTGTTTGTATGAAGGGAATGTTTTTTTCAAATTGGTTGTGTTGCTACAAAATATCTATCTACACACACATATGTGTGTGTGTGTGTGTGTGTGTGTGTGTGTATTTATGTATGTATGTGTAAATATATATGTATGTGTATATATATATATAAATATATATATATATATATATATATATATATATATATATATATATATATATATATATACATATATGGGTCCACTTTGTAATTTCAAAATACTGAAATCTCAAAATTCAGTATTTCGAACCTACAAAGCCGCAGACTCACATTTTCGAAACCAGCAGAAGCTCGAAATTCAAAATACCAAAGCACGGATATTTTGAATTTCTGCTTCTGGTGGTATGGTGTGTGGATGTCTGGGTTTAATTTTGGTAAGTTTGTGTATGTAAGTATGTTGGTTAGGGGTTTAGTGTGTGTAAGTGTGTGTTGTGACTTATGTGTGTGTTCGAGGGACTGTAAGATGTGTGTGTGTGAGTTCCATTTATGTTTCTGTTTGTGCGATCTCGGAGTTAGAATATATAAGTAGGGGGTGTGGGGGGCTGCAGGGGGGCTACATAGTTTAGATGAGTTTGTCTGGTTGTGGGGGGATTTGTGTGTATGTTTATGTGTGTACTGTATATGTAGCGTAATTACGGGATTTTGAATTTCACGGTTGTGTGTTTTCAAAGTTGTAAGTTGTGGTTGGGTTTTCAGCTTTGTGGTTTCGAAATACTGAATTTCGAGATTTCAGTATTTCAAAATTACAAAGTGGACCCATATATATATATATATATATATATATATATATATATGTGTGTGTGTGTGTGTGTGTGTGTGTCTGTGTGCGTGTGTTTGTGTATGTATGTGTAAATATAAAGACTCCCATAAACTACTCGTGCTAAAGGCTTTTATAACTAAACATAACATATTTAAAGAAACTGAACACATTCAAAACCTAAATTTTTGCAGGAGGGTAAGCACACACACCCCCCCCCCCACCCATCACATACCTCCTGTTACTTAAATATATCTACTACAAGACTGGACTACAGAAAGGAAAGGGCATATACTCCTCCTTGCTATAACATAGATTTTATATATATTTTGTGTTTTGGTTATTTTTGTTAGCTATTTTTGATGTTGACATTATAAGCATTAGATCAGTTTAAGAAGACCCATATATATATATATACACACATACACACACACACACACACACACACATATATATATATATATATATATATATATATATATATATATATATATATAGATTTTGACGTAGGTTACATCTGTGATTTGCTGAAATTGGAAAATGTACTGGCAAGAACGTACATTTTTCCATATCAACTTACATCTCCCCCTACCTCACTGGCTTAATAATTGTCTGCTCAGGATCACAGGTCACAAAGGCAGGTGTACACATTGGCAGTTAAAACTGTTGTGTTTGTGTGATGTTGCCAATCATTTTCTTAGTTACTGCTCTGCAATCTGCTGACCAGACTGACATGAAATCAGTCTTCCCCCCACTCCTCACTGAAGATGCCCACATTGAAGAAAAAGAAAAAAAAGAATGTATTTCAGTGAAGTCCATTTATTGCTGTCAATGCCATGGTGCTGTTGATATGTTAAATATATTATTATTGTCTTCTTACAGCCTATGCAGTTTACTTATTTATTTTATCTATTTTTTTTGCAGTTTGTTAACTGGGCAGGAAAGGCAGTGAGTGAGGGTTTAAGGCATCTTTTAACATTAACTGATGGAAATACCATTTAAAGACTTGCTAAATGTTTTTTTTTTTTTTGGCTGGCATCTAATGCATACATGGACAGAAATGATTTGTTCTGATGTCATTTGATGGTTGTGTGCATACATAGACAAGTTACTGAAGGGGTCATTGGGGAAAATGTTTAATTTTTGTGCTTGTGCATACATGGGCAAACTACGTAAGGGATCCTTGGGGGAAATTATTCATTTTGATGTAATTTTGTGCTGGTATGCATGATACAAGAACAGACTAATGAATAAAGTCATTGTGGAAAATGTTCAATTTGTGTGCATACATAGGCAAACTACTGAAGGGGTCGTTAGGTTAAATGTTTTATATTTATGCTTCTGCATACATGGACAGATTGCTGAGGGGGCTGTTAGAAGAAATGTTTTATGTTGGTGCTTGTGCATACATGGACATACTACTGAGGGGGTTGTTAAGGGAAATGTGTAATTTTGTTGCTTGTGCATACACTGACAGTCTACTGAAGGGGTTCTTTGGAGAAATGTTTCATTTTGATGCACTTTCATGCTTGTGTGCACACATGGACAGACTACCGAAGCCTAAGGGGTATCTGAGGGAAATGATTCATTTTCATGTCATGTTGGTGCATGTGCACACAATAGACTACTGAAAGGGTCCTTAGGGGAAATGTTTTATTTTGGTGCTTGTCCATACATGGACAAACTATTGAAGGGATCTCTGTGAGAAATTATTCATTCTGGTGTCATTGCTCATACATGGACAGACCACTGAAGGGTTCATTTGGTAAAATGATTCATTTTGATGTCATTTGCTCCTTATGTGCATACAGAGAAAATGTTTCATTTTGGTGTTTTTGCATACATGGACAAACTGCTTTAGGGAACCTTGGGGAAATGATTCATTTTGATGTAATTTGTTTTTTGTGTGTACATGGACAGACTACTGAGAGGGTAGTCATTAAGGGAACTGTTTCATTTTGGTGGTTGTGCATACATGCGAAACTACTGAAGTTGTCTTTGGGGGGATGTTTCATTATGGTGCTTGTGCACACATACATGGATGGACAGACTACTGAAGGGATTTTTGGGGCTGTTTCATTTTGGTGCTTCTGCATACATACATGGATGGACAGACTACTGAATGAGTCTTTGGGAGGATGTTTCATTTGGTGCTTGTACATACACATATGGATGGATCACACTACTGAAAGAATTATTGTGGGGGTGTGTCATTTTAATGCTTGTATATAGATACATGGATGAACAGACCACTGAAGGGATTGTTGTGGGAGTGTTTCATTTTGGTGCTTGTGCATATATACATGGACAGACAGACTATAGAAGGGGTCTTTGGGTGGAATGTTTCATTTTGGTGCTTGTACATACATACATACATAATGCACACATGGATGCACAGACTACTGAAGCATCTTGGGGGTGCTTCATTTTGGTACTTGTGCATACATAAATGGGCAGACAGACTACTAAAGGAGTTGTTGGAGGAAATGTTTCATTGTGGTGCTTCTGCATACATGGACAGACTACTGAAGGGGTCTTTGAGGGAAATGATTTATGCTGATGTCATTTGGATCTTGTGTACATAGAATGGGCAGACTGCTAAAAGGATCTATAGGGGAAATGCTTCATTTAGTGCCATTTTGGTGCTTGTGTAAGCATGGACAATGTTCTGAAGGGATGCTTAACATGAGTGTTTCATTTTGATGTAATTTGGTGCTTGCGTGCATACAATTACAGATATCTGAAGCCTAAAGGGGTATTTGTGTGAAATATTTCATTTTGATGTAATTTGGTGCTTGGGTGAGTACATGGACAGACTACTAAAAAGATCTTTGAGGGAAATAATTTGTTTTGATGTCATGTTTGTACTAGTATACACATGAACGGGCTACTGAAGGGATCCATGGGGGAAATTATTCATTTTGATGTCATTCAGTGTGCATGCATAGATGGACAGACTACTTTTGCGGGGGTACAATATATATATACATGCACAATTGCACAGGTAAGTAAAACACTCTGAAAGGGTGAAAAAATGCTTGCACTGTTACAATTTCAATGTACACAAAATTAATGTAAAAACATTTCAAAACAAATACCATTTTCCCATATATATGTATATATAGAGAGAGAGAGAGGGAAAGAGAGAGAGAAAGATGATATAAGCATATTTCATGGAATCTTTTTTCATTGCATAACAAATCACTGTTGGTACAGTTTCTGTTTGTGCGTCAGCAGCAATTCATTGTGTTTTTCTTTTTCTCTTTTTTCTATGGTCATGTGATGATGAAATTAACATATTTGAGTAACAATGTGTAGGAGTGCAGTGAGGCTTGTCCTCTGCAAAAAACACATTTTTATTGTTCAGTTACTCTAATGTTTTCTATAAAATATTATTCTATGAAATGAATTTTTAATAAAATATATTTTCAGTAAGTTTGTTTCAGTTATTTGTACACATACATAAGAGTCATCAAAACATGAGTGGAGTTATGTTTTATTGATTCTTATCTTACCAAATGTACTGTGTGCAGAATTTAGTGAGATCAGCCAATAGCTGTGTTACAGAAGACTGGCATTTGTAGACATTTAGCACAATGCACCGCGCAAATTTAGCTCAGGTAATGGCAGTTCCCACATGTGGGTCAATCAGAGGGATTCAGTTCAATAGATCTGTGTCACTTTTGCTGAATCCCACATTAGCGAAAATATTTTGCCTAAATCACCAGTAATCCGAAAAACAGATTATTTTTTTGCAAAAGGGCATGCCCCCTTCAACCCTCAATGTGCAGGGATATAACATGCACCTCCCAAACTTAAATATACCTACTCCAATGTCGCATAACAGTAGAGAAAAGGGAATTCTCCACTATCAATGAAAGTGATTTTGGATAAATATTTTTTCTGAAATGTGATTCAGAGAAAGCGATATTGACAGAATGACAAGTTCATACAGATAGCATCATAAATGATCATATAATGATTTTTAAATAAGGTATCCCATACAAATGATGAACATGAGTAATGCAAATAATTACAACAAGCATAGCAGCGTGACTAAGAAAAGTATAACTCAGGCATGCTGCACTGCAGCACAGTCCTGTTTTAAGCATTGTGGAGTTATGGTGAACATTATGAATATGATAGGAGCAGCTGTAGCTATAGCCGAATAACATGTGCTAGCAGCTATCATCAGTGCCATTGCTGTTGCCCACAAGCTGAATCAAGGGGGAATGCATGGAATACCTACTGCAGTGGACACAAAGGTACAGGTTCATAGGTGTATACTAGGCTAATGACCATGAGGGGCTTTTTAAGCCTAGCCATACATCAAAATATCTGACAAGGCCTGGTATCCTTGATAAGTGCAAGCAGGGGCTTGGGAGATGAAACATTTACAGGCTGCCCATTAGAGACATAGGTGCCAAACCAAGGATGAATTTCCTGTTCCCCATCCTGTTGTCCAAGTTTCATTTGAATTGGGTTAGGGTGGAACTCTGCTTCACAAGGATGGAGAGCCTGAACAAGAGAAGGGCCAGTCTCTGGGATACATACCTGTCTCTCCAGTAGGTCCTATTTATATCACAGATGACTTTAATTCTTTAGAATGGGTAATTCCAGTGCTGTTTGTTTTGCAGATATGCAGGATATTGATCAGAGTGTGGACAGACAATGCCTTTATGCTAGGTATAGATCTCCCTTCAACAGCGTGTCATAGACAGAATACAGGGATAGGGCCTTGAGGTGATCTGCACAGGACATGTTGTTTACCCCCTGTATTCATTTAGTGAGGAGCCTCTGTGGGCATTCAAATTGTTGGATGTGTCTGGTTAAGTACATAGCAAAGGGGGCATTGTATTCAATGATAGGTCTGATGAGTGCCAAATACAGTGGAACAATGACCTCATTGGACCTAATTCCATACCGTTGTTTATAAGTTGCACAATGATCTCCTCACTACTGTGGACATGTGATGGTCAAAGGCTAGATTGCTGTCTATATGAGTCCCCAAGACACTGACTACTGGATCAACTCTTAGGGTGTGTTGTCAATATGATAGTTACCAGGGCTGGATGACTTCTCAATGGATACTATTATGCATTTCATGGCATTTAGTTTTAGTCCATGGCTCTAACACCAGTTATTTGTCTATGTCAACCCTTCCTCGAGAACATTTGTGCCTGTGGGAGATTCTATGACTGTTCCTAATATGCAATTATCTGCAAATTTAATCATCCAGAGGTCACTGACATTGGCCATGACTTCAGAGACGTAAATGCCAAAAAGGAGCTGTGGGACTCTGTATTGCACTGTCCTCTTTGTAGTGCTGGACTTCCCAATTCTAACTTCATGGATACTGTCTGTGAGCCAGCTGGCTATCCACTAGGTGACATAAGGGTTTGTACCTAACCTCTTGAGTTTGTCAACAATGCCCGAGTGGGTTATTGTTTCAGATGCCTTGGCCATGTCAAGCTAGGTGGTTTGAACCATTTTGCTTTCATCCAATGCTTTGGTGACTGTCTCAAAGAAGTCCACCAGATTGAGCAAGCGTGATCTGACCTTAACAAAACCAAACTGTGTTGGGTCCAGAGTCTGGATGCTTCCTATATCATTATTGATCATTTTCATGCTAATTCCTTCCATGGCTTTGAAATCAGACTAGTGAGACCTATGGATCTGTAATTTGCAGGATATGTAGAAGGCTCACCATTGGACAGAATGATAAACATTGCTGTTCTCCATTTGTGAGTCATGAAGCCTGTCTAGAGGCTACAATTGAATAGCAATTCCAAAAGGCTTGATAGGTCATATTTTATGCTATTTAGAAGGCATACTGAGATATCATCTGGGCCCACTGATGCAGAGTTCTTGGCCTTACAGAGAGCATTAAGAACCTGTTCCCTAGTGATAGCAGGGGAAGTTATATTTGATGCTATTTTCTAAGGGAAGATTGAGGGGGAGAGAGTGGTAAAGTTGGAGCTGAATTTGTTGGCCATTAGGTTTGCTATATCTTCTGGCTTTTTTAATTTCTCCAAGTCTTTTAGCTTTCTAATACCATGACGGGAATGGACCACATTCCTAAGTCAAAGTATGATTAAAGTTCATGAAATTACTATTATTCTTTCAATCTTTGATGTCAGCCAAAAGTACTCTTCGCAGCACCCGCAATGTGCCCAGTAATGACTCCTTCTGCAATTTGTATGGAGTTACATGTATTTTAACATATCTAAATATGATGGTAGATTCCTTTTTATAAGACCCGTTGCTCCTACTACTATTGAAACTGTCTGGGTATCTTTCTTCACATTGCTCTGATTTTTGCCTGCAGATCTTGATATTTTATGACTTTGTGTCTCTCTCTGTACTCAAGACACTATAGTCACTGTGTGTACTGATTTCAATGATCAATGCTACTTTTGTCTTCTTTTCATGAACCACTATATCTGGTTTTCTTGCATCTATCTTTTGAACTGTTTGTAATGCATGACCCCACATGATGTAGACTTCAGCATTTTCTATGATGCTTTGTCACTCGTTTCCAGTGTTTTTCAGATACTTCAGTATTATGCTTGCATAATCCCCAGTGCAATAGTCTTGTCATATTATTATAATATTATTATACCTTTCAGTATACAATCCTTCTGCCATTAATATGTCACAACCAACAACAAGGTGTGTGCCCATTTCCAGTTCTATTTTACAAAACCTACATTTGTCTGCTTCTCCCACGTGTTCACTCGACTTTGTAAACCAACGTGTATGTAGCCCACTATCTTGGGCCACCAATATTAACCTTTCATCTTTTGCTTTGAATTCACCTCTCCTTAACCATTCCTGTGTTTGTTCCTAATCAACATGATGCTCTGCCAGGAGTTTTCTATACTTGCAACTATATTTATGCATTTTCTACATTTTCTGCCTTCTCATCTGATCCTTCACTTTATATTCTTTCATTTATTTTTTCGCACATTCAGTTGTTGCCTGATTTTTGTCTACTTCCGGTTTTATTTCCATTCCTACTTGTCGCTGATATGCTTCTGCTAGTCTGAGAAGGGAAGTCATCTTAGATTTATTCTCCTTATGTTTCAAAACTTTCACTACGTTTGGGTCTTGTGAGGTCAGCAGATATGTGTGTAGTCCCACGATTGTAGATTTCTACATGCAATCAATTTCAAGGAGGCCCATCCTTCCTTTGGAACAGGGAATATATAATCTTGGTATGCACTGATTTTTATAAATCATTTGGTGGGCATGAAGCATCCTTCTTGTTTTCCTATCCAATCTATCCTACACGTTTTGGGGCCACTCAATCACTCCAAAACTGTAAGTTAGTAGAGAAAGAGCAAATTGGTCTATAGCCTGGATTTTGTTCCAAGATGTCAATGCTGTTTTCAAGATTAATTTAAGTCTTCTAAAGTATTCCTTACTAAGTTTTTTTCACATTTGTTCATGCTTTATTGTTGATCCTTCCTTAATTCCCAACTATTTATAAACTCCCTCTTGCTCGAGTTCTTTTATATCACATTCTTGTCCCAAACTGATGTTTTCCTGGTGCTGCAGTTTTCCTGCTTTAAAGTTTGCTTTTGAACATTTATCAAGATGAAATTAAATTCTTTTATCATCTGAAAAAGTTCAGCTCCTCATCTGGCTCTGTATAGGTGGCTCCATTACCAATGAGCTTCACACACAATTGTGTATTGCCTTTGAGGTTGCAGACATAGCTAAAGAATGCCTTGTAGATGTCCTTCAACTGGGAGGACAAATGTACCTCAAATGTGGCTTTGTTAGACTTTATTTGTCCTCTTAGTTGTTTGATTAGTTTGATAAGAGTGCTTTTTTCCTGGTGGGTGCTGCACCTCCTAATTTTTTTCATGATTTTCTTCCTTCTGTTATAGAGCCTATTGATGATGTGATTCCACTAGGATGTTTTTTTTTAGTTAGTTCTGTTCTTCCTGGTGGGTACAGCTAGCTCTTTGCAGTGATTAACATGTTTGTGTAGGGTTTCTGTCAAGAGTTCCATGTAGGCAGCAGTGTTTTCAGGGTTTATGGGGGATTGAAATTTTGCCAGGTTCTCATTTAATAGTAGGAAGTTAGCCTTTGAGTAGTTCCTGAACATTACAGGGTTAGCTGAGGTTTCAGATTTTATTTTTATTTCAAAGACCATTTTGTGGTCTGACTTTACCAGAGAAGACATTACATATGGGGGTGTGCAGCACTCTCCCATATTAATGAGAATAATTGTATATTTAGCATTAGCCATTTTAGCTACAAGAACCTGATTTACAGGAGATACATTAGGTATCATGCAGGCATCAACCTTGTTTATCACACAGCAGTTCATCAACATCAGATTGTAGCATGTGATGAAGCAAAAGTGATTCCCCAAGGCAGCAGTGTTTTAGTGAGCAGCCGATTTCCCTGAAGTCCTGGGAGCCATAAACATCACACACATTGGCATCAAGGTCCTATCTCGTCCAGACAGACCGAGCTACATCAGTAGGAAGGGTTTCTACTTCCTCAGCTGCCAGGTGGTGTGTAATGCCAAGCACAACGTATATGTTTTGTGTACCCATTCCCCAACATTTCCCATAATTCACACATATGGCACATATCCAACCTGTACCACTGGACCATTCTGGAAGACAGAATGCACACACATACGTGGGTTACACAGGCAGTTAACATATGTGCCATACTGTGCAAGCATGGAGTAGGCCAAATGTGCTGGTGTGACTGTTTTTTGTTGTAGGTGATGCTAGGCATGCTTTATACCCATGGATGATGACCCCATCCAGACAATAACAAAGAATGCATACAACACCATCCATGTAGATATGTAACATCACTGAGGTGTGTTTGTATACCTGAAAGGATGCTTCCATTAACTGAACACAACAGGCAGCTGCTATGATGTGCATTGACTACCATCAGCAAAACCTTTGCGGTGTTTGCCATGCTACATAATATGGTACCATGTAAACAGCTACAACAACAGTGAAATATTCCAACAGGCCCCAGTATAAGGGTAGGATGAGTAGAGGAAGAGTAGGCTGCATAGGCCAGGAATGTAGAAGCAGCAGAGGGATCTCAGAGTGATTAGACAGCCATGTTCTGTAGCTATGTAGAAGGTCCGGTCCTCTTCCATTTTGCACCATTAAATCTCCACCTAGTTTAAATATGCTCACATCCTTTCAATGTAGTAGTAGTGGGCACAATCAGATATTCCATTCTTTTCCATAAGTCAATTATTTCTATATCAACATCACCTACAAACCAGTAATAATTCAATCTACTAGCCTGCTTAGTACTATCTTGAAAGAAGGTCCCTTTTCATTTCCTTGTGGAGATATCCATCTCTCTGTCACCCCTCCTCCTTCATCCAATAAACCATAAGTTATTCAGCTATTTTATGCCTCTTTTTTGCCCCAGATAACCTACCAATAGAATAGTACAACTACATTAAAATGTCATTTTAAGATAATCTATCATATTTTTGATTGCGCACTTCTGAATTTAGACCATGAAAAGAACCAGTGATTTATTCTCCATAGTTGTCTTGCAAGTGACCAATCTGTTTTCTCTATTTTGAACAAAGCCTTCCGCCCTAATCCCTTGGTGATCAAAGTAGCTATCCATTTTTCTTCCTCGTCCTGTTATGTGATTCCTAACCTAATGATAATAAACCCTCATCAGAAGCTTAATTATGTCCCTGTCAGATAACTTAGTGAACTGAAGAATTGCTACTTGTCCTCTACTTAATCTATCTATGATTCTAGGTCTTTAAATAGAGGTATTAATACTTTCCACGTTATTTGTCAACAAATGGACCCCCTCTTCCTTCTTTTGATACATTGAGCATGTCCATATGGAGCGCCAATGACCCCCAGGTCACATAGCTAGGTAATTTCTACAGCTAGTGGGATTTGTCTTTCTTGGCCTGAATGCCTTAATAAATGCTTATAAAAAAACTAAAAAAAGTCAGGGGCATTCCTAGAACTGGTTTGGCCTAGTGGTATGTTGCTTTGATTCTCGTGCATGGGGTCCTGGGTTCAATACTTGGCAGTGGTGTCTTTTTATCATTGGGGTTTGGCATAATGGCTAAGGTGCTTATCTCAAAGCCATGTAGCTAAAACCTTTGCATTTCCTTTATGGGTAATTTGAATAATATTACCCATGGGCCTCTGTCAAATGCAGTTTCAGGTATTACACACAGTAAAGTCTCTGGTTTGTCAGGGTCTTTTTAATTTTGAATTGGTTATGAAATGATCCTGAAATAAGTCACTGGTCAAAGATATGAGCAAGGGTTTAGCAGTAGCTGGAACAACTTTATAATGAGTACAGCTTGTCAGAACAATTTTTTTAGAAAGGATGAGTATAGTTTATTATGTGAGGAAGAACGTATTTTATCTTTTTTGTTAAAGGTCTGAGGACTTCCTTTTGGAAATAGTTATAAAGTAAAACATTGGGATGAAGTTAGATTTGGTAGTCAAGGCTGCCAGATATCTAGAGGAACTATTATTAGTAAGAGTTTGGTTTACTGAAACAGAGTTTGGAAGAATAATGTTTTTTCACTCATTTGGGGATAGGATGTTATAAGACAGTTGTGTTGTTGTCATCCCAGAGTCCATGATATGACCTCTTAGCTTTATTATTGTCTTCCAGAAAAATCTAGGAATAGGTACCAATGTTTTATTTTTCCCTTAGATAAGGAAGATACTAGCTGTTGCAATGCTGGTAGTTAACTTGTTTTCCTTAGATACAGGTTATGTGCTTGTAAGGATTTATCATGATTTTTTTTTTCTGAAGTTAAGCCAGACAGTCGCTCTTTTACTTGGTAAAAAATAATTTGGATTGGTATGTATTCATGAACACTTTAGCCTTGCAACCTGCTCCTCCTAGCTGCAAAAGCATATTTCTGTAGAACAGATAATTGTTCTGTGAAGATTAGATAATTGTTCTGTGAAAACAGAGTACCTCGCTGACCCTCTTCAAGAGCAACCTTGATGAGTGGATGCGAAACCACAAATTTGTCTATGGGGTTCCACCTTTGTCTCTCATTGACAGGGGTGACAGGTGCTGACTGAGGATTCTTTTTTGGGGATAAACTCTTGGCTAGGCCTGTAAGGGACTCAAGGCCATTAGCCTAGTAACCTAATATGATCCTATGATTTTAGGCAGCAATGGAGCAGCTGTTAGTGAACATTGAAGACAAGTCTGTTCTCTCAAGATGAGAAAAAAGTGGGGTTTCCATGCTTTCTGGGACATATTGTTTTCTTCTACTGAGAGAGAGAGAGCTATACATTTATAAGTAATGCAGATGACTGTTAGGTCTAAGGTGGAGTCTTGTCCCTCAGATTTGTTGGGCCCTGTGAGTTTGTTCATGAGTTTTATGAAGCTGAAGGCTATGAAGTGCCTATCTAAGGGGTGGCTATCACAGGCCAGTGACAATAATATTGAAATCACTTTGAATTATATGGTGTTGAAGAGTTGACTGACTGAGCATATTTCTATTAGGATGAATTGAAGTAGGGTAGATGTGGAGAGGGGTGGGTATACAATATTTATATTTAGTTTGGTATGGTTTTTAACTGAAGATTGGCCATTATCCAGCTTAATAAATCAACAGCTAAGGAGATAAATTTTGAAGTGTCTTAAATGGTGGCCGTCTTATGTTTAGTGATTAGTAAGAGGATTTCTCTACCAGCTCTACTCTGAGGTCTGTTGTCAGCAGCTGGTAATTGCTATCAAGAATTCAGGCTAATGGACAAAAGTTATCTTTCAGTCATGATTCTGTAATAGCAATTACAGCAAAGCATTCACTTAGTGATAAAGATTCTATCTGTACCTGTTTGTTGTTTATGCTGCTTACACTAACTACAGCAGTTTTAATACTTGTGAGTCATTATACAGTTTTACAAGGTTTGGAAAAGCTGGCTCTGGATTTTTTGCATCTCTTTTTATATCCAGTCCATGAAGATCTTGGAGTTCAAACTCTGCTACTGCATGTTTAAGGAGAAGTCAGCTGGTATAGCTTGAACATTTTGTAAAGATACCTTTAGTCATAGCCCGCAGACAATTTAACAGGCATGCCCCATGGGGAAGAAGTCCTGGAGTACATCCAGGAAATGTTGGAAGGGTTATATCTCTCATCTTGCCTGAGAATATACATGGATCACTGAGGATAGACTGGAGACTGTGGCTGAGAACATGGAAGCCTAGTCAGCATGTCACATCCATGAGTCTGACTATGACAAAGAATTTAAACAATAGATAGAATGATGATGGATTGATGGATGGATGGATGGATGGATGGATGGATGGATGGGAAACAACTGCAATTTTATGCTACACTGTGAAAAAAATTGTCATCATGCATAGCTAGGGTGTTGTCGAAGAGGCAAGCTGCTATTGGGCACTATTGGGATATGCCAATCAATGGATAATGCAGTGCTGGTATTCATTTCTATACCAGCATGTCTGAATGTCCAGTACAGAAATGAATTTCAGTATTGCTTTTCGGTCTGAATCAGTAATTTCATCAAACTTATAAATGGCCACACAGAGAGCCCTTGTTTCCTGTTAGGGATCAACCACTTAATGTTATCCTCACCAAAAGGACATAGTCAGGTTTTAATAGAGAGCATTTTTGCAAATTAAGTGGCAAAGCCTCAGCTCAGTTTTGGAAAAATGGATGTAATGCAAATACAGGTGGAGGATCGCCACATATTTGTGTGGCTATTCAGCATGATTTTAACCACCCCTAGACACAATTGCTGATATTTAGGTGTTAGCATATATCACAGAAAGATAACTGAAGGTGGTCTCATGCAACAAGTCAGACATCCTTCCAGTCCTAGGACTAGAGTAATCCATTCTCTACCCTAATGTTTATTCATGAGCACAGGAGAAAGTTCATTGTTTGAAGTCATGCCTTTGAGGCTATCAGTGAATGTGTACTAATTCCATTAGTACAGTGAATTAATTATATAAATCATGTAAAATTTAACACTGAATAATTTTATTGGCTATGTAGCATAGCACTGGGAAATATTTTGAAAGTGTTACCCTTTGTCACCCCCCCAAGTCACATGTATGAAAAAGTCAGATGGACTACTTGAAGTTACATGTCTGAGAAAAAAAAAGACTACATAGAGTGGCAGCTTTGTAAATAAAATGGAAATTCAAGTAGATTAACAGATGAAGAAAAAATATACCATATGGTACAATTTATAAACAACAGCAGCATCTTAAGGCAGACATATTGCATAAATAAATTCATCAAATTACTATAACATCCAAAAGTAGCACACCACAGATGCTGTTTTTGGGACTCAGACAGCTGCATTTGATTACATTAAATTATTTTAAAATAAAGCACAATTTAAACATTACTATACTGCATAGTTATTACTTCACTTCTAGGCAATCCAGATTTAGCCTTCAGAATGAATTATTAAACACATTCAAAAACAAGTCAACAGCTTTTATCAACCTCTACAACTGTTTCTGCATCTAACAGGTCTACTGTTTTCTTTTCCTTTCTGTAGCAGGACTGTCTCTGTATCAAGCTTCACTGTGTGCACCAAAATAATACAAGGATATGCATGTGTGCTTCTATGTGTGTATACACACAAATTAAATTATATTCTGTACAAAAATGTGTGTGTTTGTGTGGCAGTAAGTAGAAAAAGTGTGGTCACCACTGCCATACAACAAACATGGTTGTCGCTAACACTTCATTAATTAATAACATACATGGACAGAAATAGAACAACAAACATGAAATAAATATATAAAGGAAGGCTAGCAAAAAAGACACACACACACAAACACACACACACACAAATAGTATTAGGCCTACCTATGACTATCAGGCATACAAATCATTACAGAGCACAAAACATTTGATATGCATGCAGTGGTGGTTTGGATGATACGTCAGAGTAGGTACACTATGGGATTTGGTGCAATTGTAGAAAGCGGATCCAAAAGGGAATTGAAGCCATGGATACTACCCCTGCTCCCTATGACTATGTGGAAGTAAAATATAGGTGTTATGCTGGGGTACAGTGGGAGCCATGGAAATCTTGGGTGGATGCTTCTACTGCTATATCTTATGGTAACAGAACAGGGGAGATCATGACAGACACAGACACCTGTATAGAAGTCAAAGGGAAACATGTTGTCCATGCGATCATTACATCCCAACAGCAGCTAATTCAGTGACCTAAACATGCAAAGCTTTCAATATATGCTGGATAAGTTCTATAATATACACCAGTCAGCAGTACAATATATAGGAATCATATAGGTAGCACACCCTGTGTATGCCATTTGTAAGTGGCATCACTATGGTCCTGGTTGGGGACAGTACATGCAGAATATGAGGAAAAGGTTATTACTCTCTGATAGACTGGCAAGGCTGTGGTAGTGCTCATAGCACAGTAGGGTACCATATACATAGGAGTGTGGGAGGGCATGACAGGTCGCATGCTGCAATGTCAAGTCATGCCAGGCATGTGATCCTTACTCTGAAAGAGAGGTCACCACTCACATTTTGGTTGGATGAGTCAGTTATTTTGCTTGCATTGATAATTCAGGTGTGCATTCCTGCAGGCAGTAAGTATCCCTAGTAATCACAACATGCTGACTGTAAGTTAAACAAACATTTTGCTATGGCATGTATATATGGCTATTCTACTACAGTTATGTACCCACCCCTGCTTAAGGAGAGATCTCCATATGCCTTTTAAGGAGGAGCCAATTCTCCTCAACCTGCTCAGGAGCTGAAAAACATTGAAAACATGCAGTTATTATGTATATGTCATGCAATTGCCTTGGTAATTATACATTACATCACAGTAAAAAGTGCTTATTATGTGTACTACTGAGCACTTTCTCTCATCTCTTCCTCCAAATGACACAGATTTAGGTGGCACCTCCTGAGGTCACTGTGTTGGTGCTACAGTTCTCATTAAAGTAAGTGATACTAGGTGCAGCAGTAACCATTTTAGCAAGGCTGTGCCAGGTATCCAATTTATACTGGGGAACCTCGTAAGAGGTCCCAAGCAGGTGCTCCCAGTGGTCCTTGTACAATATTTACAGAAATATTTTTAGAATACCAGCTGCGAGTGTTGTCACCCTCATTGCCTTTGATATCTAGTGCCACTTCACAGGTCACAGTCCAGCCCAAATGAACACGGTAGCTCATTTGCATTAATGCATTTTGCTCCCAGCATAAGACATATAACAACATGCTATAGTGCAGTACAAAATGGAGTGCAACTACCATTTAGTGGTACATACATGCATACATACATACGTACATACAAGGCACGGCAAATGGTGTTTGGATGTGAAAAGCATGATGGTATGATTGTGTATATACCATAATATCCACATCTACTTCCATTATTGCTCTTTAGCACCTCTGTAGGTCATAGGAAACTGTTAAATATATACACATGCATGCTGTAGTCAATGACCCACTCATACATGCAAAGGGAATTTTACAGCTTATTCATGCAGGAGCACAATCAAGGATGGGCCTCACTGCTCAGTCTTGAGTAGATGTGCAGTAAGAAAAAAGTACAATTCTCAGACAATTTGACTCATTGACATAACTGCTGCATTATTACCATCAAAATTTCAAAACTGCACTATAAATACAGATGTGGTCATTACAGTGTTTACTGTGCAATGACATTCATTACATTTCTGTCAAGAAGAGTAGAATGAAGCTTGGAGGATTCATTTTGTACATTCCAAGCCTTCACAGCTAAGTGTAGACAGCATACTGCCTGCACATGTCGGGGAACTGATTTGCTATATCAGCCAGCAGTTCTAGTGGTTTTTATAGTTAACAGGTGCTGATGTTGAGTTGATGATAACAGACTGCTGATTGGAAGAGATGTACACTAATTTTTGCCATGATTTTCTTCCTTCTGTTATACAGCATATTGATGTTGTGATTTCACCAGGGTGGTTAGTTTTTTTTTTAGTTAGTTCTGCACTTCTTCCTGGTGGGTACAGCTGTCTCTATGCAGCTATTAACATGCTTGTACAGAGTTTTGGTGAACAATTACGTGTAGGCATCAGTGTTCTCAGGGTTTATGAAGGGGCTTAAAATTTTGCCAAATTATCACTTAATAGCAGGAAGTTAGCTTTGTGTAGTTCCTGAATATTCCAGAGTTATCTGAGGTTTCAGGTTTTATTTTTACTTCAAAGGAGACCATTTTGTGGTCTGGCCTTATGAGAGAATTACGTTACATAAGGAGGTGTGCAGCACTCTCCCATATTATTGAGGACCAGATTCAGTATGGTTGCACCCCTGGTTGTCATATTGGCAATCTGGTCCAGGGAGTTTGTGTTTACAACATCTAGGAATCACTGTGCCTGTACGTTTGGTGCCATAAATTATTCCCAATTAATAGTCAGGTAAAGTCACCCATGAACATGGTATTGGGTTGGATGGTCATTTTTTTCTAGTAAGTTTAAATATATAGTATGGGTCTCCTGGTCAGAGAGGGGACCTATAGCTTGCAAGGAAGTGGTACTGGATTTTGACTATGGTGATTTGAACGTGGAGAAGCTCAAGTGCATTTTCCTGTTTGACCAGCCTTGAGATATATTTATTTTTTAATGTAACTCAAGACACCTCCACTTTTAGTCCCTGTCTGTGTACTAACTGGTCTAAATGTGCAGACGGAATTATAATCTTTCACTATTGGTGTGCTCTCCATGGCTTTAAACCATGTCTCAGTGACCAGACAGACAGCAACATTCCATCTCTTTGGCAAATCAGAGATATGTACAGCAAGCAAAAAACCTAACCAGACTCAAATTACAATATATCATTATAACCTATACATCACCACAGCCAGACTCCAAAATATTACAATATATAGCTACCTTATCCTGGCATATAATACAATTAAAGCTAGCCAGAATAATATTAGCAGATGTCATAGTGGCAGTAGATAACTACAACATTTCCAGAGTCCAACAACATACATCCAACCCTATAAGAGTTGGCAATCTACAATCAAATGCAGTATAAGGCTGGATATTGCCTAAAGCTCTACATATTGTTACATTAGTAGGTGCCTTACCTGACATGGTAAGTGATCTTTATCTCATTTTCCTAAATACACAACACAAAAACACATAAGGAAACCATCTACGAGTGGTTTCACTGTAAAAATCATTTCCATAATGCTGAATTAAACAATTTAATTTGTACAGGTAATTGGAGCCCTCAAAAATATATACCACTTGGCATAACAACGGATTTCTTCAACAAACCACTCAATTACATATTCGATTCATTACTACCCAATTGCAAAAAAAAATCTAAAGCAAACATGCTCTATTAATAACATTAACTGCAAATAAATGATACCATAAGGAAACAAAATTACCACTGGAAATTCATCATGAAACCTTAAAAAGAACTACAGCGCAACCTGTAAAACTGTAAAAAAAGTTGACACAAAAAGTCAAATTCAACAAGTTTATTAATCGGCAAGCTATACTGAAAAATAAACCGAAAGAGTTTGAGCAGACCTTAAATTCTCTCTTTGTGCCTCATAAACAATTGCCACCAAACTCTTTGTCACATAATAGTAATTGCAATATCACATATACTTTTAAGAAGTACTTCATACAAGCTGCTATATAACAATTACGACCTGAAATATTTCCTGTACAATATAATACAAAACTCTGATATTGGACACATAATATGTACACAGTGTCATCTGTTTCTTAAGAACACTGCTCATCAAATTGAAAAAGCATAGTATTTGCCATGATGTGCCACTAGACTTTTTACACATAACTTCTCCAGTAAGTGACAACCCAGTATCAATCCATATTAATATTGGCATATCTATCAATGAAAATAATGTACCGGCTCAGTGGAAACAATGCTATATTATACTCCTACACAAAGGTGGGGCTTCCACTGACCTAGCAAATTTTAGAACAAATTCTATCTCCATTCTGTAGACAAATCAATTTACGGAGTTCCAAGATCCTTGCACACTGAGTAACACCTTGTTTTTAGCTCTCCCAGTGTGAAAACAGAAACTCAACAGAGAAGGCCAGTAGACTTGTGTTTATTGGTGAATTTCAGTAACTGGTTAGTAAGTACACTGCCTGGATGCCAGGAATAAAGAACTACAGAAGATCTGGAAAAAAATAGCTATAAAAAGTGAGGAAGAAACACTGACTAGGGAGAGTTCTGCAGCTGTTCAGCAAAAAGCAATGCAACTTTCAGCAATGACTTCCAATAACCTACAGGATGATAAAGGCCAACTGCATACAGACCTGGTTAAAAATAAACAAAACACTGATAGAGTATATTAACACAAACAACAAACACGTGAAGAAATATCGCTACTGATCCCAAAGTATCCTGCCAGCAAAAATTTGAACCAAACGTTAAAGTAATGAGACTGTAGGATACACCACGAGAACTTCAGCTACGAACATATCACGAAAACTCCAGTTGTAGAACAAACATCGCTTTTATTCCAATAACAAACACAAAAAATAATAAAAGAGATGAGCGCTTTCGCGTGCACTATGCACGCTTCATCAGATCTATCTAAACCATTTTGGATATGCTCTTTAAATAGTGTAAAACAACTCATCAAGTACATTAATTATATCAATTAGTAATCATCCAGTTAACCAAATTTAAAGTGCCCTGGTGCTTTAAAATCTAGACCCTATGTTATAAAAACATTTTCATTATCAAACTTTCAGCGCAATCATCAATTACTTTAGATATTTAAAAAAACTAAGTAAAACATGATAAAACATAAATATAAATCTATATTATTTATGTCTTGAAACAACTTTCTAGTGCTTATCGCAATATGTATATGCCGAAGCTCATGTACATATTTAGTTATATATCGTACTCATTCTAGCCAAACAATAAGACTAAGCAGACGATAAAATAAAGCATTTCATACAGATACATCGTTCCTATTATAAAGAAACTTTTCATAAGCTCATATACATGTTTAACTATATATCGTATTCTCTTTAACCAAACAATAAAACTGAGCAGACGATAAAGTTAAACATTTCATGTCATACAGATACATCATTCCTATTATAAAAGCTTTTCATAAAAAACTTTTATAAAAACCTTTTCATAAAAAACTTTTCACGAAAAAGATTTCTAAAAAAACTTTTTAAAAAGCTCCTTAAAGAACTTCTTGGAAAACTTCCTATAACCTATAAAAAACTTTTTTATATGTATGTATGTATTTTTCTGATTATTCTCTGTCCTTTTTAAGATGTTGCTTAATCTTTCCATAAGTACTATCCACATAACCCAAGATAGGACTTATCCATCATCAAAATTCAGTCGTATTAATATATTTCTAACATTCACAAAGCATATCCAAAATGGTTTAGATAGATCTGATGAAGCGTGCATAGTGCACGCGAAAGTGCTCATCTCTTTTATTATTTTTTGTGTTTGTTATTAGAATAAAAGCAATGTTTGTTCTACAACTGGAGTTTTCGTGATATGTTCGTAGCTGAAGTTCTCGTGGTGTATCCTACAGTCTCATTACTTTAACAAACAACAAACAACAAAAGTCTGGAACAAATGGAAGAAGCTTTAAACAAATATTCAGATGAGATGATAAAGCTACAAAGATCAGAGGTGTTTTGTTTATTTTTAACCAGGTCTGTATGCCATTGGCCTATATCATCCTGTAGGTTATTGGAAGTAACTTACCAACCTTAGACAGACAGACCTACACAAGCTGGATGCTTGTTACAACAAAATTGCTAAATTTGTCACTGGAACCTCCTACCGCAGCCATCACTGTATCTCCCTTAAAGAACTAAACTGGCTATAACTCCCACAACTCCTTCACTTAATCAACTCACCCTCGCTCATAAATTTATTAACCACCCCCATAAATATCCCTTTCCTTCAAACCCTTCTCCAACCCTATCACTCCACTAGACCCCTAAGATCAAGCAACAAAAATCAACTCATTGTTATCAAACCCAAAAACTCAGCAGGAGAAGCCATATTTTTATGTACCATATCTAAACTTTGTTACAATCTTCCACCCTCTATAACTACTCTACCTTCCAACAGCCTTTTCAAGACTACACTCAAATTCCACTTAAATTTGCACTGGCTTTGTCCTTGTTCTAATGCAGACTAGCACCCCCACCCTTAACCCCCCCCCCACCTAGACTCTTAACCCAACTATACTACCACCACTACTAACCACAGTCAGAATTAGCTAGTTGTCTTTACATACTTTAAAATCTTGTCTGACAACTTTGTTACTAATATTATAAACAAAAGAAACTAATATAACTTGCAACATTTACTGTATATACTGTTGATAATCAATATCTTGTTATTGTATTAAAGCCAACAACCTGTAATGTTCTTTACTATTGCTGCAACTTATTTATCATGTACATGATGTGGAGCTTTTCTCCCTGGGCATCCACTGAAAAAGGACCTACATCCAGTTGGAATTTCCCGGTAAACAAATGTAAATAAATAAATAAATAAATAAATAAGAAAAGGTTGGCTGAATATGAGACTGCTCAGGAAGAGATGTTTCAAAAAGTAATAGAATTAGAGGACAGAGCACATAGGGAAAACTTGAGATTTTCAGCTATACCGGAGAAGCTGGAAGGAACAGACTACATTAAATTTATGAAAGCACAAATAAGCAGCTAGATTGGTATTCCAGAGCAGGACTTAATAATTGAATGGGCACACCGTGTGTTTGCTCCAAATCTAGCTATAAGAAAGCAACTTGGACCTTTAATAGTAAGGATGCAATCCTACCAGCAGAAAGAATTGATTTTTGTCAAAACTGTGGCAGAAGGACAAATTACTAAAAGTAGGGGACACCAGAGTGCTTGTGGAGAATGATTACTCATTGTACACCAGGCAAAAGAAAAGTAAATTCATCCCTCTATTCAGAGAATGCAGAGACGCAGGTGTGAGATTCAAACTGCTATATCCAGCTGTCTTCAAGGTATTCTTCCCTGGAGGGACAAAATAATTTTTTGATGAAGTGCATGCTAAGAAGGAAATACAAAAGTTTGTCCAACAAAAACTGAACTGTGAGACAGAAGGAGATTCAGCTTCTCACTCCTCTGATAATAAAAACAACAGGCTGCACCTGTGAAACATTTTCCAGTATTTCAATGGAAATTATTGGAGAGAAGGAAGGGAGCAGCAGAGCTGACTAGAATAATCGAGAGTATGGTGGAAAGGAAGCAGAGATGGGATTTAGTTGATGGAGAAGAACAATAATAAAATCAGTAACTTAATGTGGGATTACAATGCATTAATTATATTTGTGAAATATGACAGCACAAGAAAATCTGGAAACATTGGACTTCTTCAAAATTTGTTTGCTGAGTGGAGTACTCAAGTATATGCCCTACTTCATGTAATTAATGTTCAGAAAAAAGCTTTTTTTAGCTGTTGGCTGCATTATTTTAAAATCTGCACTTAAAGTTAATTTTTATTCAAATTTGATCGAAAGTTTGATTGTTTGTTTGTTTAATTTAACTGTTGAGGCTGCCCACTAAAGTGTGCTAGCTTGTGTAACTGATTTATCACTGTTTCTGCATTTTCTGTGTGTTTCTATCAAAAAAGCAGAAAAACAGAAAAGTGGTCCTTGTTTTCCCGCCTCTCCTCGACTAGTTTAGACCAGTTTACAGGCATTGCTGTATTCTGGGCTGTGGTGTAGTTCCTGTGTTGTCCATTACCTTACTTGGATAGAGGGAAGTTTCTTTGCTCACCAGTGGGAGTGGGGAGCCTTGAGCAGCCTACCTGTCCCTGTAGGAAGTGACCTCAGCACAAGAGCTGTAGTAATTGGTTGTTTTGGACCATTTCTAGCTCTTTTGTAGTTCCATGTTTAAAATCCGCCTCTGGGCGTTTTTTTCTGACTATACTGCTCAGACAAGCTCCTCATGGTCCTGCAGAGTGGTCCAAGCTACAGAGAACTCAGAAAAGTGACTACTTTCTGGATTTAAGTATCTTTGCTGTTTTTTTTTTTACTTGGAATAGCTTCTGTAGCTTACCCTGAACAAGCTTAAACTGTTTTTTAGCTGTTTGCTGCATTATTTTAAAATCTGCACTTAAAGTTACTTTTTAGTCGAATTTGATCGAAAGTTTGTTTGTTTGTTTGTTTGTTTAATTTAACTGTTGAGGCTGCCCACTAAAGTGTGCTAGCCTGTGTAACTGATTTATCACTGTTTCTGCATTTTCTGTGTGTTTCTATCAAAAAAGCAGAAAAACAGAAAAGTGGTCCTTGTTTTCCTGCCTCTCCTCGACTAGATTGGACCAGTTTACAGGCATTGCTGTATTCTGGGCTGTGGTGTAGTTCCTGTGTTGTCCATTACCTTACTTGGATAGAAGGAAGTTTCTTTGCTCACCAGTGGGAGTGGGGAGCCTTGAGCAGCCTACCTGTCCCTGTAGGAAGTGACCTCAGCACAAGAGCTGTAGTAATTGGTTGTTTTGGACCATTTCTA
Organism: Protopterus annectens; assembly: GCF_019279795.1. Taxonomy (NCBI): domain Eukaryota; kingdom Metazoa; phylum Chordata; order Ceratodontiformes; family Protopteridae; genus Protopterus; species Protopterus annectens. The sequence continues at coordinate 1,720,657,345 of NC_056731.1, read as the reverse complement.
GCTCTTTTGTAGTTCCCTGTTTAAAATCCGCCTCTGGGCATTTTTTCTGGCTATACTGCTCAGACAAGCTCCTTGTGGTCCTGCAGAGTGGTCCTAGCTACAGAGAACTCAGAAAAGTGACTACTTTCTGGATTTAAGTATCTTTGCTTTTTTTTACTTGGAATAGCTTCTGTAGCTTACCCTGAACAAGCTTAAACTGTTTTTTTAGCTGTTTGCTGCATTATTTTAAAATCTGCACTTAAAGTTACTTTTTAGTCGAATTTGATCGAAAGTTTGTTTGTTTGTTTGTTTAATTTAACTGTTGAGGCTGCCCACTAAAGTGTGCTAGCCTGTGTAACTGATTTATCACTGTTTCTGCATTTTCTGTGTGTTTCTATCAAAAAAGCAGAAAAACAGAAAAGTGGTCCTTGTTTTCCTGCCTCTCCTCGACTAGTTTAGACCAGTTTACAGGCATTGCTGTATTCTGGGCTGTGGTGTAGTTCCTGTGTTGTCCATTACCTTACTTGGATAGAAGGAAGTTTCTTTGCTCACCAGTGGGAGTGGAAAGCCTTGAGCAGCCTACCTGTCCCTGTAGGAAGTGACCACAGCACAAGAGCTGTAGTGATTGGTTGTTTCGGACCATTTCTAGCTATTTTGTAGTTCCCTGTTTAAAATCCACCTCTGGGTGTTTTTTTCTGTCTATACTGCTCAGACAAGCTCCTCGTGGTCCTGCAGAGTGGTCCTAGCTACAGAGAACTCAGAAAAGTGACTACTTTCTGGATTTAAGTATCTTTGCTGTTTTTTTTACTTGGAATAGCTTCTGTAGCTTACCCTGAACAAACTTAAACTGTTTTTTAGCTGTTTGCTACATTATTTTAAAATCTGCACTTAAAGTTACTTTTTAGTCGAATTTGACCAAAAGTTTGTTTGTTTGTTTGTTTAATTTTACTGTTGAGGCTGCCCACTAAAGTATGCTAGCCTTTGTAACTGATTTATCACTGTTTCTGCATTTTCTGTGTGTTTCTATCAAAAAAACAAAAAAACAAAAAAAAATCCTTGTTTTCCTGCCTCTCCTCGACTAGTTTAGACCAGTTTACAGGCATTGCTGTATTCTGGGCTGTGGTGTAGTTCCTGTGTTGTCCATTACCTTACTTGGATAGAAAGAAGTTTCTTTGCTCACCAGTGGGAGTGGGGAGCCTTGAGCAGCCTACCTGTCCCTGTAGGAAGTGACCTCAGCACAAGAGCTGTAGTAATTGGTTGTTTTGGACCATTTCTAGCTCTTTTGTAGTTCCCTGTTTAAAATCCGCGTTTGTGCGGCTTTAGGCGACAGCGATAGCGCAGCACCGGTTAAACAAGGTTAAACTTATTCTGGCTCCGCCAAGTCTGCTCTTCAAATGTTCCCTTAAGGAAGCTCTACTCTTAGTATAATCAGACTACTCACTATATTATAAGCCTAGCACTTGTTCTCAAAACTTCTCTACTAAGTAAGCACTCTGGTACTAAGTAAAGCACTACATCCACCTGCCACCCCTGTGAATATCCACTTCCCTTAAAGGCACAGCACTCCCTTATACTGTTCTAGCAAGTCGAGTGGTAGATTACTGGCGTCCTCTCCAGTTCAGCTGGTTAATCTGGGTATCTTGAGACAATGCTACAATTGTCTCATGTACACAGACAGCCCTCTCCTCCTCCCAACAAACATAAATACATGTGAGAGATGCAACTATATAGCCAAACTGGAGGCTGAACTCTCTCAACTCAGGGCTGGCATGACCAGACAGGAGGAGAAGGTAACCACACACACAACAAACCCAGTCCCACATAGACCTACCACAACTGCAAACCAAACACATAAAAACACAAAGACATACTCGGAGGCTCTAATAAGAAACTTACCAAAACAACAGAGGCTCCCAAAGCAGACATCCAAAAATCCACCACCTCAAAACAAAACACATGCAACACATACTTCAATAAATCAGTGTGTCAACCAATCACAGCCCTTAAGGCCAAACACCATGCCTGATACACTAGTAATAGGTGACTCTATACTCAGACACACTGATGTCCCGCTGATCAGGCTGAACAAGGAGAGAGTGACTGTGAGCTGCCTATCGGGAGCTAGGATCCGCCACATAACACACGCACTCAGGTCACTCCAAAGCAAGTACAAATATGACTCCATCATTGTCCATGCTGGCATGAATGACCTGAGACGTACCTCCCTGGACTACATGAAAAGAGACATAGAGGAGCTCTCCGATTATGTAGCCCAGGCTGGTATGACCCTGACCCTGAGCAGCATCTTGCCCTTACCAAGAATGATGCCACAATACAAAGACAAGATGATCAGCTTTAATAATTGGCTCAAGTACTGGCGTCATTCTAAGGGGATCCAATGTCTGTCTGCCTGGGATGACATGTTGGACAAGCCATGCTGCTTCGCAAGGGATGGCTTACACCTGTCACCACTGGGCTTCCGGATATTGGCTAAGGCTCTTGCCACCCCATAGTGCCTTTTTTAGGCAAGGCTCAAAAGACAAACCCACCTCCTTAGAAAACAAAAATGGAAAAAAACTAAGGGTAATGCTGCTCAACGCCAGAAGTCTAAATCTCAAGATGCAGGCACTTGATGCACTCCTCAGCATGGAGAACATCAATGTCTGTGCAGTAACTGAAACCTGGTTCAAGGCTCCTGAGAGCACCCCAGCACTACCAGGCTATACCTCGTATCATGCTTTTCGGCCCCAAAACCCGGGCCGAACCACAAAAGGAGGGGGAGTGTCCATATTCATCAAGGACACACACACCTCCAGGTTAGTAGCAACACATGAAGCATCAGAGACCAAACAGGTGCAACTAACCATAGGCAAAACTGCTATACAACTGGTAGCATGTTACAGACCACCCTCCCAGTCTCAGGAACCCCACTCAGCCTTCCTGAAGACATTGGAGGATATGAATGTATCACAAAATACCATCATACTGGGAGACTTCAACTACCCAAACATAGATTGGGTACATTATTCTAGCCCTAACACCCTAGCCCAAAGGTTCCTGGAATTCATAAATTCAAATGCACTGGAACAACTAGTCACCTCTCCCACTAGGGGAGATAATATACTAGACCTGATCATCACAAACATGGGGACAAAATGCTCCACACCGGAGGTATACCCCTCACTAGTGAGATCTGACCACAAACTAATCACCCTGGATATACATATCCCACCTCCACTCCCAGCACAAAAGACCACAGATGAGATGGTATCCTTTAAGCCCTCTGGGCCAGTGGATACCACATCCCACAATACCGAAACTTCCACAAATGCTTTCTATGGACATCTCCAAGAATGCATGGCTGACAGGTTCAGTGCAAATTTCTCCCCTCCCTCACCCCCAAAAGAAGAAATACTTATCCCAGCTGAATGTAATCTCCCTGTCATCTCAGATGTCCAAGTGAGAACCGCCCTCAACAAAGCTAAAAACACAGCATCAGTGGGACCTGACGGTATCCCGGGTTGCGTGCTACGTGAACTCCAAGAGGAGCTAAACCCATACATAAAAATGCTATTTAACCTTAGCCTTACTACATGATATGTACCTGAACACTGGTGTACAGCAACAGTGGTCCCACTCCACAAAGGGGGTACCTCTACAGACCCTGGGAACTACCGCCCCATAAGCTTGACCAGCCTGGTCTGCAAGGCTATGGAAAGAATCATTATGGAACTCATAAACAGAAACATAGGGGACCTACAGACACTTGACCCCACCCAGTTCGGCTTTGTAAAGGGCAGATCCTGCCTTTTGAACTTGGTTGAATTTTTCGAAACAGTCACTAGAGCCATTGATGAGGGCAAAGCAATCCATACAGCCTACCTGGACTTGGCTAAGGCCTTCGACACAATACCCCACTCAGGCATCATAGATAAGCTCAACAGCTTAAATGTAAACCCTTATGTCACTAGATGGGTTGCAAACTGGTTAAAGGACAGAACCCATAAAGTTAAAATCGCTGGAGCAATGTCAGACACAAAGCCAGTCACAAGTGGTGTCCCACAGGGATCTGTCCTGGGACCCCTCTTGTTCAGCATTTATTTCTCAGATGTTAAAGCAAACATGGGAGGGTTGTGGCTGACAAAGTTCGCAGATGACTGCAAACTAGGCGGCCTCACAGAAACGGACAACTGGTGCCGGAGTCACGGCCTTAAACTAAATGCCAAAAAATGTATAGTCATCCCCTTTGGGAAAAACAAAGTACCCACAAATTATCACACAGACAGCAACCCACTGAGTACGGAAAAAGTAATCAGAGACCTACGGACCCAAGTCGACAGCGACTTCTCATTTGACACCCATGTTGCCAAAGTGGTTAGAAAAACATTCTACCTTGCACACCTCATCATGAAGGGATTTACATCCAGATCCAAGGATGTCATTGTACCTCTATACTCCTCCCTCATCAGACCCATGATTGAGTACAATGACCCATTTGGTATGTACCTCACCCGGCATTTGCAACAGCTGGATAGACCACAAAAGTACCTCACCAAGAGGATCAAGGGTCTCCAACATATGTCTTATTCTGCCAGACTAAAGAAACTTCAGCTCTATTCAGTAGCATATCGCCTGCTCAGAGGTGATCTCTGCCTGACATACAAGGCCATGTCCAATCAGGATCTGATGGACATGCTCCACCTCAAAAAATCCAAATCCATCAGGACCACGAGAGCTAAAGACGTAACCTCGGTACAAGTATGAATAGGACATGCTGGAGGGATAGATTCATAACCCATAGGTTTCCCATGCTTTGGAACAAGATCCCAGTTCATATTAGGCAGAGCCCCTCACTGACTCTCTTCAAGAGAAATCTTGATAAGTGGATGGGAGATAGTAAGTTTACCCCAGGGGTCACATCTGTGGCACTGCTAGACAGGGGCACAGTAAACTAATTCTATTATATAAGGGGACCTTCATTGTGTCACTACTAGACAGAGGCACAGTATTCTAAATTTATTCTGTACATTTTTGTACCATTTCATGGGGTGGCAAAAGCCACATCACTATGGCTAGGCTTACAAATGCCCCAGGGCAGATAGCCTAGTACTAAACTATGAAACTATGAAAGAAATGGGAGAACGTTAACTGTAAGTAAAGAAAACACTTTCTTTTCTTAATACCATTGCATCTGTGTTGCATGGTTTTCTTTGCATACTATTTTGGGGTGTAATGGGAACTGCAAACAGGTGGTTTTATTTTTCTCCCCTCTTCTCTTTTTCTTCTTGTGCAGTTCTGAGAAAAATAGGCAATGTAATGAAAAAGGGAGGTTGGTTAAGGGGGCATGACAGAGTTCAAATTACTGTGCTTTTTTCATTCTTGCATGGTGAAATGACTAATTAAGGATCTTTATTTTAAAACTGAGCAAGTAAATGAAAAAAGGATATTGAATATTATAATGTTTTTCTAGTACTTGAAGATATGTATACTAAATACCATTTATGCAACTGCTCTTCATGCCTCTATGGAGACAATCTAAACTGGAGGCAGTCTGGCAGAAGGGGAATGGCTGAGGGAAAGGAAGGAAAAAAAAACAGAGAAATTGACTAGGACATAATGTTCCCTGAAAACAATCAGGGGTCTTCCCAGGTGTGACAGCTTTAAAGATAATACAAAAACCAGATAGATAAATTAAAGTTCTCTCCTTTTTTAAATGCAATGGGGATACTAATACAAACAGGTGTTTTTGTCTTTTCTTGTTCAACCTTCTTCACTCTTTTTCTATGTTAAGTTTTGAGAAATGTAGGCACTGCAATGAAAAAAAAATAGAAGGGGAGGAGATGGGGAGACAGTGGAAGGATCTGGTTAAGAGATTATGAAAAAAGAAAAATCAGTGTGCTTTTTTCCCATGCTTGCATAGCAAAATGACTGGGTAAAAACCCTAGGCATTATCTGGTAACAAGTTTATTACAAAGCATGTAATTGAAAAAGAATATTGAATATTGTAAGTCTTTTTTCTGATAAACAAGATACCCTTAGCAGTTTTGTGTCTGGTCTGCATGTCACTAAAAGACAATTTTCTGAAGAAAAATGGCTTGGAGAAAGTGTTTGCTGAAAGCATTCAAGTGTTTTCTCAACTGGGAAAGTTATAGAGATATACAAAATCAAATAGCACTTACTGATAGAACAGGCTGTACCATGCATCTTAGCATGACTAACCTTTTATTTTTTTGGTTAGATTTAGCCTGTCTGTGTAGCTATCAACTTAGAACTTATGTTCTTATTAGGAAGCAGAAACTTCAATAGGTTTTAGGAGGGTTTTTTTTTTTTTTTGGGCGGGGGGTTGTTTGTTCTGTTTGAGGGCTTTCAAAAAAAAAAAAAAAACTATGTAAGATGTGACATAGGTGCAAGTGGATATGACATGAAACAACAATATAAAAGGCCAACCTGCCGAACAGTATATACATGTAACATAAAAGTTGGAACTAGAAATTTAGCAAAAGAGCAGTTAAATATAAAAGGTGGTAATAATAACTATATAACAAAATGATGTTTTCTGTAATGTCTTTCAGTCTGAATGGTCTTATAGATAAATATAAAAAAGAAGGAGTAAAGAATTCTATTAAAAACTGTAGAGTGGAAATTGTTATCCTGCAAGAGACACACCTGGAAAGAACTGAACATGTGAATTTGATAAAGAAAGGTTTTCAGGATGGTTATTAAGTTGAATATTTGGGGCAAAGGAAAAGAGGAGTACTTATATTAATTGCAAATGTTGCTCCAAATGTGATAGAAGAGGAAAATAAAGAATAATGGAAGAGACATAGCACTACTGGCTAGGGATTAAGATTACACTGCCATGCATTTACATCCCCACTAAAACTTTTATAATCGAGCTTAAGAAAATTCTGAGAGAAATAATCAGCTTTCAGCAAGGAATATTACTTATAGGTGGAGACTGGAATTTGTTTTGCAACAGTGAAGATGTGTCTGGGGGCTTAGAAGGGAAAATATAGCAAGGGAGGGCAGAATTTAGAAGAAAATTATGAAAACGTTTGGCATGGAAGATGTGAATTCAGTACTAGGAGTTCAGAGTGAATTTACATATTACTCACCGTGATACAAAAACTGGTCTAGGCTAGATAGATTTTATATCTCACAGGAACATGTGCATGTAATTGAAGGTCTTGAAACACGCCCAGTAACCATTTCAGATCATGCAATAATAATAATAACTGAAATAAAAACGCAAGGTAATGAAATGAAAATGAGACACTGACGCTTTCCTACCTACTGGCTGAAAAGAGAGGAATTTAAGGAATGAGTTGTGGAATTAATTCAGGAGCTACTAGAGAAGATAGATTTATCTTCTGAAAACATAGCTAAGGAGTGGAATAAAATTAAAGTGGAGTTTAATACTAGGTTGGAAATAAAAGAAAGGGAGATATGGCTAAACAGTAACAAGAATTATTTACAGGGACTGACAAATGTTAAAGTATTGCAAAATAGGGGGAATCTCTCAGAACAAGAAAAGGAGCAACTGCAGAATGCTAAACAGAAAATAAGG
>NC_056731.1:1720634799-1720644799 GCF_019279795.1 Protopterus annectens | reverse complement strand
TCTGGTCTCCTCCCACATTCTAAACACATACAGTAGGTGGATTGAACACTCTAACTTGGCTATAGATGTGAGTGTGTGAGTGTGTGGTGTGGAAGAAATACTGAAGTAGGGCTAGCCAACCGGCAGTGTAAACCTTGTCTCTAGAAGATTGTCACTGTTGAAGTGACACCCGACCCCATGTGCAAAAATGGGAAAAGGAGTTCTAGCTGGATGGATGGATGGATGAATTTTTTTCTGGCTGCATGGTCTGAGTCCATATATTTGAAGGTGCTGTTGGTCTCCTGTCTTAACCCATGTAGGCACCTTTTACACTAATTGAGATTTTATATAAGTTCTGTGTTTTTTTAGTTCGGTTCTATTTAACCATATTTCAAATATAGTCTTTCTTAAGTCTGCCTTGTTTCTTCTTTTGTTTTTATATTCTGTAGTGTTTAGAAAAGAACACCTCAATACATGAAAGATTAAAGAAGGATTAAAAGCTCCAGTAACTCATTCCATGGGAATGGGATTCAGAAAGGCTTACTAAAAGCAAAAAGCTTTAACATGACCATTTTCCAACTCATGGTAAGCCTTTTTCAAATCTTAGACTGTCCTATCTCTGACATATCTCAATAAAATGACCCACATCTTGGAGGGTGGTACCACTGGCAGGGCTGCGTGCTAAAGTGGTAATTCTGGGGAGTGGCTAATGCTAATTAGCCATGTGATATCCCCAGAAATTGCATCAGCTCCCAATTTACACTCCTGAACAATTCAGAGTTGTTCAGTTGGGTAAACTTCTACTCTTGGTGGAAAAAGTGCATGCTGACAAATGACATGGCACCTGTTCACTCCTATGGAAGCTATCATGGTGCAGATAAGTTCAGAGAAGGTATAGGGGTAGGGGGATGTAAGTCTGTGTATGTATTTAGACAAGTGTGTGTCCATATGTGTGTGCGTTTAACAGCATGAATGAAGTTACATGAACATGTGTGTGTGTGTGTGTGTGTGTGTGTGTGTGTGTGTGTGTGTGTGTGTGTGTGTGTGTGTGTGTGTGTGTGTGTGTGGCTGCCTGGGGTGGTCACACTAGAGCAGTTACGCAGAAAATTGAGAGTCTGGATATGTGAATGTGTGTGTTGGAGCATTTGTGTAGGTGAATGGGTGTCTTTTGTGACTGTGATCGTCTGTGGGAGGGCTTGTTTATTGACGCATGCACGTGTGTGTGTGTGTGTGTGTGTGTGTGTGTGTGTGTGTGTGTGTGTGTGTGTGTGTGTGTGTGTGTGTGCATGTGTGTGTGAGTGTGAGCGTGCCAGCACCACCACCAAAGGAGACAGTTTTACTGACTGACTATCACTAACTTTAGCAATTCGTTTTGTTGCAGGTTCATCTATGTTGGAAACAGAAACTAGAGAGATCTCACAAGGAATAGATACCGATAGAGAAGACAAAAGTTCCCTTTTGTTTAGAATGAGAAGAGACCTCTAATACTGAAGACACCTTTGGGAAAATAGAAGATGAACCAGATGGTTTTGCTGTTTCTTTTGCATATAGAGATTTGTTCATAAGGTACGGTCCATATTGTTGCTTATGACTTTTTTAATGTGGCTTTGGTAAATTCCATTATAAAAAGGATATTTTAATGTACTATAAGTATCTCCTAAACAGTAAAGGAACTTGATATGCCTACTTACAAGAGAGATTTTCCTCTCCCAGACATACCCATAATGTTTGCATTCCAGGTCTAAGAATGTGAAGTCTGGATCCTTGCCTAAAAAGAAATGCTACAGATTCTTACAGAAAAAGATAAAAGTAATAAAGTTATAGACCTAATAAAAAGGAAACAATAGACGTATAAAAAGAATTATAGAGAAACTGTGGGACTGTATTCATTTTTAAGGAATTTTCTGTCAAACAAAGCAACTACGGCCTGCAGTCATTTATCTCACAACTCAGGCATACTGCAATTTTCTGAGTCCTGGCTGAAATTAGATATCTCACTGGCATTTAAGTTGATTGGCCATTACCAAAAGGTCCATGGTGACAGACAAAGACAAAGACTCAGGTGGGATACTGAATTTGTCAAAGCCAAGTTTAATATCAGCCTCATTGTTTGCAGCTTTGCAATGATACATGCAGCCCTAATTGGCTGTTGGAACCAAACAATTTTTTTAGCTTTGCCTGCATATCACCTCATGGGAATATAATTGCTACTAATGTACTACAGAAATCTATGAAAACATGGGTTCATCAAAAATTGTAATAATTGTGATAATTCAAGGAGCCTTTACCACCTAAATTCAATAACATTGTATTGGATTTCGTCTGCAGCAACAGTTAGAAAATTCACTATATATACACATCCCAAACTAATCACTGGACAAGTAACTATTATAACCCCAGATTATACCATTCTCTGTATACTCTGTAATGCAATAAGCAGGATGGTTTCTTATGCCAAAACACAAGTGGACAAACTGAAGCTTTATCTTTTAAAAATTGTGCTTCTCTCTGAATTTACCAAAGAAAGGAGAAAGGCATATGCTTTCATTATTTGTGCAATAATTATTTGCCTTTTCTATCAGTAACAGTGACCTGTGTTATGAGCTAGTAATTGAAGTGGGGTCACATCCCTGCATGTGAGGAAAGGGCCTCACCCACATGAAACACTACTTTTATCCAATATTCTGATAGCAGTTTTGCTTATTCAGGAAGAAAACTCCTTGTTTGTTTGTAAGGCCTTTTTACGGCCAGTTGTTCTTTCAAGGCAATAACACAGAAGTCAGTTACATTCATTTTTAAACTAGTTGTATCCCTCAAACAACTGACTCAGACCCCTGTACTACTAAAAGACAGAGACAGTTCCTAAGTGCTTTATCCCATGCATGGGTCCCCTCAAATTATCTGTGGTATGATCCCAGTTATTTTCATTAGATGTAATATATAATTATTGACCATGGGATGGATAAGGCCAATCTGTAACCTAGGCTAGGGTTCAAATGGCCCACTATGGGAGCTAGCCTAATACTTACCTATGTCCTATGAATCTATGACTATTCAAGAAGTATTTTTTTCAGCGTAATTAGGCCTTAGTATTTGGCTCCAGTGATATCAAAGGTTATCAGTCTAATTTTTTGGCTAGAATAAGATCAATGCTGACTTGCTTTCAACGGTGCAGTTAGTTATTTTTAAGCCCATTGCCATCCTCCAAGCTGATTGTCCCTTCACAAAAAAAGTTTATACCCCGTCTATGGAACAGACTGCCCATCTATTGAAAGCAGAGTTCCTCCCTAATCCAGTTCAAGTGCAACTTGGACAATTGGATGGGAAACCAGAAATTCATCCCTGGTTTGGCACCTATGTCTCTGATGCAAACAGGTAACCTGTAAATGGTTCATCTCTCAGGTCCATGCTTACACTCATTAAGGGTATCAGAACTCATTAGAGATTTGGCATGCATGGCTAGGCTTAAAAAGGCCCTTGTGGTTGTTAGCCTAGTAAACATCTATGAACCTATAAACATACATCTCTATAGTGGTCGGTTTTTACTACACAGCATACATTGAAGAACGAAGAGTAATTGGGATTGGTCTATCATGGTCCCTAATGCAGTGTGCAAGGGGCATTTGCTTCCTTTGCCCCACCCTCACTACACTACTGCTTGTCTAACTTTACCAGTTTAGGACAAAGATTTCTATCTGGCTTCTTCTCAGTTAAAGGTACGTTATAAATGGTGTATTACCAAAATAAAATCTAAACTTATGATGGGTGACTGAGCATGTGAAACCTGGATTTCATGAAGTCCACCTTTCATGGTGATATACACCTACAAAAAAAGGGAACTGCTGCTGAATTGTAGTAAAGATTTTTACAATCTCCTACTTTAAAGTTAAGCAATAGCTCTTGTTTCCACTAATGTCCTACATATCAGTATTCTCAGCTAGTTTGCTGAATGCTTTTCTTGATCAAATCCTTCAGATCCATGCCTCACAACACCTCTTGGAGTACAGTAAAATCTGGTCTATACATACCCCCCTTGGGCCTTATTGCCTATATATATATATATATTCATATAAATGTATATATGTTTAATAGATGGATAGCTATATGGTGGGGGCTGCTAACACCAAAAGTACAATTACCTCAGAATAGAAAGCATAGTAGACAAGTCTAAAGGTTAAGATAGCGAGGAGTGTCTTAAACTTGGAGTGACAACATGGTCAGAATTATTTGGAAATGGTGAAGCATGGGAAGATATAAATTGGTGGGTTCATATATTATAGCTACCAAGTGCTATACAATAATATAGTAGCATACATAAAAGAAATAAGAAAATAAGTAAAGTGCTGTTATCAAGGAATGTAATAGTTTCTTATATAGTGTAATGGAATAATATATGTGTAAATTTGAAAAGCTAAAATAATAAAAGCGCGATTTAAAATATTACGTTCAGTGTAATAGAATAATGTGTGCATGTTTGTGTGTGTGTGTGCGTGTGTGTGTGTGTGTGTGTGTGTGTGTATACATTTAACATGTTAAAATAACAAAACAAATTTAAAACCAAATACAGTACAATATAACAGCATTTGTTTTTGTTTGTATTTGATATGTTAAAATTACAAAAAAAAGTTTAAAAATACTATATACCCTCACCACCACATTTGACAGTATATTGTTTCACCTATTCCTGCTCAACTGATATTACCATCAAGTGTCATGCTCCACTGACCCACCCCAAGTCTGCAAATAGTCTTTTCCAGTATTTTTTTTTTTTACATTGAGTAAATCTCTCAACTCATTGGAGGGCAGATCCTCGAAGCTGCTCACAACTTGGGATGGGAAACAAGTTGTCATATGAGGAATGAACAGGAATAGTATCCCTTAATTAACAGGCAGTCATCCTTGGTCATCCCTGAAAACTGATATTTTTTTCCTAGTGGGCTTACCTGATTAATAAAAAATAAAAATAAAGTGGCCTAATGATTTCAGGATATCTGTCCCAATCCACTCCTGGAATGAAGCTGTTCTAGGCCTTTGGACTACACCACAGGTTGTGGAAGCAGCATGAGACCCTGTTTCTTCTCCCAAGGATAGAAGAGCTGTTGGATGACCTTTTATTCTACCCCATCTCTGCCAACCTTTCTGGTCTGGGGCTCATTCATAAATCTGAGATGCCTGTGGCACAGCAGATGGCTTATCTCTGTGCCAGGGACCTGGCTATACATTTGAACTTATTTTAAATATTACTTTAGAAAACGGTTTGAAATTCTCAGAGAATATACATTAAAAATATATTATGTATATATATTAAAATGGCAAAAGTGCAAGAATCCCATTGATCTCGCAGAATTCAGACAGCTTCATAATCAAGCTAAGAGCTTAGTCATATCTGACAGAAAAGAATGTTACTTAACCCTGCAAAAAAATCACAAACAAACTCCAAAACAACTTTGGAACTCCATCTCATCTATAATCAACCCTGGCACAAAAAATAACTACCTACAGATGACTATATCAGTAACCACCAATGAGAACCTTTGTGAAATTTGCTTCAGTTATCTTTTACAAAATACAGCCATATATGTTCTATGGTGCCACCTTGTTTTGTTGGATATTTGAAACTCAGCATTCTGAAGCTCTTGGTGCTTTGATGTTTGCCAAAGAGGATGTTCAACAGCTTCTAAATATAGTTGTTATTTAAAGTGTAAAATCAAAGCTGTCTCTCCTTACTGTATTTATGTATTGTAATAAATAGCTTGGGTTAGATCTTTCCTCCCCAGGCCTCCCATTGCAAAGGTGGACATGCTGATAATCAAAAGTAAATAAATCAATGAATTTATAAATATTGATAGAGGTTGCACACAAACCATCACAAATCTCTAATATGTTTCTTTAACAAGAGCAGATATAACGCACTTTAACATATATTACAAAAATAACCCGCATGTAGTAGATAGATTCTAATGAAACTCGATAGCAATGGCAAAACTGAGCTAGCAAATTAAACTTCTAAAATGATGAATAATCAAAAGATCTGGTGTTACATTTTCAAGCATCTCCAAAAGATAAAAATCACAACAAAAAATAATTGTTTTTGATAGGCTTCATGAAAATGTTATCACAATTCTTCATAAACTGGGTAATCATTGTTGTATGATAAGCAGTATATTTCATTAGGAGTTCCTTCCTAGTCCAAAATAATATGTCAGTGCAGTTATTCCTCGCATTTAGTCATCGTTTCCTGTTACATTTTCTTTGTACCTCATTATTTTTATATTTTTATATTTGAATACTTGTGGCCTAGTCTTGCTTATGCAGTAATTCAAAATAAGCTTGATAAATACTGAATAAATCCAAAATGTCATTCTTTTTCAGAAGGTCAGTAGGTTTGCACACTTTATTAGTTCTCCAAAGACAGGATCATGTACTCTATTACAACAGATGCCGCATACAGTTTAGTTTCTTATCTTCTAATTTACCTGCCTGCCTGTAGACTCTTGAAAGGCTCTTCACAAACAAATTAGTAATATTACAGTACTGATCAAAAGTTTAGCTTGCATCTTGGACTGAGATCTGAGAACACGTCTTCTTTACCACACATTCTGAGGAAGCGTGCATTAAGATTTAAATTTTAAAAGTTACATTTGATTATTTTGTGAACTGGAAGGAACTCTGAACTTCCACAGAAATAAATGCTACCTTTAGCTTTAATAGAGTTCACAGTCATTCTCTGGTACCTCTGTGCCATTTGCTGTTTTACTGAATCAACTCGGACGATTGCATGAAGTTTAACGTATTCATGCCCCCTGTCTATTAATACTGTAATTCAAACATTCTTTGAAAACTACATCTCTGATTTTTTGTAAGCAACCATGGAGAGTATCCTCTGCTGATAGATAATTCGAGCATGTAAGGATTTCATATAAATTTATGCAGCAATGACACTGTTTTCAACAGGCTGTACACATTCACATATATTATTAAACACACAAATCTTTCTCCCTGACTTTTTCTCTCTGTCTCTGTGTGCACTATATTACAGAGTGATAGATCTTTTATTTATTTTTTATTTATAAAAAAAGTGTTTACCAGGGAAGAGCTCTGATAACAAGTGACCAGTTTTAGTCTCAGCTTGGGAAAACAAAGAAAGGCAGAATCACATTTAATGAGAAATAACAAAACTATAATGAAAATGCACATCTGTAAAATACCATTATCACTGACAAAAATGTGAAGAATATAAACAACTGTAATATACATGATTTACAATAAAAGAAGACAAATCTCATGTAGAAAGTGAGATATCTGTGTGATAGTTTTAGCTGTCTGCTGTTTAAGTGGGAACGACAGGATAGTTGAGTGGAGTGAAGGATGTTATACAGTTATACAGAGTTTGTGAGTAGCTGGAAGAAGAAATTAAGTAATAGATTATAGGAGTGAAAAGTGTAGACTGGTGCAATAGAATGTGGCACATGAGGATTGGTAAGAGTGTTGCTAATAGGAGAAAGAGACAGTAATTCAGCTCAGATTAGGTGATATGGTTGAATAAGAGGTAAAAACATTGGTATGATGAGAGGAGGTACGCCTTTAGCTGAGTCATACCACTCAATCTGTAGATATTGAGAATAGGAACAAAGACCCCTGAAAAGTAGGCATATCCAGCCAAAAATATGGGCACATAATTAGCATAAAATATGAATATCAAATATCACACATCTCCTTCCACTTCTAGTAGGAAAACATATTTAAAAAAAAGCGTGACAAAAATTATGGAAAAATGTAAGCACATTATCAATGAAACAGTACAAAAATCTGTAGAATTTACTGAAATGTATTGCAAAATTCTACCACACAAGGTCATTTAGTTTTGTTTTTGAAAAAGCTGATGCAAGAACGTGTCCTCTTTCTTTAAATTATTGATGCTCCTGGTATTCTGGTCACATGGCGTGGTTTTATGTATACAAGACAGTTTCAAACATCATATGTTATGAGGGTATTTCAGAAAACTGTGTGAAGGGGTAAATCTAACCTGAAAATAGGGATATACCTCCATAAATTGGAGCATGTGCAGAGGTAAATCAGACCTGAAAATAGGAATGTTCCTCCAAAATAGGGACAGTAGAGAGTTCTGAGCTGAGTCCTAAATGTTGAGTAAGATGATGTACCTTTTATTTGTGGAGAAATACTTTCCCCTAGTTTTTGGCCCTAGTATAGAGCAGTACTGATAGGTACAATGGAGTTTATCTTTTGTGTGTGGAGTTAACATACAGGAGTAGTAGTGGCTTCTGAGACTGTAAAAGGAAGATTGCCTAGAGAAGAGAAGATTTGGTTGTCTAGGGGTTTGAGATGCTAGGGAACAGAGAATCATTTTGTTTTGTTTCAGTGTTTTAGAGTGGTGTTGATTTTTAGACAACTGGGAAATAAATCTACAAATTGTATTGGTTATTATTGAAATGAGTCTGCAGTTTGTTTTTGATGCTAAGACTATGAGGGCATGTCCAAATTCTGGTTCAGAGACTATGGTCCCTTTGCCTATTGCTGTTCTGCTGATTTTGATAAGAAAGGGAAAGATTTTTATTTCCCAAAATAGGAGATATCTCCTCAAATAAAGTATCCAAAATAAATATTGCATTTGGCATGTACTTCTCTGAAGTAAAAACACTACCAAAGTGCTCTGGCTGACTAATTTTGCAGATAACTACAAGCTAAGAGCAATCACTGAATCCCCAAATGACTTAGTCATCCTGCATGAAGGTTTGTCCCAAACAAATAAATGGGACCAGAATCATTGGCTGAGGCTAAATACCAAAATATGAATTATCATATCCTTCCCAAAGGGCACATTATGCATTATCATATACTTTAGGAAGTCATCTACCCTGGGGAGCTACCATGTTGACAATACATCTCTAAGGCTTGACTCAGTTGTTCAGGATTTGGGAACTCATGTCGACAGTGACCTAACATTTGACCATCATATGTCCACTGTCATAAGAATGTCCTTCTATATTGCTCAGCTTCTAAACAAAGGGATTGCTTCTAGATCTACAGATGTCATTGCCCACTTTACTCAGCCCTCATTAGCCCAATCATTGAGTATAATGCTCCCTTTGGGAACAGAGATATTTACTAAAAGGATTCAAGGCCTAAACAATATATCCTACAAAGACAGACTGAAAGCCCTGTCACTCTACTTGGTATCCTACAAACTGCTAAGAGTTGACCTGTATCTGGCACACAAGGCATATAAGGCATCCATCTACCAAGTACTGATGGATCTGATGGGCATCAGCAAGTCAGTTGGCATCAAAGGTTCTCAGTCCAGGGAGCTAAACCTTTTTTGCTACATCAACAGAAAGGTTTATAAGGACAAGTATACCTCACAGAGCATACCACTGCTCTGGAACAGACTCAACATCCATGTAAAACAAAAGCTTACTCCTGTCCACATTCAAGCACAATGTGGATCTATGAATGGATAATAGAAAATTTACTCCAGGACTGCCACTGTACTATTAATGAGCAGAGACAGCTCCTAAATGCTTTATCCTGTGCATGGCTTCCCTCAAATTCTTTATGTTATGGTTATTCTTATTGGGTCTATATTATAACATCAAAGTCTTAAAACTTCGAATGTTATAATATCGACCCCAGTTCAGAGAATGCTTGAAATAACGAAACTGCAGAACAGCAAATATTTTCCTAGGGAAAGTATTTGATGGGCCGTTTCTGCGGCTTCGCTATTTCCTCGACTGTGGTGCGAAGGTGATGGGCCGGGTTAAGGTAAGTGTGCGAACGGACTGAGGTAAGGTGAGTGTGTGATAGTTAGGGACCTTAGGGATAGGGAGCAGGTAAGGTGAGTGTGCGATAGTTAGGGACCTTAGGGTTAGGGAGTGGGTAAGGTGAGTGTGCGATAGTTAGGGACCTTAAGGTTAGGGAGCAGGTAAGGTGAGTGTGCGTTAGTTAAGGACCTTAGGGTTAGGGAGTGGGTAAGGTGAGTGTGCTTTAGTAAAGGACCTTAGGG
>NC_056731.1:1720594799-1720629799 GCF_019279795.1 Protopterus annectens | reverse complement strand
CATCCCCTTTGTTCCCTTCGCCAACATGCCCATTGAAGTCTGCTCCAATCACCACTCTTTCACCCTTGGGTACAGACATCACCACTTCATCCAATTCATTCTAAAATTTTTCTTTCTCATCCATTGCACACCCAACTTGTGGAGCATATGCACTAACAACATTCATCATTACACCGTCAATTTCCAGCTTCATAAACATCACTCTATCCGACACTCTTTTCACCTCCAAAACACTCTTCGCATACTGTTCCTTCAGAATAACTTCTACGCCATTTCTCCTCCCATCCACACCATGATAAAACAATTTGAACCCACCTCTGATACACCTAGCCTTATTCCTCTTCCATCTGGTCTCTTGCACACACAATATACCAACCTTCCTTCTGTCCATCATATCAGCTAGCTCTCTCCCTATACCAGTCATACTGCCAACATTCAAAGTTCCGACCCTCACTACCACAGTCCTAGCCTTTCTCCTCTCTTCCTGCCTTCAGCCATGCCTTCCGCCTCTTCTCCTGCTTTGGCCAACAGTAGCCCAATTTCTGCCAGCACCCTGTTGGCTAACAGTACTGGTGGCGGTCGTTGTTAACCCAGGCCTTGACCGATCTGGTATGGAAATATTTACTGGTGACTGCATGAAATGATTTGGCAAAGTTTTACGCCAGATGCCCTTCCTGACGCAACCCTCCCCATTTATCCGGGCTTGGGACCAGCACAAAGAAATGCACTGGCTTGTGCATCCCCAGTGGCTGGGTTACCCCTATAGATATATATACATATATATATATATATATATATATATATGTGTGTGTGTGTGTGTGTGTGTGTGTGTGTGTGTGTGTGTGTGTGTGTGTGTGTGTGTGTGTGTATGTGTGTATGCACGTGTATACATATATAAATATATATATATATATATATATATATATATATATATATATATATACATATATATATATGTATATATATATATATATATATATATATATATATATATACATACACAGACACACACACACACACACATATATAGTTAGAAAGACGATACATATATATACAGATTGATATATGTAGATGTATATACAGATACACATATAAATATATATATATATATATATATATATATATATATATATATATATATATATATATCAATGAAAAAGTCCAAAAATGTGACCAAAGTGAGAAAACTATGTTCAGTACAAAACCAAGATACTCCCCGTGTGTACTAAATGCATAAGAAAAATAAATTTGTTTGCGTTACAAACACAAGGTGCAGGGTTTGAGTCTCACAAGGGATAATTGGCTAGGCTTAAAAATGGCTCGAAAGAGCAGTTAGCCTAGTACTAATCTATGAACCTATGAATCTATGAACCAATGAACCTATGAACATGGGTGTGGTAGCCAATGCCAGGTTGTGCAACAAACAGATATTGCCTCAAATATAGGACTGTAAGTTACTAACCTCTTGGGCTGGTGCCTTACAGCACCCATTATCCATGTGTGCATACCTCAGCGGGTACCATTTAAGAGGCTTCAACCAAAGAACATGTGATCAAAAATAGTGCCAAAATAAAATAAAGTCAGAATGCTGAAAATGCAGCCATAACATCAACGATTGTATATTTTTATAGGGGCAAGGTCATTCTGGGGTGTGGTGGTTTCCTCAACTCTACTAACATTTTCTAAATCTAAACTGAATAGTTTTGGGGAAAGAAAAAGTACCTCCCAAAGACCACATGGTCTTGACTTTAGAATAGTAGGGGGTGTGGCTGTGGGCAAAAATTAATTTCATTGCTTGAGCTGTATAATTTCACTTTCTTTGTTGTAATGTAGCATTCAGTGTTTTATTTTTTGCAGCAATATTACTAATTGTTTCTGTTATTTAGTTAAATATTTTTTTATTAGACTGCGTGAATTATTTGACTTTACCAATTTTAGTTAAAATATTTTCAAAGTTTTTAAATTAAGAACATGTCCTATGTACAAAAGTTTAGTAGATTTGATTATGGGCGTACGGCACTTAATAGACTGTTAACTGAACACTCTTTTATCGACACATATTAAGCGAAATACAAAAACCCCGAACGGCCACAAAAGCGAATTTTTTTCCCAGGTGAAAAAAATCATTTGGCCAATACAAAAAAAAAATTCAGACCATGCAAAGTGGGAGGCTTTGCCCCCAACATCCCCACGTGGGGTGGCTGTGCCTCCCACACCCCTCTAACTAAATATACCAACTCCAAGATCACACTACAGTGGAGGAAAGGGCAAATCACTGATGACGGCCAAGCAATTTTTTCCCTGGGAAAAAAAATCTCTTTTGTGACCATTCGGGGTTTTTCTATTTTACTTAATATGTGTTGATAAAACGGCATTCGGTTAACAGCCCGTTTGATGCCGTAATATAGACCTGATTATGTTTCAGTAGTCATCAGTACCATGCTAGTGAGACTGTGAAGGAACCTTTATCACTAGTAAAGACCAGAACCTCAGACATCTACAAGTAGTACTTACCAGTATCATTCCAGTGAGACCAGAAAGGAACATCACCAGTATAAACTAGAACATACAAAAATCTATATCTAGATCTTCTGTAGCTAGCTATTATCAGATGTAGACATAGTATAAGCACTATAGAGAATACATAAACTATCAGTCTAAGGGTTGATTTCTTCACCTTGCAAAACACGGATAGTATATCACTTTATAAGCAAGGCTATGGAGCTATTTTGCCCTGCCAACCTGATCATTTTACTTCCTTGATGCTTCAGTAACCCTTTTCTTTCACCAAGTCATATGTGTTGTTGAACTCTGTCTACATCGTGCCGTGGGGATCTCTCATTTCCAAGAAGAATTAAACTTTTGGCAGCCATTGAACCAAACTTATAACCAGAGTAGTGGAAGATGAGAGTCAGGTAACAGATTGTCATTCTTTTACTGACAGTTTTTTTTTATCTTTACTCCCACTAACCAAGGTGTTCGGGAAGACTGAATATGCAATGTATGGATATCAGGCTCAGCGCTGCATCTGTGCCCTCAACCTGCTACCTTCAAATAAATTCAGTCAACCCTTGTATGGACAAGGCTGGATTTCTGCAGTACACTACAGCACATTCTTCCAGTCCAAAAAACTATTGTCTTCACATAAATAATGCAGCTGTTCTTGGGATACTAAGCCCTACCTCACCTGTTTGAGAGGCACTGCATCCAGTTGCCATTACATTATTAACTCAATGCCAGTTGGGCTTGAATGATGGAGTTCATTTAATCAAATGTATAATTATCAATTATTTTCTAATTTAAGTACTAAGGGTTTGTGCTTCATGTTAGTTATAGTTTTTGTCCACTTTTTCTAGTTTATTCCAAGTTTTTTTTTTTGCTCTTCACAGTACCCCACAACTCACCATTTACTACCTCCTGGTGCCTCTCCTCATCTGATGGACCTACCAGAATCAACTTATTACCCCTGGATTTTCAACAACCCATAATCAGAAACAGTGTGGAGGTCAATGCATCACATTGCAGTATTATATTGTTACTGGGGGGTTTACCTCAAGCCGTAATTTGCCATTACCCCTTCCACACAGGCATGCAATGTCCAAGAGGTGGCCATGCAATGGGGATATGTCCCATTTTGTCCGAACTCTGTGTTGACTCCGCAACATTCCCCACTATTCCCACTTAGGACAATGTCCCACTAAAACCCAGCGTCCAATGATGTAACACAAGGATTGTCCATGTGTGCCCTCACCCCCATGGGATAGACATTCCATCTTTCCATTGCTTGCCTCAGATGCCCAAGCCTCTAATCAAACCTAGGTTGATTAGGCCACAGTCAAGACGTTATCCTCAATGATTTAAAATGGCATTTTAGATAATTAGTTTAGAGGAGCAGGACAGCCAGTGTTCTTTTTTTTTTTGTGTGTTAGTCTTGCTAAAAGGCAAGATGAGTGCATGAATTAGTTATGCTGCACCCACTACTCAAGCAGGTGTTATTGTGCCTTAGCCAGGTCAAAAGCCTTTGTACAAATGCAGCTGGCAGCTACTGCTCTTATGCTTTGTCTTACATATCCTTGACATAGTCTTGATAGTTTCTCATAGGTCTGAGGTAGTTTTCACCTTGCATTTAACACTGTCCTGGATCCAAATATTTTGCTGTGTGAGTAATGTGGGGCTGCCATATCTGATTGAAAAACAGCCTTACTCTTTATCAACAATAAAGTAAAATAATTTAAATGTTTCCCATATCTGGAAATTATTGATAAACATATATATATATTATATAAATATATATATATATATATATATATATATATATATATATATATATATATATATAGATAGATATATAGATATAGATATATATGGATTTAGCTAGATATACACAGATATATGCACTTTTTTGGTCTAGAGTGGTTTTAGCTGACATCTGTTTAGCGAACAACATTTGGCCAACTAAACATATGGTTGACAGGTGTGTGAGATTGCACAATTCTTAGGGGTTGGGGAATATGTCCTTTCCCTGAGTTTTTGTTCACAGAGTTAGTATATATGATTAGCAGGGGGTGTGGGTGCACAGTCCACCAAATGAAGTGTGCTGAAGGGGCTTGCCCCCTTCCCCACCCCTGCAAAAAAGATGCTTTCTAGTCCTTTTTTTTTTTTTTTTTTTTTATAAATTCTGCATGGGATCATCCCATACAGAATTTATAAATATATTTACAGATGGGATGAGTTAGTTTATCAGCACATTCATAGTAGTGTGTTAATGTTTTGGTGTTTCAATTACTTAAAGTAAACCCATACATACACATATATATATATATATATATATATATATATATATATATATATATATATATATATATATATGGTTGCAGGTCATTACAGCAAATGCTCATATGACCAAACACTTTTTAATCTCTATATAAGAGTGAATGCTCATGTAAGTGAATGTTCTTTTCTATGGAGTTTTTTGACAACCTCATATTATACAATATCTCATTGCAGCAGGGTAAATGAATTTTCCCTTACTCCACTGTTGTCCGATCCCGGAGTTGGTATGTATAATTATCATGGGGTGAGGGGGGCTTGCCCCCCTGCAAAAAAAATAGTTTTAGTTTTGTTTGCTTGGGTTCATAGGTTCATAGGTTGGTACTAGGCTATCGGCCCTAAGGCCTATGCAAGCCTAGCCATAACAATTCCCTGGAAATTTTTTCCCACAATATTTACTTCTCTGGGCTCCTGTCTAGCAGGGTGACTGGCATGATCCCCGGGGTGAATTTCCTATCTCCCATCCAATCATCAAGGTTCCTTTTGAAGTGGGCCAATGAGATGCTCTGCTTGACATGTATGGACAGTCTATTCCAGAGTATGGGGAGTCTCTGGGTCAGGAACCTATCCCTCCAACATGTTTTGTTCAATGTGATGATAAGGTTTAGATCCCTGGAGTGTGTGTCTCTGAGGGATTGGGATTTCTTTAAGTGGAGCATGTCCAACAGCTCAGGGTTTGACATGGCCTTGTTTGTTAAGCAGAGATCGCCTCTGAGTAGACGATATGCCACAGAGTATAGCTGGAGTTTTTTTAGACGGTCAGCATATGGCATCTGCTTTAGGCCTGTGATTCTTTTAGTGAGGTATTTCTGTGGCCTTTCCAGCTGTTGCAGATGTCTTGTGAGGTACATATCAAATGGGGCATTATACTCTATAATGGGTCTAATGAGGGATGAGTACAGTGGGACAATGACCTCCTTTTTTCTGGATGAAAAGCCCTTAGTGATGAGGTGTGCCACATAGAAGGATTTCCTGACTGTTGTGGCGATGTGGTTATCGAAAGTGAGACCACTGTCCACTTGTGTCCCTAAGTCTCTCATCACATTTTCAATGTTTAGTGTCCTGCCACCTATGTGGTAGTTCATGGGTACATGTTTTTTTCCAAAGGGGATGACTATACATTTCTTGGCATTAAGCTTGAGCCCATGGCTCTGGCACCAAGCATCTGTTTCTGTAAGGCCCTTTTGTAGAATATCCACATCATTTGGGGATTCTATAATGGCTCCCAGTTTGCAGTCATCTGCAAACTTTGTTAGCCAGAGTCCCTTAATGTTGGCCTGTACTTCAGAGAAGTAGATGCCAAACAAGAGTGGTACCAGGACTGAACCCTGAGGTACTCCACTTGTCACTTGTCTGGAGCTGGATTTGGAGTCAGCTACTTTTACAGTCTGGGTTCTGTCAGTAAGCCAGTTGACAACCCATCGAGTGACATAGGGATTTATACCCAGCTTAGTAAGTTTATCTATGATTCCAGATTGGGGGATGGTGTTGAAGGCCTTGGCGAGGTCCAGATAGGTGGTGTGGACCTCCTTACCCTCATCCACAGCTCTGGAGATCGATTCGAAGAAGTCAATCAGATTCAGGAGACAAGATTGGCCCTTCACAAACCCAAACTGGGTGGGATCCAGTGTCTGGAGGTTGCCAATGTCTTTGTTTATACGTTCCATGATAATGCGTTCCATGCCCTTGCAGATCAGGCTTGTCAGACTGATGGGACAGTAGTTCCCGGGATCCAAGGTGGATCCTCCCTTGTGGAGCGGGATAACTGTAGCTGTGCGCCACTCAGTGGGCACGAAGCCTGAGGTGAGGCTATGATTAAACATGACACTTAGGTGGGGTGCCAGTTCATTTTGTAGTTCATGTAGTACACAGCCTGGGATGTCATCTGGTCCCATGGATGCTGTATTCTTAGCTTTGGAGAGTGCTGTTTCTACCTGTGTGGCTGTGATTATCGGAATTTGGCAATCTTTTGGTATTGAGATGGGCCCTTTAGGGGGTGAGAAGGGAGTGAAGTTGGCACTAAATCGATCTGCCAAGATATTGGCAATATCCTT
The DNA here is from genome assembly GCF_019279795.1 of Protopterus annectens. Classification (NCBI taxonomy): domain Eukaryota; kingdom Metazoa; phylum Chordata; order Ceratodontiformes; family Protopteridae; genus Protopterus; species Protopterus annectens. The sequence goes on along the minus strand of NC_056731.1, from coordinate 1,720,622,915 downwards.
GGGATCAGTATATTTAATGCCATTCTGTTGTAGTTCAGAGCAGATCTGAGCATCACCATTTGGATTCTTGACATAACTATAGAATGCCTTGTGGTTGTCTTTGGAATCTTTGGCAATTTTATTTTCATAACTAGCTTTTGAGGATTTTATGAGGGATCTCAGCTTCTTACCGAGGCTGGTGAGGGAGTTTTTTTCATCCTGGGATTTTCCTCTTTTCTGCAACAGTTTCTTCCTTCTGTTGTATAGTTTGTTTATAGCAGGGGACCACCAGATTGGCTTCCTTTTTTGGAGAAGAGCATCTTGGTTCTATTTGGGATGGCACGATTCATGCACAAGTGGATGTGCTCATACAGTGCCTTAGTGTAGGATTCTGCAGTCGAACTTCCAGATCCTGTCTGTGTGGATGTTGTGAAGTTTGTCACTTCTGACTTCAGTAGCATGAAGTTGGCTTTGGAGAAGTTTTTTAAGGAGGTTTCCTTACTGGGGGGTGGGGGTGGGATGTGGATGTCAAGGGTGATTTGCTTATGGTCAGACCTGATCAATAAGGGGGTGACCACTGGTGTGGAGCATCTATCTCCCATGTTGGTAATGACCAGGTCTAGGATACTGGATTTTTGATTTGGTCTAAAATGATCACTGTTTTTATCTACACTCATAAGAGTATTCAATGTTTGATGATGATGTACATTTAATAAATTATTATTATTATTATTTAAGATTAGGCTGAATGGTTGGATAGGGCTAGTGTGAAGTGCTCATGCATACCAGTAAATTTATAGAGAAAAAAGTAGCTCTGGTCATTCTGACTTAGGTTCAGCTAGTAATGATGTAAAGAGAGAGGTAACTAGCACTTGATAATGCATCTACAGTACTGAAAAAGCCTGGCAAGATGATAAAGTGCAAAAGAGGAAATAGTACTCTACCTCAAATATGTGTGTTCATCATATGATAATATCCATTTTTTTCATTCAGCTGCTGTCACATGGGAAACAATACTAAGACTTGTTTTTTTTAATCTAAATTCCCATCTGACAGTTTCTTCACATGTAGTTGTGTTCATGTGTGAAACATTAGGCCTGATTCCAAAATACTTGCTCTGTTGAAGTGACTTACTCCAGTGTGAGGCCTCTCTATAAAGCAGACTTGCACCGAAGTAAGTCATTTACATCAACAACAAGTCTTTTAGAGTAATGCCAAGTGCATTTTAACATTTAACTGGTTTGTCATCTGGCTAATTTATATTGCACCGAAGAAGCATCGTCTTTCTTTAGTTATTTATTGAAATGTTTATGACATCAGAGAATTACTTCCTTGCATAACTGCTACAGTAACATGCTAAAAATAATAGCAGTCAGTGGGAACAGAGAGTTTCTTTTTTCTATTCAGCGGTTAGATAGCATGTATAATTACATCTGGTGGTAACAACAGGTGGGTGTGTAATGTTATGTATTTGCAGTCTCTGCTGACAGAAGTTTAAACTAAACAATTTGCTCTGACATATTTTATATAACAGGGGCTTGAGGAAAGTGATAGCAGCTGTGTGCTTTACACATTCAAATCCTGAATTCTTTTCTGAAAAGAAATACTGTGTATTTATAGTAAGATCTGAAAAAAAATAAACAAAAGTGATATAGTTGGACTGTTTTCCATCTATAAGGCAAATGTAAATGAAAAATTTCTTTAGTTTGGCATGTAGATGTTGGGGTCTAAGATTTATTTTTCAAAGTCAACAATATGATTAGGTTCATAGGTAGGTTCATAGGTAGGTACTAGGCTATCGGCCCAAGGGCCTACATAAGCCTAGCCAACAAGATTCCCTGGCTTATGCCACCCAAGAAAGTTATGATAGATATATGTAAGTAGTTTTTGTGAATGTTTGGTAATTTTTTTCCATAGTATGTATAGTTCATAGTAGCATGATCAATTTGTAATTTATTAAGTAAGCTAAGACATGTGAACAGAAGATATAAAATGTCTTAATTGCCACTATGATTGAGGTATATGTAAACTACTTTAGTTTATATATACATGAGTATCAAATATGATTGAATCATTGAATCCGATAAAGATTGTAGCGTGTTACCAGAAAATGCTTTATTTTCTGTTTTCTGGGACAAATAATTTCTCATCTAGATTTATCAACAGTGTATCTGAAATATAAGCAAGTGTCCTAAAGGCATAGATTGAGCAAATTCCCCACATTACACCAAAACAGTCCATAATTTACTGAAGGTTAGTTTTGGTATTCAGTAGAGGATTCTTTGGGACTGTCTGTGTAAATTGTCAAGGGTTGAGATAAGCAGAATCTTAGACAGAGTCAATGGCAGTGGAGGCTGAATTTATGACCTTTAAAGATCACAAAGATTAGTTCAAATTGTTTTTATTAGTTCAAATTGTACAGAACACAGCCTAATCTACAACAAGATAATCAAATAAAATCAAAACAAGGAAATTAGTAAGCAATAGCAGGGTCTTTTTGTCAAAACATATCTTTAAATAATCCAAGTATTACACATGAACTATTCTGAAATGATCATCTTCATTATCATCAAGTCAGCCACACCAGTATCTCAGGCACAGATCCTGAAGTGGAAGAAATGTCCAATAGTGGTGACTGCCCCAGTCAGTCTGCATCTATTACTCTTCAATCCCTAGTACCTGCTATTTATATACAAAGCAAAGCATAGACACCCCAAGGGCAGGGGAAAATCAATTTAAAAGTTAAAATAGCTGAAGAGGTTGTACGGGGTACAATGACTAATTAAATATTTGAAGTCATGTATTGATTGATACAGAATGTTCATGTTTGAACAAATTTTGTGCCTTCTGAAATAAATAAAACTAAAACAAATCGGTCTGTTGCAAGAGTAGGTCAAAAAACTAAAACAAATCGGTCTGTTGCAAAAGTAGGTCAGTGTATGTTCACAAAAAAGTGCATCAGCATTTGTCATTCTACGGAAACAGAGAATGTTAGCATGCACATGCATGCGACTAAACTATAACATAAAGGCACTTTCACAATTGAGTTAACTTGCCATGCAAGCTGCTTTGATGAAGTATATTTCAAGGAATTGTTTTCTGGCAGTTGTCAGAAAACTAAATCTAGTTTGCTCATATGATTAACAGGTAATGACCTGATCAACATACACTCATCTGATAAGAGTATCACAGTAGCTGTTATGAATAAAACACACTATAATTATATCATGTTTCCCCATCTCCAGAATCAAGCTATACGTATTCACAATTACTTTTGACTCTGTTGCACACACCATTAAGCATAATAAAGAAACAGGCCAAGGTATGTGGACATGAGAGTAATGTTGGACATGATAGTAATTTCCAACCAAACTACAAAACTTTAACAGAAATTTCAAAATAATTTGGTACTTACTTATGGATTAATACAGAAAGGTCTCTATAATCTACCCCTGCATCCAATGTTAAGTATATAGGAAATTGTATTATAAAATCTAAAATTCTTTGTGCATAAACAGCTTGTTATGCTTACAGATTTTCATTAACAACTATGTTAGAGGTTTGTCATAATTTGTAGAAACACTGAATATCATGTAGTTAGAAAAATATAATTTTAGTTTCTACAGACATTGTATCTTTCTCTACAGTAAATCCACATACCACAGATTTGTGCGTTCTTCAAGAATTATTTTTATAAACAGTCTATTTTTGTCAGACCTGGTATGTTTTATTTCATAATGAGTTTGTTTTTGATGGTCATAGCAATGGGATTAGTAATAGCATTATTATATGACATGATATTTCTAAATGAGTTTGAAATTATACCAATCAAAACTGATGCACAACTGATGTAAAATTTTCCAAGTTATATATTGACATTACCTTTCACCAGATTTCTGTTTTGGATATGATGATTACCCAGAGCTCTGAACCAACTATATAGCAAAAATATCTTTCTTCATAAGGATGTAGAATGAAAGTCTCCTTTGCATTTCACTAGATATCACACTTCAGAAACATGTAAGAATATTCCATAAAGTGACTTTATTAGGACTATGTAGCAAGCAGCAGTGTTGACTGGGAATACAACTTATGAAAGATAATTGTTTTAATAAAGACTTTCCCCATTCCTGCATTTTAAATGCACAGAATGACTTGTCAAAACAATGAAGTAGTGACATATATCTCACAATATGAAGTGCTCTAATGTACAAGGTCATGACTCATATTGTTTATTCTGTTCTATTCTGACCTTAGATACATAGATGATATAATCATTCTCCATTTAAAGATGCAGGCACTGATCAGAAGATACCAACAAATAAAAGTAACCGTGTAAACTAGGATAAGTTTGAGGAGAGTGAAAGTGCTATCAATGCATCAAGTACAACAATAAGGATTGCCACAAGGGACTAGATTCCAAAATCAATGCATCAAGTACAACAATAAGGTTTGCCACAAGGGACTAGATTCCAAAATCAATGCATCAAGTACAACAATAAGGCTTGCCACAAGGGACTAGATTCCAAAATCAATGCATCAAGTACGACAATAAGGTTTGCCACAAGGGACTAGATTCCAAAAATCAATGCATCACGTACGACAATAAGGTTTGCCACAAGGGACTAGATTCCAAAATCAGTGCATCAAGTACAACAATAAGGTTTGCCACAAGGGACTAGATTCCAAAATCAATGCATCAAGTACAACAATAAGGTTTGCCACAAGGGACTAGATTCCAAAATCAATGCATCAAGTGCAACAATAAGGTTTGCCACAAGGGACTAGATTCCAAAATCAATGCATCAAGTACAATAATAAGGTTTGCCACAAGGGACTAGATTCCAAAATCAATGCATCAAGTACGACAATAAGGTTTGCCACAAGGGACTAGATTCCAAAATCAATGCATCAAGTACAACAGTAAGGTTTGCCACAAGGACTAGATTCTAAAATCAATGCATCATGTATGACAATAAGGTTTGCCACAAGGGACTAGATTCCAAAATCAATGCATCAGGTACAACAATAAGATTTGCCGCAAGGGACTAGGTTCCAAAATCAATGCATCAAGTACAACAATAAGGTTTGCCACAAGGGACTAAATTCCAAAATCAATGCATCAAGTACAACAATAATGTTTGCCACAAGGGACTAGATTCCAAAATCAATGCATCAAGTACAACAATAAGGTTTGCCATAAGGGACTAGATTCCAAAATCAATGCATCAGATACAACAATAAGGTTTGCCACAAGGGACTAGATTCCAAAATCAATGCATCAAGTAGGACAATAAGGTTTGCCACAAGGGACTAGATTCCAAAATCAATGCATCAAGTACTACAGTAAGGTTTGCCACAAGGGACTAGATTCCAAAATCAATGCATCAAGTACAACAATAAGGTTTGCCACAAGGGACTAGATTCCAAAATCAATGCATCAAGTACAACAATAAGGTTTGCCACAAAGGACAAGATTCCAAAATCAATACATCAAGTACAACAATAACGTTTGCCACAAGGGACTAGATTCCAAAATCAATGCATCAAGTACAACAATAATGTTTGCCACAAGGGACTAGATTCCAAAATCAATGCATCAAGTACGACAGTAAGGTTTGCCACAAGGGACTAGATTCCAAAATCAATGCATCAAGTACGACAATAAGGTTTGCCACAAGGGACTAGATTCCAAAATAAATGCATCAAGTGCAACAGTAAGGTTTGCCACAAGGGACTAGATTCCAAAATCAATGCATCAATTACAACAATAAGGTTTGCCACAAGGGACTAGATTCCAAAATCAATGCATCAAGTACAACAGTAAGGTTTGCCACAAGGGACTAGATTCCAAAATCAATGCATCAAGTACAACAGTAAGGTATGCCACAAGGGACTAGATTCCAAAATCAATGCATCAAGTACAACAATCAGGTTTGCCACAAGGGACTAGATTCCAAAATCAATGTATCAATTGCGACAATAAGGTTTGCCACAAGGGACTAGATTCCAAAATCAATGCATCAAGTACAACAATAAGGTTTGCCACAAGGGACTAGATTCCAAAATCAATGCATCAAGTACAACAATAAGGTTTGCCACAAGGGACTAGATTCCAAAATCAATGCATCAAGTACAACAATAAGGTTTGCCACAAGGGACTAGATTCCAAAATCAATGCATCAAGTACAACAATAAGGTTTGCCACAAGGGACTAGATTCCAAAATCAATGCATCACATACGACAATAAGGTTTGCCACAAGGGACTAGATTCCAAAATCAATGCATCAAGTACAACAATCAGGTTTGCCACAAGGGACTAGATTCCAAAATCAATGTATCAATTGCGACAATAAGGTTTGCCACAAGGGACTAGATTCCAAAATCAATGCATCAAGTACAACAATAAGGTTTGCCACAAGGGACTAGATTCCAAAATCAATGCATCAAGTACAACAATAAGGTTTGCCACAAGGGACTAGATTCCAAAATAAATGCATCAAGTACAACAATAAGGTTTGCCACAAGGGACTAGATTCCAAAATCAATGCATCAAGTACAACAATAAGGTTTGCCACAAGGGACTAGATTCCAAAATCAATGCATCACATACGACAATAAGGTTTGCCACAAGGGACTAGATTCCAAAATCAATGCATCAAGTACAACAATAAGGTTTGCCACAAGGGACTAGATTCCAAAATCAATGTATCAAGTACGACAATAAGGTTTGCCACAAGGGACTAGATTCCAAAATCAATGCATCAAGTACAACAATAAGGTTGGCACAAGGGACTAGATTCCAAAATCAATGTATCAATTGCGACAATAAGGTTTGCCACAAGGGACTAGATTCCAAAATCAATGCATCAAGTACAACAGTAAGGTTTGCCACAAGGGACTAGATTCCAAAATCAATGCATCAAGCACAACAATAAGGTTTGCCACAAGGGACTAGATTCCAAAATCAATGCATCAAGTACAACAATAAGGTTTGCCACAAGGGACTAGATTCCAAAATCAATGCATCAAGTACAACAATAAGGTTTGCCACAAGGGACTAGATTCCAAAATCAATGCATCAAGTACGACAATAAGGTCTGCCACAAGGGACTAGATTCCAAAATCAATACATCAAGTACGACAATAAGGTTTGCCACAAGGAACTAGATTCCAAAATCAATGCATCAAGTACAACAGTAAGGTTTGCCACAAGGGACTAGATTCCAAAATTAATGCATCAAGTACAACAATGTTTGCCACAAGGGACTAGATTCCAAAATTAATGCATCAAGTAGGAGAATAAGGTTTGCCACAAGGGACTAGATTCCAAAATCAATGCATCAAGTACAACAGTAAGGTTTGCCACAAGGGATTAGATTCCAAAATCAATGCATCAAGTACAACAATAAGGTTTGCCACAAGGGACTAGATTCCAAAATCAATGTATCAAGTACGACAATAAGGTTTGCCACAAGGGACTAGATTCCAAAATCAATGCATCAAGTACAACAATAAGGTTGGCACAAGAGACTAGATTCCAAAATCAAGGTATCAATTGCAACAATAAGGTTTGCCACAAGGGACTAGATTCCAAAATCAATGCATCAAGTACAACAGTAAGGTTTGCCACAATGGACTAGATTCCAAAATTAATGCATCAAGAGCAACAATAAGGTTTGCCACAAGGGACTAGATTCCAAAATCAATGCATCAAGTACAACAATAAGGTTTGCCACAAGGGACTAGATTCCAAAATCAATGCATCAAGTACGACAATAAGGTTTGCCACAAGGGACTAGATTCCAAAATCAATGCATGAAGTACAACAATAAGGTTTGCCACAAGGGACTAGATTCCAAAATCAATGCATCAAGTACAACAATAAGGTTTGCCACAAGGGACTAGATTCCAAAATCAATGCATCAAGTACAACAATAAGATTTGCCACAAGGGACTAGATTCCAAAATCAATGCATCAAGTACAACAATAAGGTTTGCCACAAGGGACTAGATTCCAGTGTAAGGGCTATCTATAAGCAGGATTACTACAGGGACCAGATACCAAAACACCTGCTCTCAGCCTTCTGTTAATGTAAATGGTCACTTACACTGAGAGCCAAAGCACACAGCTGACATTTGGAGGATTAGAAATATTCACCTAAAGTACTACAGTATTTTGAAATCCGATGTTAAACTAAATAGAGAGACCATTCATCAGCTACAATTTAGTTAGGGCACACTTTTGACTGAGAAAGATCTTTTCCATCTGGTATAGACAAATACAGAAGTCGTACAATTAACAAGTCAAATGGATGTCATTGCTGTAAAAATGTATTTATTGCAAGCATGATAATGAAACATCAGAATTTAAAAGGGAGCCACCAGCTGTTATCATCAGCAGATCAAATAATTTACTAAGAAAATGTTTCATTTGAGCTGGGACATAGTATTTGAATTCAACAACAAAAGCTTTAGGAACTGGTTAACCACAAACACCTCTGAACTCACATGGACCCGAATAACTTAAAACTCAAATTTTATTAAAATTGTTAAGCACTTTCATTCCTGAACAATCAGTAATGGAACTTTAGAACTGTTACACCAGCATTGTTTAAACCTTTAAATACTTCAAGCACAAATCATGTGACAACAATTAATTATTCAGTTCTATTAATCAATTATATCAAATTAAAACTGCTTTTTTCTTAAAAAATACACTATAACTTAAACGTGCAATGTACTAATAACAAAGCATCCTACCATATGATAAAACTATGACCCACCCTTAACCATAGCAGTGTCTGATTTTCAAAATCGATGTAATAGAGCATAAGTGAAAAATTAAATCAACATCAGTTATAGGAAAATTGATATCAAGTTAAATGATTTATTTTTTCATGGCCTGATTAGTGAAAGTGAATTTAAATATATGACTAATGATGAACCATCCAGAGTCAGTATTTTTGGTATTCCAAGTTTCACAAAAATCTAAATAGTGCACCACTGAGACTGATTGTTGATAGTATGAGGAGCAAAACCTATTTTGTAGCAAAGTTTTTAGACACGTTATTAAAAAAACAGTGTAGGTAAACTAACTCATGTATGTAAAGATTGTTGACAATTTTTAAAAAACAGTAGGTTGCCTTATACAGAGTAGTTTATCTTTGTTACTACTGATGTACAAAATCTGTACTTAGTTATTCCTCATGAACTTGGTCTCTTTTGGTTAGAAGAACAATTGTATTCTATAGGGGAACTAAATGACGATAGAATATATGTGGCACTGACTCTAATGGAGATTGTTTTAAAACACAATTATATTTATGTTGAGGGTCAGTCCTTTAAACAAAATACTGATGTGGCTATGGGGGCAGTATGTGCCCAAAATTTTACAAATCTATTCATGGCAAATTGGGAGAGTAAATATGTGTCTGGTAGTGACTATAAAGATTCCTGGGTTTATTATACCTGCTTTTTGGATTACATATGTATGGTTTGGAAGGAATCAGTGGACAAATTAATTAAGTTCATTGAGTATATTAGTCACACTGTGCCATTCCTTAAATTTACCCACACCTTTTCTCTTGAAAAAATAGTTTGTTTAGATATTGAATTAAAGAAAGATTTAGTCAAAGAGAAATATTTGTCCAATATACACAGGAAGCCAACTTTTTCAAATACTTATTTACATTTTTCTAGTTGGCACCCCATCCATGAGAAGAAAGCTGTAGTGAAAGGCCATTTGGTTAGATTAGCCAGGATGGTATCTGAAATGGATACATTCATCAGTGAATGTAACATTCTAGTTGAAATGTTTAGGCAGAGGGGATATGCAAAGGAGTTTGTCTTAAAAATTAAGGATGAGGTGTGTAACAAGATAAGTAATTGAAATTATATACCCTTGTTGGCTAATACCAATAGTGATATAGTGCCTTGTGTTCTCTCTAATAGTAAAATGGGATATGGAGATAACAATAAGCTATTTATTATTACTATGTTTAATTTAGATAGTAAGGCACTAGTAAATAGTGTTCAGAAAAACTGGGATATTTTAAGAATGGATGGTGCAGCTATAGAGAAGGTGGGAATTAAACCCTACATTGTGTATAAGAAAGATACTTTTTTTAAGGAACTATTAGAATCAAAGATAGTAAATTGATTATACCATATAGTTGTATAAGTGGACTTAGGAAGTTTAGTATGTTTAAGTGTGGAAAATGTGCCCAATGCCCTTTTATTAATAAGGGTGAATATTTTACTATCAAAGTAATCCGTTGCCCTGTAATAGGAGTATAAGCAAGTGATTTACATGGTAGTGTGAGATGTTTGCCCTACTTTTTGTGTAAGAAAAATGTTTTGTAAGTTAAAAGAGGAAAGTTGTGAACATATAGAAGAAATTAAAAAAATAAGAAATCCACCAATGCTTTAAGCAAACATATTCAGGGTAATGTGGGCCATACATTTTCTTTCACAGTTACTGAACAAGTAAATAACGATGCTAGAGATGTGTTTATGAAGGAACATTTAGATAAAAGGGAACTATTGTGGCAATTGCAATTAAATGCTTTACGTCATCCAGGGCTTGATGACTCATGTTCTATTACATCTATTTTGAAAACCAGCCACTACTATGGGTAAGGGTGAGTCATAGTTTCATCACATGGTAGGGTGTTTTATTATAAGCACATTACACTTTTATGTTATAGCGTACTTTTTAAGAAAAACAGTTTTGATATTATATGATTGATATAATTCATAGGTTCATTGGTAGGTACTAGGCTATCTGCCCGAGGGTATTTATAAGCCTAGCCAGAGTGTGTCAGCTTTCGCCGCCCCATTGATTAATTAATTGAGCCTCTGTCAAGAAGAGCCAATGAAGTGATCCCAGGGGTTTATTTTCTGTTACCCATCCACTCGTCAAGGTTTCTCTTGAAGAGTGTTTGTGAGGGGCTCTGCCTAATGAAGTAAGGAATTTTGTTCCAAAGCATGGGAAGTCTCTGTGACAGGAATCTATCCCTCCAGCATGTTCTATTTATTGTTGTGGTGAGGTTTAGCTCACTAGAGCAAGTGGCTCGCAGTGACTTGGATTTCTTTAGGTGGAGCATGTCCATCAATTCTGAGTTGGACATGGCTTTGTAAGTCAGGCAGAGATCACCTCTGAGTAAGCGATATGCCACTGAGTACAGCTGGAATTTTTCAGTCGGGTTGCATAGGACATATGTTTGAGGCCAGTAATCCTCTTGGTGAGGTACTTTTGTGGTCTTTCCAGCTGTTGGAAGTTTCTTGTGAGGTACATCCCAAATGGGGCATTGTACTCTATGATGGGTCTGATGAGTGATGAGTAGAGGGGCACTATAACCTCTTTATTTCTAGATGTGAACCCTTTAGTAATTAGATGGGCTACATAGAAGGATTTCCTAACTACTTTGGTAATATGATTGTCAAAGGAGAGATTACTATCTACCTGGGACCCCAGATCTCTTATTACCTCTTCTGTATTAAGGGGGCTGCCACTTATGTGGTAATTCATGGGTGTTTTGTTTTTCCCAAATGGGATGACTATGTATTTTTTGGCATTTAGCTTGAGACCATGACTTTGACACCAGGTGTCCGTCTCAGTAAGGCCCTTTTGGAGAATGTTCATGTCAGCCGGAAAGTCAATTATGGCTCCCAGTTTGCAGTCATCGGCGAACTTGGTTAGCCATAGTCTTCCTGTGTTTGCCTGTACTTCTGAGAAGTATATGCTGAACAGTAGGTGTCCCAGGACCGAGCCTTGTGGGACACCACTTGTGACTAGTTTAGAGTCGGACCTGGAGCCCACTATTCTTGCCGTGTGAGTTCTGTCTGTAAGGCAGTTGGCAACCCATCTCATGACATAGGGGTTTATGTTCAGGCTGGTGAGTTTTCCTATAATTCCCAAGTGGGTAATGGTGTCAAAAGCCTTGGCAAGGTCAAGGTAGGATGTGTGAACTACCTTCCCCTCATCTATGGCCTTGGTGACTGTCTCAAAGAAGTCAACCAAGTTTAGTAGGCATGATCTGCCCTTAACAAAGCCGAACTGGGTCAGGTCAAGTGTTTGGAGGTTCCCAATGTCTTTGTTAATGAGTTCCATTATGATGCTCTCCATAGCCTTGCAGGCCAGACTAGTCAGGCTTATGGGGTGATAGTTACCAGGGTCAGTTGTGGCCCCTCCTTTGTGGAGCGGAATAACCGTTGCTGTGTGCTATTCTATGGACATGTAGCCTGTGGAGAGACTGAGGTTAAACAGTGTGTTTAGGTGGGTGGTTAGTTCATTCTGTAGTTTGTGCAACACGCAGCCTGGGACACTATCTGACCCCATTGACACTGTGCTTCTGGCTTTTGAAAGGGCAGTTTTCACCTGTGCGTCTATGATTTCTGGGACACTACACTTTTCCGGTATTGTTGTGGGCCCTTTTGGGGGTGAGAGGGGGGTGAAGTTTGCACTGAATCTATCTGCCAGGATGTTGGCAATATCAGTGGGTTCAGTATATTTTGCGCTATTTTGCACTAGCTCAGAGCATATCTGTGAGTTGCTACTTAGATTCTTGACATAGCTAAAGAAGGCTTTGTGGTTATCTTTCAAATCCTTGGCTATTTTTCTTTCGAAGTTAGCCTTGGAGGATTTTATGAGGGACCTTAGTTTCTTACTGATACTGATCAGGGATGTCTTTCCTTCTTGGGATTTGCCTTTTTCTGAACTAGTTTCCTCCTTCTATTGTATAGCCTGTTTATGGCAGGGGTCCACCAGACTGGTTTCCTTCTCTTAGGGGAGTGAGTCTTGGTTTTGCTAGGGATGGCACAATCCATGCATCCTTGTAGGTGCTCATAGAGTGCATATATAAAGGTTCCTGCATCTTGGACACTGTTATCCTTTAGCGTGGGGGGCTGTGAAACTTACCACCTCTGTCTTAAGTAAGATGAAGTTTGCTATCAAAAAGTTTTTCACTGTGGTTTCCTTGGTTGGAGGTGGTGGTGTGGTGTGGACATCCAGAGTGATTAGTTTATGGTCTGATCTAACCAATGACGGGTTGACCTCTGTGTAGAACACCTGTCGCCCATGTTGGTGATGACCAGGTCCAATATGTTTTCACCTCTGGTAGGGGAGTTTACCAGCTGATCCAGGGCATTTGAGTTGATAAATTCCAGGAAGCGCTGGGCCTAGGAGTTTGTACTTGAGTAGTTTTCCCAGTTAATAGTAAGGTAATAGAAATCACCCAATATCAGGGTGTTCAGTAGGACCTTCATATTTTCCAGTGTCTCCAGAAAGGCGGAGTGGTGGTCCTGTAGCAGGCCACAATTTTCATTGCAAATTTGCCTGATGTTAGTTGCGCATGGATGATCTCAGAAGTATCATGCTGCGCCACTAACCTGGAGGTGTAGGTATCCTTGATGAATATGGATACACCCCCTCCTTTTGTGTTTCAGTCCATGTTCTGTGGCCAAAATGTGTGGTATGAGTTGTAGCCCAGTAGTGCTGGAGTGCTCTGTGGAGCCTTGAACCAGGTTTCAGTTACTGCACAGATGTCAATGTTCTCTATACTGAGGAGTGTTTGAAGGGCGTGCATTTTGAGATTTAGACTTCTGGCATAACCCTCATTTTTTTATTTGTGCCGTTTATGGAGGTGGGTTTGACTTTTGAGCCTTGCCTTAAAAAGGCACTATGGGGGCCTTGGCCAGTATTCGAAAGCCTAGGGGTGACAGGTGCAAGCCGTCTCTTGCAAAGCAATGAGGCTTGTTGAGCATGTCGTCCCAGGCTGACAGACACTGGATCCCCTTTGAATGACACCAGAAGTTTAGCCAATTGTTGAAATTGATCATTCTTTCTTTATACTGCAGTATCATTCTTGGTGAGGCAGGATGCTACTCAGGGTCAGGGTCATACCCGCCTGGGCTACATGATCGAAGAGCTCTTCCATGTCTCTTTTCATGTAGTCCAGGGAGGTACATCTCAGGTCATTCACACCAACATGATCAATGACAGAGTCATATTTGTACTTGTTCTGGAGTGACCTGAGTGCTTGTGTTATGTGGTGGATTCCGGCTCCCGACAGGCAGCTAACAGCAACCTTCTCCTTGTCCAGCCTAGTGAGTGGGACATCAGTGTGCCTGACTATAGTGTGTTAGGTATGTTATTTCACCTTAAGGGCTGTGATTGTGTGGCACACTGATTTTGTGTTTTATGTGTTGTCTGGTTTGTGATGGGAGGTGCAGGTTTTTTGGGTGTCTGCTTTGGTGGACTCTGATGCATTTGCAGGTTTTTATTTAAAGCCTCAGAGTATAATTTCATGTATTTATGTGTATTTTCTGCCAGTGCTGGTTTAGTATGCCTATGTAAGGGTGGAGGTTTGGTGCAAGTGTTAACCTTCTCCTCATGACTGCCTGTTCCAGTCTTGGGTGGAGAGAGCTTAGCCTCCAGTTTAGCTATATAATTGCAGCTCTCGCATATGTTAATGTTTTGTGGTAGGAGGAGAGGGTTGTCTTTGTACATGAGGCAGTTGTAAGATTGCCTCAGGATACCCAGGTATACCAGCTGGACTGGAGAGTATACCTGAAATTTCCCTTTGGTCATGCCTGAATAGTAGGGTGAGCTGCTTAGTCACTTGGTTGGTGAGGGGTGAATAATGAGCCTTGAAATGGAAAAAACAATGCGAATGCTCTGGTAAAGGATAGGCTTATAAAAAGCAAACAATCCCAAGAACAACAAATGAATGAGCCACTTCACCACATCTGTAATTCTGTACAAATCACTTTTATTCTTCAAAAAACAGTAAGCGCTTTCACGGTCTCTCAAACCGCTTCATCAGACTGAATAAAACAACAAATTGACTCCTATTTAAATATAAAAGCATGTATAACAATTAATCAATCAATCAATCAATCAACCTATAATACAATAAATATATAAGTAAAAATTTTCTTTAAAAACTGTACCAAATATGTGTAAAAAATATATGTAAAAATATATATATTATAAATATTTTATATATATATTTTTACACCTATTTGGTTGATTTCTACAGAATTACAGACGTGGTGGAGAGGCTCATTCATTTGTTGTTCTTTGAATAATGAGCCTTGCCCTGCTGGGCAATCAAGTGTTGGGGTATATTAGAACTTGCTATTAGGTCTGAGCAAGTGCTGGACTGTAGGATGCTTTTTAAGTGCTTAGGTTGAGAGTTAGACCAATTTCAAGGGAAAAACTGAAGAGGAGACTTGGTGGAGCCAGGATAAATTTAGCCCTAGCTAACTGGCGCTGCCCGGACATGCAAAACTGTGTAAACACGGTTTTTACAGCAGGGAAATGAAGGAGATAGAAATTAGCACAAAATGGCCTATAAACTACTAACTTCTGGGCTGGAACCACTCCTCCAGGGACAGATGGCTGCTCAAAGATCCCTCTCTCATAGGTGAACAGAGAAACCTCCTTCTATCCAAGTAAGGTATGGGCAACTCAGAAAATTGTAATACAGCCCTGAATTCAGCACTAGCCTGAAAACTGGACTATACTAGCTTAGAAAGGTGGGAAACAAGGAAAACATTTTTTTGAAAAGGTAAGGCAAAAACAGTAAAAAATACACTTAAAACAGCTTTAAACGACTACAAACAGTAAAAAAGACACTTAAAACAGCTTTAGATGACTATAAGCAATCAGAAAAGGCTTTTAAACAAATTACCCAATTAACCAGTAAAAAAATCTCAAAACTGAGCCCTGCTCCTGTAGTCTTCAATCAGACAAGTTCTAACTGCACACTCCTGCCAATGGGGTGCAGGGGAACCCTCTCCAAAAAAGAAGGCCTGGATTAGTGCTCAAGTTATACAAACAAAGCTAGATTCAGCAGGCCTGGATCTAGTCTATGCTACAGAAAACAAGGCACACCAATTTCAGTAAGAAATAGTTCAAATATGCAGGCACTATAAGCCTTTAACCAGAAATTCCCAGCTCATAAGGGCAGAGTCCAGCCTCTCCTGCCACAACAGTGCAGACCGCAAACCTTCTTAATGTAAAACAACTGGTCTGAAGCCCAAGTACTTAAACCAAAAGGCTTAGAATGATAGTTACACCAAGCAGTAATAAATACAATTGAATACTTTTAAGATGACACAAAAGTAAAATAAAGTAGAAGAAACACAAATACAGTAAAAGCAGATGAATAAAGTGCATTTTTTTTCAGTGAGAAAATGAGATGGGCCCAGGAGGAGTATCCAAATGCAAATTTACAAGAGGGGTGAGCAGTTTCAAAGCCACCAAGATTAACACCAAAACAAAAACAGGGATGGTGGGTGGGGAACTAACTGAAAAAACAGAGCCACAACTTCCAGCTAGATAGTAATCAATGCAACACAAATAAATCAATTTAAATGCTATATTATTTGAAAAAAAGTGCAGATAGAGATTTACTTAAATTCACTTATACATCCAGTTGGTTGCATGTAGGTCTTAGCCAGCCAAAGCTCAGAGTTTAAGCAGAAAATAATCCAAAATGTACCACTTATATAAGGCAGAAACCGAATATCAATGAAGTGAACTACCCCCACTTATCACTGGCTATGCAGAAATTCTAACAAGCACTAAATTCTAACAAGCATTAACTGAAAAAACAGAGCCACAACTCCCAGCTAGATAGTATTCAATGCAACACAAATAAATCAATGTAAATGCTGTATTATTTGAAAAAAGTGCAGATAAAGATTTACTTAAATTCACTTATACGTCCAGTTGATTGCATGTAATTGAATAATTAATTGTTGTTGCATGATGTGTGCTTTAATTATGTAAATGTTTTAACAATGCTGGTGTAACATTTCTGAAGAAGTTCCATTACTGATTGTTCAGGAATGAAAGTGCTTAACACTTTTAATGAAATTTGAGTTTTAAGTTATTCCGGTCCATGTGAGTACAGAGGTATCTGTAGTTATATAGTATCTGAATTGCCTAGACATAGAAAGGCATTAATAAGATTAATGCCATTACTAGATGGAAGTCAAAATCTGAAGCAACTATAATAGAAGTACCAAATATTGTAAAGGAGATAAAAGAACTAGAGGTGGGATCTATATAAATGGAAAGGAGCACATTGCATAGAACTAAATGGAAATTGTGGGAACAATACATGAAGAATAATGTTCAGTAGGAGGAATGAGGTTTAAGGGAAGGCAGGAATTGAGCAATTTATGTAATGTTAGAATCAATAATAATTGTTAAAAACAAAACCTATATGTATGCTGAATGAAAAATGTTACCATGGTTTGTTTTGACTTCTATTACTAGATGTGCATCTATGTCACTGTCTAAAACTGCATTTAATAAAGATGTTTAAAAAACATGAAATTACATTCACAAATACATCAGTGTATTACATGTGACACAATATTCTTTTTTACATGGTAATATGTAATTGTAGGACAATACATGTGGAAAAAACAGAGAAGAAATCTAAATTTACAAGTCAGTACACCTAGCTGTCTTATGCCATGAATCTAGAAGTAAAGTTTTGGTGCTGCATATCATAGAGAGGGGTGATGGATTTTACTTTATTCTTACAGTGATAGAAAGTGTCCCCATTAACATGCCTGGGTGAGCTAATATTCTTAAAAAAAAAAAAAAAACTTTTGTCGGCTCCCAGTATGGGGATCCTCTGACAGTCAGCAATCCCACTAAGCTCCACAACTGTGGAGTTAAGTAACTGTTAATAAAATAGAAGTCCTGAAATAGATTGATTAGAAGGTATTGAAAAAGAAGGAAGCCGAATATCTCAATGAAAATGAAGATCAAAACAAACTGATACTATAAACGCTATTATAAACATCAGATGGTGGGACTAGAGGAAATTGTTAAACAGACCACTACAGTAAGCACAATAAGGTCTGAAATTAAAGATATGAAGCAAACCCTTACGGAGAACCTCCCAAGTTACAAAAAAAGAATGAAAAGAGTGACTCAAGGAAGAACATAAACAGTTATCCAAGCAATGACTGAAAAAAATGTGGAATTTAAAGCATGGCCTGAAACCGTAGAGCCTACACTGGGATTTTATGGAAATAAAGCTAATCGATTTAGAAGACAGAGTACAAAAAATGATGAAAAATTAATGGGAACACCCTGTATAAAATGAGGGAATGAACTTTGCTAAGACTATAAGAGAGAGAGAGAGAGAGAGAGAGAGAGCTCTTTCATGAATGGACAGAAATTCTGAAAGAGGAGCTAAATATAGAAAGAGTCCAAAGAACAGTTTGGCACCCTAAAGCAGACACCATGAGTAATCCAAGGCCAGTCATAATTAAGCTGCATTCCTATGAGCAGAGAGAGAACTGATCTTACAAGTAGCAGGGAAACCAAGAAAAAGGTTACTAGCTGGGGTTGGGAGGGTAGCCTAATGGTTAAGGTGTTTGCCTTACAAACACAAGGTGCAGGGTTTGAGTCTCACAAGAGATAATTGGCTAGGCTTAAAATGGCTTGCAAGGGCAGTTAACTTAGTACTAACCTATGAACCTATGGAACAATGAGGGAATACTTGGAGCAGGATTTTTCGTATGAGAGCAGGAGAAGGAGTGCAACGTTCACCCTTGTGATAAAGGTCTGTAAGAAGACAGGTGCCTACTGATGGTTGCTTTACCCATTGACCATGAAGATTTATCTACAAGGGGGTCACTAAATCATTCATGAATCCAGGAGAGGCACTCACCATGCTTCAGAAGCAAGTAAACCACATTGCTGCAGCTGCAGAGAGTATGGGACAGAAGAAAACCACTGCAATAACAGGACAAAATGGAAATAATAGCATAGGTTCATAGGTTCATAGGTTCATACTAGGCTATCTGCCCGAGGGCATTTATAAGCCTAGCCCATTGTTTTGTGGCTTACGCCACCCCTTTAGTATGGGGAACTATACCCATTATTTTGCTGTGCCTCTGTCGAGCAGTGACACTGAGGTAATTCCTGGGGTATATCTGCGATCTCCCATCCATTGGTCAAGATTTCTCTTGAACAAGGCCAGCGAGGTGCTCTGCCTCACATGTACCGGGATTTTGTTCCACAGCATAGGGAGTCTTTGGGTGATGAATCTATTCCTCCAGCACGTCCTATTAATAGTCGTGTCGAGGTTTAAGTCTCCCGCCCTTGTGGCTCTGATGGATCTAGATTTTTTGAGGTGAAGCATATTCATCAAATCTGGGTTTGACATGGCCTTGTATGTTAGGCAAAGGTCACCTCTGAGCAAGCGGTAAGCGACTGAATAGAGCTGGAGTTCTTTCAGTCGGGCAGCAAAGGACAGATTTTTGAGACCCTTTATCCTTTTGGTGAGGAACTTTTGTGGCCTCTCCAGCTGCTGCAAGTGTCGGGTCAGATACATTCCGAATGGGGCATTGTACTCAATCATTGGTCTGATGAGTGATGAGTAAAGGGAGACTATGACCTCCCTTGATCTAGATGAGAATCCCTTCATGATAAGGTGGGCAATGTAGAAGGACTTCATGGGTGTCGAATGACAGACTACTATCAACCTGGGTCCCCAGGTCCCTGATAACTTCTTCTGTGCTCAGTGGATTGCCACCTATTTGGTAGCTAGGGGTAACCTTGTTTTTCCCGAAGGGTATGACTATGCATTTTTTGGCATTTAACTTTAGGCCGTGGGTCTGGCACCAGTTATCCGTTTCTGTGAGACCCTTCTGAAGGATATCTGTGTCAGATGTGTTTTCTACTATGGCGCCCAGTTTGCAGTCATCTGCAAACTTTGTCAGCCATAACCCTCCTGTGTTTGCTTGTACTTCGGAAAAGTAGATGCCAAACAAGAGTGGGCCCAGGACTGAGCCCTGTGGGACACCACTTGTGACAGGCTTTGAGTCTGACATGGCGCCAGCAACTCTGACCCTGTGGGTTCTGTCACTCAGCCAGTTTGCAACCCATCTTGTGATGTATGGGTTAACATTTAAGCTGATGAGTTTTTCAATGATACCCGAGTGGGGTATTGTATCGAAGGCCTTAGCCAGATCGAGGTAGGCTGTATGGACTGCCTTTCCCTCATCAATGGCTTTGGTGACTGTTTGAAAAAGTCAACCAAGTTTAAAAGGCATGATCTGCCTTTGACAAAGCCAAACTGGGTTGGATCCAAAGTCTGCAAATTCCTATGTCTTTATTTATGAGGTCCATTATGATCCTCTCCATGGCTTTGCAGATAAGACTTGTCAAGCTAATGGGCAGGTAATTTCCAGGGTCTGTGGAGGCACCGCCTTTGTGAAGTGGGACCACAGTTGCAGTGCGCCACTCCCTGGGTACGTATCCAGAGGTAAGACTTTGATTAAACAGCTGTCCTAGCTGTGGGTTTAATTCCTCATTGAGTTCGTGGAGCACACAGCCGGGGACACCATCGGGTCCCATGGATGCTGTGTTTTTGCTTTGGAGAGAGCAGTTCTCACTTGGGCTGGAGATGTTTGGGGGCTGCACTCATTTGGTATAGATATCTCTCCTTTTGGGGAGGGGAGAAGTTTGCACTGAACCTGTCAGCCAGTATGTTGGCAATGTCTGTAGGATCAGTAATCTTCACATCATTTTGAACTAGTTCTGAGCATATCTGGGAGTTTCCTCCTAGGTTTCTAACATAGCTAAAGAAGGCCTTATGATTGTCTTTTGAGTCTTTAGCTATTTTTCTCTCGAAATTTGCTTTGGATGATTTTATGAGAGCTCTTAGTTTTTACTTATAGTGATCAAGGGTGTCTTACCTTTTAAGGATTTTGCTCTATCTTGTAGTAGCTTCCTCCTTTTGTTGTAGAGTTTGTTTATGGCTGGGGTCCACCAGACTGGACGCTTGCCTTTGGTACAAAGAGTCTTTGTTTTGCTTGGGATTGCCTTATCCATGCAGTCCTGCAGGTGCTGGTAGAAGGCGTTTGTAAGTGATTCAGCGGCTTGAGTATTGTTTTCCGCCCTCTCGGGAGCCTGAAAGGACACCACACTAGTCTTTAGAAGTGTGAAGTCGCCTTTTGAGAAGTTCTTTACTGTGGTCTTTTTTATTTCAGGTGGGGGTGGGATGAGGACCTCCAGCGAGATTAGTTTGTGATCTGATCTCACCAGTGAGGGGTATACTTCCGGTGTTGAACATTGTGCTCCCATGTTCATGATGATGAGATCAAGTATGTTATCTCCTCTTGTGGGGATGGTGACTAGTTGTTCCATGGCATTTGAGTTTATGAATTCGAGGAACTTTTGGGCTAGGGTGTTTGGGCTTGAGTAGTGTTCCCAGTCTATATTAGGGTAATTGAAGTCACCTAGTATGATGGTGTTTGGTGATACATTTATCCCCTCTAGTGTTTTCAGCAGAGGAGAAATTATACAGGAACGTTCACAGAGAGCAAACAATTAGGGAAAAAAGTTTAGTTGATTAAAGTTGCCAGACAATGAGTGGAGCAAGACATGATAGAAAGCTGGTGAGAACAAAAGGAAGGTAACGGATACATTTCTCTGTCAAGTTTAATGGACTTTAAATTTAAAAAAAGGAGAAAAAAGAGAGACTTTTATTCTTTCCTTTATTCTTTGTGTTTTTCTTTTCTGACTTGTTTTTGTTTTCTGATGTATGGTTAAATGAGTTTACAGGTACTTAATTAATAGCAACCATATAAATGTAATAAACTCTCTGCTTGAGACTGCATTATTTGCTAATCTGAGTGGGGGGACTGTCTGGCAAGCTGTCCAGTGAGGAATGAGAGCATGCCATGAGGCTGGATATGACAAAGCATATTTGAAACCTATTTGGAAGTCAAATGGGTTTCAACAGGGTTAAGAGTATTGCGTATGCCAGCAGGCAATGACTTGTCAGAAGAATTAAAAGAAGCATGAAGGGCCCTTAATGGGAAAATTGTCTTAGAGTACATTCAGCTTTTAGTAGATCACAATAAAGATTTTCTTTATGATTGAAATGAAAGGATTACTAATCAGTACACCAGACTTAAGTCCCAAACTACTAGTGTAAACTTTAAATCCAGCATGGAAATGATTCAACAGAAAATGATTGAAGAAAATGAAACACAGAAGAAGCATAAATTTAAAAAAATTGAAAGAGACAGAAGGGATTACTAGGACAGCAACTTTTTTTGTATGAAGTGAACAGGAGAGAAGTGCTTACTAACAATGTACAGGAAGAAGAAAATGCTGCTGATACTATTACAGAGAGTAGTGTTCACACATTAAAAAGAATACAAGAGAAAAAAATATATGTTGGCTAATGCAGGTGGCTTTCAGAGTGCATACAATCAAAATTTTGGCAAGGCACTGATGGATATTCAGACATGGAAGTTTATCAGGATGGTGGAACAGGAAATACAATGCAAGTGCAAGTAATTCCCCCAACACCAAGAAACCCAAGGTGTCCAACCAAAGGACAAATCAATGGAGCAACAAGAACAGAAAAAGATGGTTCAAGAATTAAAAGATACTCTGATCATCTTTTTAAATACTTAATTTCTCAAATTTCATTTTGAGTAATCTTGGCATTAGAATTTTAAGTAAAGGATAGTCATTTGTGCTGGCCAAAAGAGCAGATGTCATTGAAGAGGTATATGAGAAAACTAAATTTGAAATGTTTATTTGATCATGTTCCAAACAGTACTTTATTGTTCAAGAAATCCAGCTTGTACAATCTTCCACTTAAACCAGAGCTAGATACACTTAAAGACTACTGAAAGAGATGTGAGAAATTTGTTGATGAATAAGCCTGGTAGAGTTTTTTTATAATTTGGACTCAGAAGAGAGAGAGGCTTTGAATAAATAAAAAAAAAATATTTGAGCCTCCTGATAAAGGCTGACAAGGGCCATGCTATAGTGGTTTTTGAAACATCTTATAACAAAACTAACATGTATGAACTTTCAAAAGATGAGAAGTTCTATGAGAGAGAAAGAGAGAGAGTGAGAAACGTGAGCTGAAATTACTAGATCATACAGATTAATTGATTCATTTATATAAGAGAAACTCAATGAGGGTCTAATAGACATTGGCCTAGCAGGTTATTTTAAGATCAGTGCATTCAGGATCAGTAAAATCTTTGGGTTGCCAAAGACACATGAGAGTTTGGGCAATCCCCCTTTTAGGCGGATTATGGCTAGTCAAGGAAGCAAAACCGAACCCATGCCTATGTTTGTGGACAATTTTTTTTCCAAAAGGGTATGCTTAGAAGTAATGCCACTATTAGAAACTTATTTGATTTGATGCACAGTATTGCCTCTCTTGAAGTAAATGAGACTAATTTTTTTTAGTAACTACTGATGTATCATCTTTGTATACTGTTATACCTTATACCCAGTAAAGAAGGTTTGGAAGAGGTCAGTGCTAAGCTTTATTCGTCTATTATTTTTACATCATCATTGTAGATTATTAAAGAAATTCTGGATGTTATTTTTCATATAAATATTCTGAATTTGATTCTTAATTTTCTAAACAAATGAATGGAGTTGCTATGGGTGTTGTTATGTCCCCTAGCTATGCTAATCTTTTTATGACAGGTCGGGACAGAGAATTTATTTATAAATCTGATTTTATTAAGTATGTCATAATGTACAAACATTTTATTGATGATATATTTATATTATATAGGGGAAGTGAAAATGAATTGTTGGATTTTATAATATGTAAGTGATGTAACTAATTATTTGCATGTTACTGTTAAATATGACAGTGTTCTAGTTAATTTACCTGATTTGGTTATTTATAAGGCCAGTGAGCATTATATGCTAAGATACATAAAAAGAAGTGCAGAGTAATGTCTACCCAGATTTTAATAATATGCATTTGAGAAATTTAAAGAATATAGTCAAGGGACAGTTAATTAGAACAAGTATGTTAACAAATGAGAATATATTTTAACAGATGGGTTCTTCCTAGAATAGCAAATTTTGTTTTAGGGGTTATCCCAGAGAATTAGTTGGGAATATTTCCAAAGAACTGAAGAATAACAGAATGGTCACATAGATAGGTACCTACACCCAGGGCTAGCAGAAAGATGAAAATGAGGCCAAAGACTACAGTATTTCTTTGTTATTAAGGAATTCTATAGATGAAATAAATATTACAGATTTGGTTAATAGCAACTGGAGGTTTCTTATGAATTTTCCAAATACAGAAAAATGATAGGGGAGAATCCCACCTTTGCAAGAAAAGGGGAAAATTTTCAAGGACATTTTTCAGTTCAGGCTTGATGAGTTATTGGAGAATAGAAACAGTAGGTCCCTTAGTATATATGTTATTCTTGCAATTATTGCAAGTATATCAAGAAAGGAAATTTTATTTTAATTGTGAACAAGAATATTTTCATTCCAGGTGTTTTCAGGTGTATATCTATTTTTTTTTTGTGCTGCAGTGTGAGTTGACTGCCAGACATTTTTGTAGGTAGGATGACCAGGGAATAATATAATAGAATTTATGAACATGTTCATGCAGTAGAGATGTCAGAATGTCAATAAATAAATATATTAAGTATTACTCTGGCTGAGCATACATGATTATTAAAAAACAAAAAATGGAGCAGGCAAACAGACGCTTTACTGAACCGAAGCTTGTTTATTATGACAATACATTAGCTCTTTCATTTAAAATGCTGTTAAACTTCATCAGACAACTTTTACATGTACCAAATACATTTAAATAGTTAAAAAAGCCCACCAAATCATTACAGAACCGTAAATGATATCTACATATAAAACTATCCCCCTTTTGTATAATAATCAAATGATTACCATAATAAATGTAAATATGCAATAATGAAAAAAAAACTAAATACACTAAATACAATAAATACACCTAACCTACAGACATACCAACCTACTTCAACTTTCAACATATAAATAATAGATTATCAACTACTAATAATAATAGCAATAATGATGATATAATCATACTTAAAAATATATGTAATTATAAATACTTATAAATATAACATACCTATCTATTCAAAGCTTTTAGTTTTAAAATACTATTGATGGAACTGTATTCATTAGTACCAGGCCATATATAAGCTTCTAACTTCAATTGCCATGTCAATTCATGCTTTTTGCCATGTCAATTCATGCTTTTCCAAATGCGGAGCCCATGGTCCCTCTCTGCCACTTGTTGAATAATTACAAACCTAAATGTATGTTCCTGATTATTTGCCGCATGCTTTGTTAATGTGTTAGTCAATTTACCTTTCTTAATTGCATATAGATGTTCATAAATTCTTTCTTTAAGAGTTCTCTCCATTTTACCCATTTAATAACAGGGGCATTCCTTACACAGAGCTAAATATACCACACTCTTACTCATACAGTTGAATGATTCTTTAATATAATAATTAATGTGAACTTGCACATTCCACATTTTTTATCCTTCTATGATTCCTAACATTACTATACCCTCCACTTCTTATTTCCAGTAGATTTTTTATGTTAGAGCCTCTTCTTGCTAACATCCTTGGTTTATCACTCAAAACATCCCTCAAATAAATATCTTCCTCTACCAACAAACAATTCTTATTAAGAATGGATTTAATTTTATAATAATCAGTGGAATACATAGTGATAAACCCCATAGGGACCTCCCCATTACCCATTGTATGTTTGTCAGCTTTGATCACATTAATATGTTTGTTATTTTGGTACAAAATATTCTGTCTGTCTCTTATTTTTAATTTGTAAATAGAATTCATTAATAAAGTGAATGGGTACCCCCTGGAAGTAAGCATTTCTCTTAATTTCTTGCACTCTTCCTCAAAATCACCATACAAAGTAACCATTCTGGCTGCTCGGACCAGCTGGTATTTTATTACTGATTTTTAATGATGCATAGGATGTGCACTCTGATAATATATGAATTAATTTAAATAAGTGACCTTTCTATATATACTGGATATCAACCTTCTATTACTGACATCCTTTCCTAGATTAACATCTAAATAGTTGATGTAATTTATCCCCACATCATAAGTAAATGTCAAACATTGTGTAGTGGTACTGAGATAACTCATAAACTGGTGTAATCTCTCATTGCTACCTGTCCATAAATCAACAATATCATCCAGGTAACGTAGATACAATCTAATATGTTTGTCATATTCTTCATTAGCTAACACAAACCTTCTTTCCCAACAAACCATAACCAAATTAACAAAAACTGTTCCACAAGAAGATCCCATCGCCACTCCTACTTTTTGTAAATAGCAATTCCCTTCAAAAAATATGTAATTATGCTACAGAACTATTTAAAAAATATCCACATATCGATTGATTTCCTCCTGAGACATTCCTTTTGCATGCAAGTACTCGCTAATTTTTAATATATCTTGCTCCTGTGGAATTAGGAAGAAAAGATCTTTAACATCTATAGTCAGAAAAATAAATGTATCCGTATATTCTATGTCATTTAATAACTGTAGAAATTGCCATGAGTCCTTGCAGATTTATTTTCCTTTTCAGCATACTTTCCCAATTTCTTATCTAAATAGTTGGCGTAAGCATATGTTACTGAATTTCTATCATCAACTACTGGTCTTAATGAGGGATCCTATATCCTGTGCCCCAAACACTATTGGTATTGTTGGTGATATCATTGTAAGATTAAATAACGCTAAATCAATCTTTCTCTCCAAAAACATAACCTGCAATAAATTAGCACTAACGTATTGTCATAATAAACTAGCTTCAGTTCAGTAAAGTGTCCGCTTGCCTGCTCCATTTTTTGTTTTTTAATAGTTTGTTGGTTGGTTTATTTATTTTATTTTGTTTTGGTGATCATACATGATATTATAACAATAATAGTGGTAAAGAGGTTAAGGTTTTAATTCAGTGTGATAGATTAGGTAAAGAATTTTAGAAACAGATTTGAAGCAAAAGATGGACTTGATTGGAAGGGGTATACATTGCAACTCAGTTTAGAAGCTTGTCAATTCCTTTGTTTAAATGACAAAGAAACATTTATAATTTATTTAAAGAGAAAGAGACTGAAGTACTAGTCTTTTTATAAGATCACATGGTTGGTCATGTGATGTAATTAGTGTTTTAAATAAAAGTCTTTGATTTCTGACAGATCTTTCAAAAGAAGTTCCTGTGAAGAAGTTAAAGCACTTACAAACTGTGGAAGTTTAACAAATTTTGTTTGTTTTGTTTATCCATTTTTTAATTGGAACTGGAAGAGTTCATTGGTACCTTTGATACATATTCAGATTCACTTTAGAACCTCAAAATACTGAAATACTGAAATTCAGTATTTCGAGCCCATAAAGTGGAATCCTGAAAACAACGAAACCTCAGAAGCTCGAAATTCAAAACCTCGTACACCAGAGATTTTGAATTAGCGCTTTTGGTGTTTTGCTGTGGTTGTGGATTCAGGTAAGTGTTTCTTTGTTAAGGCTTTTGAATAGGGGCGGTGGTGTGTGTTAGTGTGTTTTGTTGCTGTGATTGTGTGTGTGAGGAGAATGTAGCTTGTGTGGTGTGTTTTGTGTGTGTTTGCATGTAGTGCAACCGCAGAGTTAGAATATTTAAGTAGGGGTGTGTGGGGGCGCAGCCCCCACATGGGGGATGTAGGGAAGCTTGCCCCCCTACTTTTATGTAGTAAAGAGCTTGTGTTTGTGTGTGGGGAGAAAGGTGTGTGTGAAGCATAGAAGCACTAATTCAAAATCTCCAGTGTGTGAGATTTTGAATTTCGCGCTTCTGAGTTTTCTTTGTTTTCAGGTTTCGACTTTATAGCCTCTAAATATTGAATTTCTATATTTCAGCATTTCGAGGATATAAAGTGAATCTATATATATATATATATATATATATATATATATATATATATATATATATATATGTGTGTGTGTGTGTGTGTGTGTGTGTGTATATATATATATATATATATATATATATATATATATATATATATATAAAGAGAGAGAGAGCGTTTACCTGTAAAATGTCACAACACACTTGTGTAACTCTTTACTTCACCGACTCAAAATGTCAGAAACTGCACCATTGAATATTCAAAACAACACATCTGCTACCCAAAAGAATGCTGACATTCCAGGAATGTCGACTTTGTTCAAAACACCTACACTTCTGGATGTCAAGCAAGTCCCCATGCGCCCTCCACACCCCTAATTATATATATACTAACTCT